>NC_059159.1:107967258-108301023 GCF_019923935.1 Bubalus bubalis | reverse complement strand
TCAGAGGAATTGTCTTTTTGGAATATCATTTTCCCTTCAGAATTTAGGGACAAAGTTTGTTAGTTTTTCCTCTGAAAAAGAGTAGAATGAAATACAAAAGTCACACTAATTTTTAAGATAAAAATGAGTTAATTTTAAAAATGTCATATTTATGAGTGTGTTCCATTAAGCTCTGCCCCAGAAGTCAGGATTTATTTCCACTTTGATTAGGAAAGGATGCAGGGCTCTGATTAACTGAATATGAAGAAAACTTATCAGTGAACTCAAACCTTTTCAACATCTGTATTTCATTTTAAGAGTAATGAGGACATTTGAAGTTGCAATGGCACCCCACTCCAGTACTCTTGCCTGGAAAATCCCATGGATGGAGGAGCCTGGAGGGCTGCAGTCCATGGGGTCGCTGAGGGTCGGACACGACTGAGCGACTTCACTTTCACTTTTCACTTTCATGCACTGGAGAAGGAAATGGCAACCCACTCCAGTGTTCTTGCCTGGAGAATCCCAGGGATGGGGGAGCCTGGTGGGCTGCCGCCTATGGGGTTGCACAGAGTCGGACATGACTGAAGTGACTTAGCATTGGCCTTGGAATCTAAACACAAATTCACTTCACTGCCTCATTTGAGAACCTGTCAACAGGTTAAAGTTTGTTTGACTTTACTAAATCAAACCTGTCCATCTTGCTTTTCTACAATTTTATGAAATTTCTCTATCATTTCTTTCAAAACCAAAAGGCCAATGTCTATGCAGAAGGCAATGGCACCCTACTCCAGTACTCCTGCCTGGAAAATCCCATGGATGGAGGTGCCTGGTAGGCTTCAGTCCATGGGGTCGCTAATAGTTGAACATGACTGAGCGACTTCACTTTCACTTTTCACTTTCATGCATTGGAGAAGGAAATGGCAACCCACTCCAGTGTTCTTGCCTGGAGAATCCCAGGGACGGGGGAGCCTGTTGGGCTGCCGTCTATGGGGTCGCGTAGAGTCGGACACGACTGAAGAGATTCAGCAGCAGCAGGGATACAAATCAATATGATTAATACCTATTTCTCATTCATTGCTTTATAATTTTGCATCCAATGAACAGTTTTATTTTCGAAATCTTCAAACCTACTTCAAATGCTCTACATAACAGATTTTTGAATTTGCTTTAAAAACAAAAGTTTCTAATAGGCAAGATTTCAAGGTTTAAGTAAAAATACCTGAACCAAAAGCAGCTGGATTTTTCTAACACAAAGATTGAAATAAAATCTGATGTATGAAATTTTGAATTATAGCATTTCAAAATCCAAATGGACTAAAAAGCCAGCCTTGTTAGGGGCAACACTGACTGAAAAATGCCCATCCTGGCCAGGGACCATAGTAACCATTTGCATGAGTTATAAGAAACATGGAATAAGCCACGACCAACTAGAAGAATTCGGAAAAGGTCATAAGGAGACAAGAGTCCATATGTCCTACCAACATCTCAGAATCCTCCATGCTGGAATCCTTCTTGCTTGAGTGATGCGGGCGTCACGAGGAAGGACCTCGAGTGACAATGGTTGGCCAGAGACAACCCTGAAACTAATCCTATTACCAAAAATCCCAGACTATGGCAAAGCAACCCTCCTGGATTCCCTTACACTGCTGTTCTCCACCCAGGGTGCCCCTTCCCAAGGAAGTCTCTTGCTTCCTCATCATGTGTGTGTCCTCTGACATTTCTGCATGTTAGACAAGAGCCAACTCGCAGGCCCTAGAAGAGGGTCCCCCTACCTGCAAGAGTTTTTCTTATACAAATTGTTTGTAGGAAGGCAAATAGCTATTAAGAGCAAACTTTGCCAGGGACTTTGTTTTTAAACTCCAAAATTAAAATGCAGTGTTCAAAGGACATCAAAGAATGTGCAACACGAAGTACAAAGTAAAAAATCTAAAACAATAGCTCTGTACTTCAACTCCCTATATGGAAATAGCAAATAACTTTACTTTTCTCCTTCTTCCTTTAATCCATTTATTAACTTTTTTAAATTAACTTTTTGAAAACGGCTGCTCAGTGGCCGAAATTGGCACGGAGTTACAAAAGGTCACCAATATAGTCCCACTGGGACTCATTTCACCAAGAGCGTCTCTGAACGGCCTCATCCCTCCAACTTATTCCGATAAAGGGAACGAACTCTCAGAACGTCAAGGGACTAACTGTTTAAGAGAACCTTCACTTTCAGTTGAACTCTTCTCCATGAGCATTTGGGGATCGGCTCCTTTCCTCAACGCCTGAGGAGGCTGAAGACTGGTGGTCTGGGCAGGGTGGGCAGGGTGCTCAGGCCAGACTCCGGCTCTGGAAGTGACCTTAGGACCCCTCACTCCACGGCCCCGAGTGGACTAGAAATTAAAATAAAATGTGTGGAAACAGCGACCTGAGGTAACTTTGCAAATGAATCTTCAGCATAACCTCGGACGCTTTGAAACTCGCTGCCTAGAGGAAGTCGGCGACCAAACACCCTACTCTAGCCCGGTTAACGACCACACCCTTAACACCGGCGGCCTGACCCGGAAGTGTTCTGCGGCGGCCTCGGCGGTGGGGGCGGGGCGCGGCCAAACCGGCGCACACGCGCGCGCTCCCCGCGGAACTCCCGCGGGCTGCTCGGCGCTCTCCCGGAGGCGCGCCCGAGCAGCCGCGGCCGCCGCCAACATGGCCGAGACGAGCGAAGAGGTGGCGGTGCTGGTGCAGCGGGTGGTGAAGGACATCACCAATGCCTTCAGGAGAAACCCGCACATGTGAGTCGCGCGCCGACTATGCCCCCGCCTCCGCCGCTTGCGGGGGTCGTCGGGGACGGGCGGGGGCGGGGTCAAGCCTGGAGCTGACCTCCGATGGCGGGTCCTGGCCCGCGCCCTCCTCGCTAGAGCGGATGGAACCTGGTTGGTCCCCGACCGCTGTCGGCCGCCGCAGGGCCAGCTTTCCGCTACCGGAACTCGCTCGCGGGCTCATCCTTAGAAGTGACCTCGGAAAATCAAATCGTAGTGACTTTGTTTGGTTCTCCTCTCTCCAACCCCTTTCCTGGGAGTTCACGAAACTCGAATGATTTCACCCGTGTGTCCACGTCCTACGTCCGTTTCAGGCACTCGGTGTGGTCTGTTATGTGCTTTGTTAACACAGCTCTTGAGGTTCATCCCGGACCTTGGTAAGAAGGGGTTACCGATCATCTTCTTCTCTGTGGGGCAAAAACCCCTCAGTTTACTAGCTCAAGGTAGTTTGAGGCTGCTTTTGACTTTGCCCTCACCTGTCCTAAGATTATAGAGGGATTTCGATGAAGCATTTTGTTTAAAAGGTTAACAGGGCATTCTCAAGAGTGTGGCTTCAGTAAGCGCAGGTTGTGTGGTGTAAAGTAAATGAAAGAAACCTTGACACTTTTTAGCATTAGTTGATTCATAGTTGCAGAGAGCATATTCTTTTTTTTTTTTTTTTTTTAATTCAAAAGCTGCTACCCTCTTTAAGTAGGACACCACAGAAACTGGCACATGTATCTTTTCCCTCCTTCCTTTCCATTTTACTTAAGAGTTCTCCAGGAAGATCCCAGAAGAGACTATTCGCTCTGATACTTCTGCTTTTATGTAACCAGTAAAAAGGAAAGTATTAAAGGAGAGATATATCTACACATTATACAAAAGAATAAGGAAGAACCAAGAGTGTAGCTCTTTTCTTGTCCTTCCTTTCCTCTCCTCAAAAGAAAGAAACAGGGAGTCCAGTTTTATTAATACATTATTTTCACTTTATCTAATTGCTTGTGGAGTTTATTTTTGTTGTTGTTGTTCTTTAAACTGGAACGCATGAATTATTCTTTTTAAGCATTCTAACTCCTTCAGTTTTTCTGCTTAAAAGAGATGCCAAACCTTCATCTAAATGAAATGTTCTTTTCCTTCAAGGTGATGCTCTCAGATGTCTTGCTCCCTTGGGGCACACAATTGGAGACGTGCAGCTGTGCCTCATTAAAAACAGGACACTGCTGGCCTCAAAACACACCTGCCACCTCTGACAGCATCCACTTCCTTTCCCCTTGTGACTGGTGCCTTTTTCAGAATGAGAGTGTTTGGAATGATTTCCTGGCAGTAACCATAGAGGGTACTGGGCCTTCTAAAGAATGCTTTGATGCCTTGTTGTATATCAGTCTTTCAGTTCCTTTTTGAGAATGAGAGCTTTATTGCAAATAAGAGACATCCTCAAGAAAAAAAATTGGACAAATGAAGGGCCTGTTTTCTTATCATTTGGGGTTATTTTTCTTAAAGAATTAATTTCTTAAATAAATTAAGGAGAAGGTTAGAAAGAAGTCTAATGTACAGTATTCATCTTAGTTTGAAAAACCTGAGATTGAGTGCTCATTGGCCTGGCAGGTTGACACAATGCAGTTTGGAACACATCCCAATTCTTCTGGATCATATTTATTGAAGCTTCTTGTTGTTCTAGTCGCTAAGTTGTGTCGGACTCTTTGCGACCCCATGGACTGTAGCCTGCCAGGCTCCTCTGTTCATGGGATTTCCCAGGCAAGAATACTGGAGTGGGTTGCCATTTCCTTCTCCTGGGAATCTTTGCGACCCTGGGATTGAACACCAAGTCTCTTGTATTGGGAGGCAGGCATTCTTTAGCATTGAGCCACCTGGGAAGCGCTTTTATTAAAACTCATAAATGATTTTAATTGCCCCCTCCCAGTTGCATTTTTATGATGAGATCTCATCGATGTCCTGTCAATGCATAACTTAAAATTGTTACTAAGCATTTGGGTCATACAATATTTTAAAGCTTGAAATAAGTTGGGCATTAGAAATAATATGAAATAATGATGTAGAACTGAAAAATGTAAATAGCTTAACTTGTTATTTAATATTCAGCTATATATTAGTGCATATTCCCCATAGTAACAATGTCTTCAGTAGTATTACAGTGTAACTTTAAAAATGTGTTTGGACATTTGGACTCCAGAATTGTTCATAGTTCTTCCCCTCATCTAACTAACGCTTTTACTTCCAAAACGTAAAGGGTCTATTTCTAGTTAAAAGAAAAAGCACTAGTTAACATCAAAATTAGTACCTAATTATATTGTTCAGTATTATAAAAAAAAGTTTTTCATTTTTTTTTGTTTTCCTCTTTCCTACAAATACAAGATAGATTGTAATTATATTGGACAACATTTACTGTAGTAAACATATTGACTTTGTCTCTGAAAATTTCTAACCAGTAGGAGTTGAAGATGCAGTGGGTGAAATGTGGATTTTATTACTGGTGGGTATGGATAGGTTCGGAGAAGGCAGTGGCACCCCACTCCAGTAGTTTTGCCTGGAAAATCCCATGGACGGAGGAGCCTGGTAGGCTGCAGTCCATGGGGTCGCTGAGGGTCGGACACGATTGAGTGACTTCACTTTCACTTTTCACCTTCATGCATTGGAGAAGGAAATGGCAGCCTACTCCAGTGTTCTTGCCTGGAGAATCCCAGGGATGGGGGAGCCTGGTGGGCTGCCATCTGTGGGGTCACACAGAGTCGGACACAACTGAAGTGACTTAGCAGCAGCAGCATGGATAGGTTACCCCTTCTCAGCCTGAAAACATAGGAAAATTACCTCACACAGTGTCTTGCCCTTAGTTGCCACTACAGACTTAACTACTATAAATATTAGACTTAACCTGAATCCCTGTGTTTCTTAGAAAATACATTGGCCAACTGAATGATGAATGTGAAACACTTTATAAACTGAAAAATACCATGCAAATGTTTGTATGGTTGACTCCTAGAGAATATTTTGGAAAAACAATGGACGACTTGACCCAGAGAACAGGTATTAGCTTAATGTGCAGACTTTGGCTACCTGATGCAAAGAACCGACTTATTGGAAAAGATCCTGATGCTGGGAAAGATTGAAGGTGGGAGGAGAAGGCAACGACAGAGGATGAGATGGTTGGATGGCATCACCGACGCGATGGATATGAGTTTAAGTAGGCTCCGGGAGTTGGTGATGGACAGGGAAGCCTGGTGTGCTGAAGTCCGTGGGGTTGCAAAGAGTTGGACGTGACTGAGCGACTAAACTGAACTGACAGACACTGTTGTAATGTGAAGGGCAGCTTTTTACAGTGCAGTTAGAGTCATGTCAAAGTTCTCTTGTCCAGAAAGTTACTAATTTTTATTACTGTAATATTGATTGAACTCTTATTGTTTATGAGCTACCATCTTTTCTGCTGATGCATGAGACAGGGTGCTCAGGGCTGGTGAATTGGGATGACCCAGAGGCATGGGATGGGAGGGAGGTGGGGGGTGGTTCAGGATGGGGAACACATGTAAACCCATGGCTGATTCATATCAATGTATGGCAAAAACCACTATAATATTGTAAAGTAAAAATTAGCCTCCAACTAAAATAAATAAATTTAAAAAAAAGAAATAGGAAGTATAAAATACAGTTCTTATACTTAGGCACTTACAGAAATATCTATAATGGTGGAAATGTTCTTAATCTGTCCTGTCCAAATCGTAGCCACTAGCCATATATAGCTGTTGAGTGCTTGAAATGTGGCTAGTGTGAAAGAAGAACTAAAATTTACATTTTATTTAATTTTGATTGATTCATACATAATGGGCACACATGCCTGGTGACAGCTGTATCGCACAGCACAGATCTAGATGGAGACGTAAGGCGGACCTTGTTCCTCATGTTCAGACAGCGTCTCTTATCTCTACTTTTCAGAAACATCACTGAAGCTGGAATAGGTCCAATTATTTATAAAAGTAGTATTTACCAGCTTCCTATTGGTGAGGGAAGGATAGTCCCCAAGTAGTAAAACTGAACCGTATAATGTGGAGTGACTGAGATTTTGAATTAAGCCACAAGCACTGTGACCTTGGTTAATCACTTAACCTTAATGGATCTGTTTCCTCATCTGACAAAATGGGAGACTGGAGGAATGAAGCCCCTTCCAATTTCAGAATGATTCTGGAATTCTAAAGTGTCTGAAAAAAAGTGGGACTAGGCATAGGCGAAGTCTGAAGTCAAACACACTTATTTGGAATCTTACTGACCTACCTGCCTTTATAAAGTACATGTTATATTTTTAGGAAGCAGCATAGCACTGTATCTTAGGGTCAAATAACTTGACAAAGGCTTATTAGCTTTCTTTGCTTTAGCTTCCTATTATCTGCTAACCAATGAACTTTTCTGGTTGACTTCAGGCTCTTAACTGAATTAATGATAATATACTTCATCTTTGCCTGATACTTTGTAGCTTACCACATCCTTTACGTTGTATTACTTGCTTTCATATGTGGCAGGGAAAGCGTTGTCATTCCTGTATTTCAGATGAGGATACTGATGTGTGCCTACTCAGGTCCACATTGATCAGTGGTAGAATGGAGACTAACTAGAATCCTGGACCTTAGAAGACTGAGTGCTTTGGTCTATGCATCCTGCTACCTCTCTTTTAATGTTTTTATCCCCGTCCCCCAACCCCCGCCCTAGTGCTTTGTATTCCCTGATACGACCATTTTCATTCTCTTTACATGAGAATAGTTTTTGGGTTTCTAGGTTATAAAATTTGAAAGCTGGATGAAACCTAGCAGCCCGTTTTCCTTATTTAGAAATATAATGTAATACTTCCATTTTACAAATGAAAAAAAAAATGGAGGTCTGCTGGGGCCTAAATGATAGGAGATAGAGATAACGATATATACAGAGAGAGATGTATTTATATCATATTGACAGAACTAGGATTCGGACGTGCATCAGAAGGAAGTCAGAGGTAATGTTCTTTTGGAGAGTCAAGAAGCAATAGTCTTTGAAAACTGTTTATTCGAATATAACACTGAAGTGCACTGATAATCAGCATTTCAGTAGCAGTTATTGGCCACCTGCTATATCCAAGGCATTCTTGTTTTGTAAAAGTATTTCTTGGAAGAATAGTAGCCAAACTAAAGAAATGTGTTTTTTATTTGTGCAAATGGTTCTGTCCTTTCATTTAGGTACCAAATTATTTGTTGGACATTTTATGTTTGGTGTCGTGAACAAGGCAGGTTTTTACATTGTGAATTTAAGTAAAAAATACTCCCCCAAAATGGACTGTACCCAGAAGCTAGAATTCTTTTATTCCTGTTACTCTAACATTCATATTGACTTTTGCAGCTTTTTAAATGTTGTAAGTGGTTGTTAGATCTTAGAAATCAGACTTTCTTGAAATAATTACACTGAGTTTATTATTTTTTTTACTATAAGTCTATTTGTTTTTAAACAAATATTTTACATAGTAACACCTGAACCCCAGAAAATATCAGCAATTCATACATGTATTTAGTCAGTTATAGACCATGTGGCTAGTTATCCCAATAGTGAGTTAGATTAGATTTCATATCACCAAATACAAAAATATATTTAGAAATACAGGACATTGGCCTTAGATGCCCTCAGCGTTATTGCCCTATTCTTCCTAAAAACCTTATCTATATTACTGGAATGGCAAAGTGTGTTAACATTTTGTTACAGATATTGACACAACTCCCCAGCAAAACCATCAGCTTTGTGTAGTCTGGGACCACCTTATTTTATTCATTTTTTGCATTTTCAGAACCTAATGCAGTATCTAATTCATTGTAGTATTCAGAAGATGTTTAGGTAATATTGGCATGGTGTACCAAAACGCCCTGAATCAGCTGAGTCAGTTGTTAGGACAAAAAGCCTTAGGTCCCAAAGACTTCTTGGGGGTTAGATCAGCTTGAAAGAATAGTGACTTGCAACCCCTAGCACACCGTCTTTTATTGATATATCCCTGTGTCACTAAAGAAGTGGTCAGTAGAAAGTAGGTTACTTCTGAACTATGCAGTTAAGAGTTTCCAGGACGGATTTTATTTTAGTTTCACAGCCTCCCACCAGCTTGTGATGGTGACCTAACCAAAAAAAAGGAGTCTTGTCTTATAATCTGTAATCGAACAAGTTTCCTCTTTGAGTCTATCAGCCAACACACTTTTGGCAGAGGAAGCCAAGAGTATGATAGATAATGTCACACATAAGCTCTGAAAACCAGTTCTTTATTCTGTTTTTTTAAAAACACATTTAAAAAAATCTGCTTAGACACTCTAAAAGTATTTATGTCAACTGCTTTTGTTAAAAGGTTTCTTGTTATTCATTAATTAAGGGAAGAACATACTGTTTGAGAAAGGATGTTTATAGATGAGAACTGTAAATTCTATATAGTTGAAAGGCATGTGTACAAGTTTTACAAAAACATTTTGGTGTTTGTTGGTTCATTTACTATGTAAGTCAACTGCCCTATGTATTTTTTTTTTTTTTCCCCACTTTTATCAAATTTTTAAAAATTTATTTATTTTCTAGCTGAAGGATAATTGCTTTACATAATTTTGATATTTTCTGCCAAACATCAACATGAATCAGCCAGAGGTATACATATGTCCCCTCCCTCTTGTTTGTTAAATCTCTGCCAATAATGTAAATTTTCAGTTTAAGTTGAGGTGAATCAAGGGATTTCGAGGCCACCATAGATGAAAATGATCAAATCTTGAAATATTTGTGGTTTAACAACATTTATTAGCATATTTTTTTATTTTAGAAATGTGTAAAGGATTATAAAGAAGACAAAAAAATGGTTCACAGTCTCACTGATAATATAGTTTTATTAGTGATTTGGCCTACATATATTTGTTAGCAGGCAAGCATAAATACATTTTGACATTTTTAAAAAAACAAAGCTAATATGTACAAATAATTAGAAAATTTAAACTATATAAAAATAAAACCCTCTCCCCCAAAGATTCTTGGTATCCTTCCAAGAAAATTTTTAATGCAACTCTGTATCTTTTTAAAAGATTATACAAAGGAAATTTTTAATGCAACTCTGTATCTTTTTAAAAGGGCTTTGTGCTGTACACTGTGTTTGGCATTTTGCTTTTTTTGTTTCATGTATCTTCGCACCCTTTCCATACCAGCATATGCAGACTTACCTCATTTTTTTTTTTACCACTGTATCACATGGATGGCCCATGTTTATTTTACCAGTCTTATATTGTTTGATACACATTTAGAGTATTAACAAGTTTTATTGCAATGTTGCTATGAATATCCAATGAATTCCTATATCTTGGCATAGGATAATTTCTGACCAGTAGAATTGCTGTGTCAAAGTGTATATGTACTTTAAAAATTGACAGATATTTTCAAATCTCTATTCAAAGATTAGACCAGCTTTCATTCCTGTCACTACAAGTACAAATAGTATTTTTTCCATGTTCTTGTGAGTATTAGGAAATTTTTAAATTCTACCAATCCAGTGGGTGAACTGAATATTTGTAAGAAAAGGAAATACATGCACATTTTTAATACTCTGTAGGATTTGAAAATTTTTTTAAAGTTAGTATTCTTACCTTTAATTCTTTTTATGTTTTACATATTAAGAGATGAAATTGGCCTGATCCCATGTCCTGAAGCTAGGTATAACCGGAGTCCCATAGTCCTGGTTGAAAACAAACTTGGTGTGGAGAGCTGGTGTGTCAAGTTCCTTTTACCGTATGTCCACAACAAGCTCCTTTTGTACAGAACAAGAAAGCAGTGGCTGAACAAAGATGGTAAGTATTGAGACTGTCCTTTTTCTTTGATTTTTCAGAAGCAGCATGAAGTATTGTAGGAAGAACCCTCTGTGATGTTGACATTCCTGGATTCTAGTTCTGGCTTTTTCATTCATTGACTGGGCAGGCTCTTAACTTCTCTGTCAAATGAGTTTGGACTCATCACTCATTTTCGAATTTTGCATCCATTGTGATTCTCCGGAAGGTGCTTCAACCATGGTGCCAGGTTCCCTACTTCTGAATTTTTTTTTAATGTACTAGAGTCATTTGTAAGGTATTTGAAGAAAATATATGACTGAAAAAGGTTTGAAAATTTGTGAAGTGAACTCTAGTCCCTACAAGCTCTGATTCTTTGGTTTCTAATCCTTAAGTAAGTTATGAGCAACAGAACTCATTTAGTAACAGTTCATGTGAGATAACCAAGGTTTGATGGTGGTGGTAATACTGTGAAGCGGCTCAGTGGTTTACGGTGGTGCTGTTGTACTGTGATCCCATGTTCTGTGCTGAAATGAGCAAAAGAAAACCACCCCAGCCTTCCTTTCTTCTGCTTCTCTGCAGAGAAACTTCTTTGCTGCATCAGAAAATCCCTGTTCATCCCACCTGGTGTCTTTTCCTTGTTTTCCCCCTGTGTCTGATAAGTCGCTTCAGTCGTGTCTGACTCTGAGACCCTATGAACCGTAGCCCACCAGGCTCCTCTGTCCATGGGATTCTCCAGGCAAGAATACTGGAGTGGGGTGCCATTTCCTTCTCCAGAGGCTGCTAAGCCTACATGTACACAAATTCTGTTTATATTTTAGGTAAAAGAGAGACCTGAGTTCTCACTTTTTTGGAGAATACTCATCCAAGATCATATTCTTGACGATTTCTGTAAAGCTCCTTTCCCTTCCCACATACACCAGTACCTTAAATGTCTTGGTATGCCTGGTGGCTAATTTTGAATAAAAACTGTGTTCCTTAGAGAATTTTAATTATAAGTTCAGTAGCCATTACTACGGGCTTACTCATACCAGAAGCTGCTCTAAGTACTGTGGAGGATAAAAAGATGCATAATACATGTTTCCTTTACTCAGAAAGCTTCCAGTTGAATGAAAAACAATCTCTTAGTAGAGAACAGTGTTGCCAAAAGTGACATATTGATTTCCTTGTGTTCCTCTTGGCATTGTCCTTAATGTATTGTCATTACAGGTTAATAGCACTTTCCCTGTTTAGACCAGTAGGAAAAAGAATCTGATTTGAAGATTTAATGTGAAGTATTTTCTACTTCCTGTGTTTCAATCAGTTAGTCCACTGATATTTATTTATTAATTATAAGGCTATGTCTAAGTTTATTAAGTTTATGGCAAAAATTTAAAGGCATAGGTTAGGCATAAATTTAAAGGTAAGACATTGATCTGTTGGTAGATCCCCTTTCATTCTCCATTACCCTACTGTAGTTTTCAGTGACATTAAGTTACAAAGTAGCACCATGTGAATCTACGAAGTTGTTGTTATTTTGCCTAACAGAGCTATATTGCGTATATTCTGGCACACAGAAATGTATAATTGAGCCAATACATAACTAATTCTGTATGGGGAAGACAAATGATGATCTTGTGTAAAAGAAAAGTATGAATTTTTAGTGTCAAAGGCTATTGTTTCAGATCATTAGCTTTTGCTCGTTGATGTGTTCTAGCCGAACCTGCCTTGTTCCTGTAGTCTTCCAAGTTCTTGTCTCTGTTTCCCTGTTTCTTGTCTTTCAGGGCAATGCACTGTAGGCTTTGCTAAGTCATCTTATCATGTAATTTTATCTTGATCGACCCAGGAGAACCCAGGTAGAAGATCAAACAGTTAAGCTCACTCACATGAATAGCTGACGTCTAAGATTTGAATTCTGATGCAACTGTGCGTGTATACAGGAGCAACTTGGTTTTATCCTAATCTGTATCCTCATGGAAGTAGTTTTCAATTTCACTTTTTGGGGAGCAGGGACAGCATGGTTCAGTGAGGTGTCATATACTACTTAGGTTGCATATTGTATTGGTAAAAATATGGAAGTGAGTTTCTGATTGACCAGAAAAGATACCTGAAAATGCAGACTGACTAACATAGAAATACTCTGCTAAACTTGGGAACTGAAGAACACAGTAGTGAATTTTACTAAGGAAAAAAGTTAAAAATATTAGGAAAAAGCAGTTGTTTCATGAAAATGTTATACTTTTAAAACTGTTTTTGTAGATATACATGTTTAAGAACCACATGAAGAAAGCTGACAATTTAAAAACAGTTTCAGAAATGTCAGTGTCTATGTGATTGATCATGCCAAAATCCTAGGCATTTCCCCTAAGAATGTAGTCTTTAACTGCAGGTGACCTTTATTCCGTAGACATAAGTTTTTCCTTTTATCCAAACTGAATTCATGTTCTCATTAATGTGCTGAATTCCTTAGATGTTTGGAAATCATCTGTATTAGTCAGGATTCTCCATAGCAACAACCAATAGAAAAAATTTTACATATATGTAGAGTTTAATATGTACAAAAAACAAGATTGGTTATGACAAATTGGCTCACATGATTATGGAGGTTGAGAAGTCCCACACTCAGCCTTCTGCAAACTAGAGACCCAGAAAAGCTGGTGATTTAATTCCTTGAGTCTGAAGGACTGAGAAGCAGGGAATGCAATGGTTTAAATCTCAGTCTGAAAGCTAGAGAAGATAAGATGAGGTGTCCTATCACAAGCAGAGAAGAAGCAAAACAGGGCTGAATTCTTCTGTTTTCCTCCTTTTGTTCTATTCAGAAACCCCAACAGATTGATGTTCACCCACAGTGGGAGGGCTGTCTACTGAGTCTGCAGATTCAAATGTTAATCTCATCTAGAAACACCCTCACACTGATGTACTCAGAAATCATGTTTAATAATGTTTAATCTGTGCACCCCAGTCACATTTAACCATAGTTTAACCAAAACTAACCATCACAGCCTCCCTGATTAGTAACTTAGAAACTAATATTTTTTAAAAGTGTCCTGCAGTAATAGCCATGTTTGGTTTGAGAGAGGTGAGATACTGTAATTCTAATTTATGAAAAATCCATGACAAACAGAAAGCAAGGGAGCAGTCCATAGCATCGGAGTTCTGACTTGGTAGTCCCATACTCTATGCCCAAGTCACCCCTTCTCTCATCTTTTGCTCTTTCCTCTTTCTCACAACACCCTCTGTCAGTTCATCACTGAGCTCTCCCTTAACCCTTCACTTCTTTTTTTTTTAATGTATTTATTTTTAATTGAAGGATAATTGCTTTACAATATTGTGTTGGTGCCTGCTATATATCAACATAAATCAGCCATAGGTGTACATATGTCCCCTCTGTCTTAAACCTACCTCCCACCCCATCCCACCTCTATAGGTTGTCACAGAGCACGGTTTCATCCGTTCACTTATTTCTCATCTGGACAAATATTATCACCTCATAGCTAGTCTACCCCATTTTTAGTCTCTCTTTAATCCGTGTTCATCATACCACTAATGAAGCATTTTAAACAACACTTGTTAGAAACACAGTTTGGAAGATTCTTTTCTGAAATATCTATCTTCTTATTTCTTGATGTCTACAGGGTTAAGGTTGAGTCATTCTCTGCGGCATAGTATTCAAGGGCCTTCATGAACTGTCTGTACGCTACATCCCCAGCTTTTTCCTCTTTTATAGTCAGCATCAGCGGTTGTAGACTCTCAACCCCGCAGGCTGAAGCCAGCCCACATGTTTATTTAGTTTCAGCTTATATAATGTTGTTAAATTTTTAAAAATTAATCGGATTAACATTCTAAATGGTGATGAACTTTTAAAATTAGGATGGAAATCTGGATTTCTCTCTTCACTTGAAACATCAGAAGTGTTGGGTATGTCCATTTTTGCATAGCTGTGGTTGGTTGGAAATCATTTGTTGTTGTTCAGTCACCCAGTCATGTCCGACTCTTTGCAAGCCCGTATGGACAGCAGCATGCCAGGCCTCCCTGTCCCTCACCATCTCCTGAAGTTTGCCCAAGTTCATGTCCATTGCATTGGTGATGCCATCCAGCCATCTCCTCTCACGCCCTCTTCTCCTTCAGCCCTCAATCTTTCACAGCATCAGGGACTTTTCCAACAAGTCAGCTGTTTCAACCAGATGACCAAAATACTGCAGTTTCAGCTTCAGCATCAGTCCTCCAACAAGTATTCAGGGTTTATTTTCCTTAAGATTGACTGGTTTGATCTCCTTGCTGTCCAGGGGACTCTCGGGAGTCTTCTCCAGCACCACAGTTCAAAGGCATCAATTCTTCAGCACTGTGCTTTCTTTACAGTCCAGCTGTCACAGCTGTATGTGACCACTGGGAAGACCATAGCCTTGACTATACGGACCTTTGTCGGCATCATAGCTTCTGCTTTTCTTGACTAGACAAGCCTATTCCAGTTGACTACAACTTCCCATGTCCTTCAGACACTGAGGCAGTATCATTACTACTTACTAGGTTTGCTTTGTCTCTTTTTTGCCATTTGTTTGAACCCTAGAAACGTTTGAGTTTGCAGCTATTTGATATACATTCCAGTTATACCACTGTTCCATTCTTGGACTTTGCTGTGTACCACTGCCTTAACTCCATGCCTTTGCAGAGGTCAGGTTCAGGTCTAATGTTGTTATTGTTGTATTTGCTAATACACACACATGTGAAGCATCTTGACTACTCCAGGAAGCAATAATTATTCCTCTGCACTCCTGTGGGAGTCCTTATTCATAAGGAATTCGTAGTAGAACGTATCACACTTTATTGTAGTTGGTTATTTAAACAATGTTTTTCCCAGCTAGGTTGTGAGTTTGTTAGAAAGAAAGGTTGTGGCTTGTCTTTATTTATTCATCACTGTTAATATAGCTGGAATCAAGATTACCGGGAGAAATATCAATAACCTCAGATATACAGATGACACCCTTATGGCAGAAAGTGAGGAAGAACTAAAGAGCCTCTTGATGAAAGTGAAAGAGGAGAGTGAAAAAGTTGGCTTAAAGCTCAACATTCAGAAAACTAAGATCAGGGCATCCGGTCCCTTCACTTCATGACAAATAGATGGGGAAACAGTGGAAACAGTGGCTGACTTTATTTTTCTGGGCTCCAAAATCACTGCAGATGGTGATTGCAGCCATGAAATTAAAAGACCCTTACTCCTTGGAAGGAAAGTTATGACCAACCTAGACAGCATATTGAAAAGCAGAGACATTACTTTGCCAACAAAGGTCCGTCTAGTCAAGGCTATGGTTTTTCCAGTAGTCATATATGGATGTGAGAGTTGGACTATAAAGAAAGCTGAGCGCAGAGGAATTGATGCTTTTGAACTGTGGTGTTGGAGAAGACTCTTGAGAGTCCCTTGGACTGCAAGGAGATCCAACCAGTCCATCCTAAAGGAAATCAGCCCTGAATATTCATTGGAAGGACTGATGCTGAAGCTGAAACTCCAATATTTTGGCCACCTGATGCCAAGAGCTGACTCATTTGAAAAGACCCTGATGCTGGGAAAAATTGAGGGCAGGAGAAGGGGACAACAGAGGATGAGATGGTTGGATGGTATCACCGACTCAATGGACATGGGTTTGGATGGACTCTGGGAATTGGTGACGAACAGGGAGGCCTGGCGTGCTGCAGTTCATGGGGTTGCAAAGAGTCGAACACGACTGAGCAACTGAACTGAATGTGTTCAGTAGACATTTGTCAAATAAATAACAAGAATTTGGTAAGCAAGAGGTTTTAGCTTAGTCTGGCTATTCGGTGACGTAGTCTATAATAATGAAAGGGTCTTTCTAGTATTTACCACATAACCTTACCTCAAGCCTCTCTTGTTGTGCTAACCTGCATGTATTTTAGAGGAAAGATTAATCAGTCCATGTTGACCTTGGATTTATTTTTCGATGCATGGAAACATACCTCTCTCAGAAACAGTTGTCAAACCCAGTGACCCATACCAGGCGACTGCTCACCTTGGGCCATTTCTAGAATGCAGTGGAGCCAAGAAAGCATATTGATTTTTCACTGATTGTTCTATAGCATCCTTGCATCTTCTTGTTACAGGTGAAATTTAGCTACTTCTTTTCCTGTGTATACTGTACCCTAATTCATTTTTTCCTTGTGATGTGATGATGAGCCAGTCATATATTGGAGTGAGTGTAACACGAAATAGTTATTTCCTGGTATATGTTCTGGTGTTTAGATAGAGATCTGTGTAATTTCAAGGGACTGTAGGGATATCAGTAGCTCACATCTTGGTATATAATTGATGAAATATAGAGTCAACTGTTGATTTTTGCATGTTTATCTTTAGATCTTTGGTTCAGCCCTTACTGGAAGACAGCAGAGTAATGGTAGACAGTGTGCTAGATTGGAAGGAGCATCTTCTTTACGAGAAACATATCTGGATTTAGACTCAATTTATTAGCACACTGAAGTCATTTAGCAGTGACGTTAGGCAAATAACTTAACCTCCTATTTCCACACCAAAAGAAGAGAATTCTAACAGATCTCAGGGGGTTGTTGTAAGAATCCCATGTGAATTAAAGCATCCAGCACAGAGACTGGCATGCCATAGACTCAAGAAAGACAGGTTTCCTTTCTCTCATTTATCCAGAGCCAGTAGAAGAGAAGAGTAGAAAAATACATATAATACAGGAAGGATTCTTAATTATGTCCAGTATTTATAACTTAATTATTTCTCCTTCCTTGGCCCTTTCCCATTTCAGATATTCTATCAATACATCACCCACACCTCTTGGATCTGACTGGAATGCTTTCTAAAAGCAGTCCCATCTGAACTTGAGTCTTAAATCAGGAAGAGTTAGCAGTTTGTATTGTATTTAGAGAATACGTATGTTTAGAAAATTGGGGCAGTGGGGTGGTGGTTTGAGAGAGTGCTCAGCATTCACTGCTCAGCCAGCTTAAGAGATTCTTTTCGTCCCTCTGGTGGCATCCCATGCCAGTATCGTTTATAACTGGGCTAGATACAGGCTTTCTAACAGGAGTTATCATTGAGTGCTTTCCCTGTGCCAGGTACTGCTCTAGCACTTCATGGGCATGAATCATCTAATACCCCTATGAGATAGCACTATTAGTAGCTCAGTTTTGTGTATGAGGACAGCACTAAGGCACAGAAAGATTAAGTGATGTGCCTAGGAACTTCCCAGCTACTAGTAGACCTGGGCTCTGAACACAGCGGCTGCTGTTGCCCTCCAATAAAAGAAATGTTACTTTGATTAGCCTTCTTCTCTCTCCACACAGCCACAAATTGAAAAGTGGGGACATGGGTATTTTCTGTGTTAGTTTTTGCCTGTGCTGCTATGGGAAGTATCTTGTGGAGGATGAACTCATCTTCATTTATGGGTTGCATTAGAAGTATGAACGAATAGCAACTACGATTGATCATGTACACGTATTTTTTAATGCAGAAAAGGAGAGTCTCAGAAACTAAATAAACTAAATACCAGTTTATCATATTATCTGGGTACAAAGAAGAAGTGTAGTAGATTTTGAAAAACTGTGGACTTGAAGAAAAATTCCAGAGGCCTTCCATCATGTACAAACATTTTCATATAGTCAATTAATAACCAACTGGTTTTTGGTTATTGCTTATCATACAAGTTTAGAAATTTAAAGTGTTTCATTGTGAGAACAACTGCCTCCTTTTTTTCTTTTTACTTCTGATTAATTGATGTTGAAAAAACTCATTTCTTGGTAAGTAGCAATGGTGGTTAGTTGAACAGATATTTATTGAGTCAAACCACTCTGGAGAAATGGGATGAATCTCATTGCTTACAACACTAAGGTTAATGTTATGATCCCCATTTTACAGATAAGAAAACTGAAATTCAAAGACATTAAGTTACATGGGCAGTAAGTAGAGAAGTTGAGATTTGAACCCAGGCAGAATGGCTTTAAGGCCTTTGCTGTGGGCAGACATGGAAAATTTTGGGGGCGGAGACCATATTTTTTTTCATCTTTGATGATTGAATGGCTAATTTGAAGATGTATTAAAGAGGACCTGCATCCAAAAAATGTATAGCCTCATTAAGAGAACAATATTTATATGAGGTTAGCTAGGTAAGATAGGGAGAAGGAAGTGGCAACCCACTCCAGTATCCTTGCCTGGAGAATCCCATGGACAGAGGAGCCTGGCAGGCTATAGTCCATGGGGTTGCAAGAGTCAGACACGACTTAGTGACTAAATCACCAGGTAAGATATACACAAAACACAGAGATGAAAGACTGCTTTCAGCCGAGTAGGTTAGGAAGGCTTCCTGTTTTAAAAAAAATAATTGTTATCTATTTTTGGCTGTGCTTGGTGTTCGTCGCTTTGTGTGGGCTTTCTCTAGTTGCAGTGAACAGGGGCCGCACTTCATTGAGGTGCGTGGCCTTCTCATTGCAGTGGCTTTTCTTGCTGCAGAGCACAGGGTCTAGGCATGCAGGCTTCAGTAGTAGTGGCTTGAGGGCCCAGTGGTGGACACGAGGGCTTTGTTGCTCCGTGGCATGTGGAATCTTTCCGGACTAGGAATTGAACCCATGTCTTTTGCATTAGCAGACAGATTCTTACACTGTGCCACCAGAGAAGTCTGAGGAAGGCCTTTATAAAGAAAGGTGCTTTTTTTTTTTTTAAAAGTTCAGGGATAGGAGGACACTTTTGGCAGAGAGAATAGCAAGCAGATAAATCTGAGTTAATAGCCGAAGAAGAAAAGGTAGGCAGGTGGGCGGTACGTTTAGGGAATGAAGGGGTTTGGAGCATAGCACACGAAGGGCAAGTAATGGAACACCAGGCTGATAAGGAGATCCGGACCAGATTCTAGTTTCCAGGTATATTTCTCCACATCCTGAGCTCTAGTCACCATGTGGAACCCATAATCTTTTAAAAGCAGCCTGTGTGGGAAGGTCCCTCTTTACAAAGCACAGTCTGCAGTGCCCTTTACTGTCTTGACTCATTTATAGTCTTTCCTGGGTACTCCACTGAGAATTAATTGCAGCTGCTTTGGTGGTCCTCACAATGTGGTATATGTTTTTATTTCAGTTATTTTAGTTTGCCTTCTAACTGTTTACATGTTCTCTCCAGCCAAAGGTTAGCTTTCTATAAGGCAAGATCAGGTCTTCCATTTCTCATAATATCCATTCTTTCAGTCCTGTGGCCCAGTTGAATCTCTGCACATAGTTAATACTTGGAATATTTTGGAATTAAAGGAATAATGGTATAGAAAATCGTATTTAATTTCCCTGGTAAATACTAAATTAGTGCCTAAAAGTGAAAGAAGGAAGAATTTTATTAGATTATTCTTTACGGACATATTGACATTATATAGTATATACATTGATGTAACATAGTAAGTATTAGTATAGACCGTGATACTTATGATGAGGAAGGTAAAGGTCAAAAGTAAAATGTGTGCTAATCCTACCTTTTGTTGCTCGTTTAGTAAAGTTATAGTACATTGTGAACGTGAAAGTGAATGTTGCTCAGTTGTGTCCAACTCTTTGTGACCCCATGGACTGTAGTCCATGGAGTTCTCTAGGCCAGAATACTAGAGTGGGTAGCCTTTCCCTTCTCCAGGGGATCTTCCCAACCCAGGGATCGAACCCGGGTCTCCCACATTGCTAACAATAAGTGTTCATCTTTTACTAAGATGATTGAGAATAGAATAACTGATTTTAGTGTTCACTAAAATATTTTTAAATGACAATAGGAATGTGTTTATGTGTATTTACTCTTAGATTTTTAAATTTTCTCTTTTATTCAAACACTGAGAATGTCCCAATTATTTATTGTAGACAAACATTTCATTTGCAGTTATTAAAAGCAGTCAGATACAGACATTGCCACATACTAATTGACTCTGGGGAAATTGCTTAAACTCTCCAAATGTCAGTTTCCCTATCTGGAAGGTGAAATAAAGGTATCTTGGATTATGATTGTGAGAATTAAATGAAATAATGTGAATAAATAATAATTTACTTGGTACACAATAATTCTAAATAATTATAACAGTTTTTATTATTTTATTTACTTAGCATTTAATATGAGCTTGCTAGAGGTTATTGTATTTAGTATTATGGCTAGCTTGATCATCTTATCCTAAAATTCTCTTTTTCACTTTTACTAAAATGAAGATGATATGTCTAAATATTATTGACTT
This sequence comes from Bubalus bubalis, assembly GCF_019923935.1. Lineage (NCBI taxonomy): Eukaryota > Metazoa > Chordata > Mammalia > Artiodactyla > Bovidae > Bubalus > Bubalus bubalis. The sequence continues at coordinate 108,280,281 of NC_059159.1, read as the reverse complement.
TGTGTTATTAAATATAGGTTTATGAAGGTTATTTAAGATCATGATAGATATATAATGAATATGAATAGACTATACAATGAAAATAGAAAATAGTAAACAAAATGAAAAGATGTTCATATTAATAATTATAATTAAAGATTAGATTAAAACAAAAACAAAGTATAGTTTTTTTTACCTGCCACATTCATTTTTTAAAATATAATTGTATAAATCAGAGTCATAGGAACACAGGTATACTATGTTACTCTTAGCGATATAGATATAGATATAGTTCATTTGGAGGACAATTTGGAAATGCTTACTAGGAGCCATATTGATATTTATATTGTTTGACATAGCAGTTCTACTCCTGTAAGTATATCCAAAGAAATGAATCTGCGAGACAAAAAGTGTACTTAAAATGTTTGTGATAATACTATCCATAAAAGTAAAAAGAAAACAGGAAACAGCCTAAAGAATAAGATAAATGATAAAATAATTGTTATGCAGTTAAAAATGTATTGGGCTTCCCTGGTGGCTCAGAGGGTAAAGCATCTGCCCGCAGTGTGGGAGACCCAGGTTCAATCCCTAAGTCGGGAAGATCCCCTGGAGAAGGACATGACAACCCCACTCCAGTATTCCTGCCTGGAGAATCCCATAGACAGAGGAGCCTGGTGGGCTATATATATAGTCCATGGGGTCATAGAGAGTCGGACACGACTGAGTGACTTCACTAAAAATGTATACTGTAGCAGTATAGGAGAATGCATATAAGAAATAATGTTGAGTGAAAAATGTAGAACAAATTGTGAATTTATCATTGCTATAACTGTGTAAAAATGTGTGTAAAAAAGAATAATTTTGCAGGGGAATGTAAATGAACTGTTAACTAAGTTGAATTATATGTGATTCTTTTTCCCTTTTAAAAATTTGCACAGAGTTAATTCTTGAAATATTTGTGAAATTAAATGAATAGTGATATAGAAATTCTGTTTCTTTTTTTGTGCCCAAAACTACTAACAGAATGAATAGGTTAGTTTGATTATTCTTTGTAGACATAATTTCAGTGTCAACTTTTAAAAAGTTACACTTATTGTAAGTAGAAGAAAATCTTCATATCTTTGTACCTGAGGATAATCTTCTCCTATCTCTGACAGCTTAGAAAAATGTTATCATTAAAATTACTGTGACATGAAATATAAGTATAATGTGAGATATATATATATATATAAAATAAAGAGGACCTTAAAGAGAAGTCACATCTTCAAGGATAGGACTATTTGTTTTTAATATGACTTCTCTTTATTTTAGAATTGATAGATGTCACATGCACCCTGCTACTTCTAAATCCAGACTTTACCACTGCGTGGAACGTAAGGTACGTCATTCTCATCAGTGATAAAATGAAATTGTTGAAATATCTGAAGACATATAAGACCAGGAATTGTTAGCGTTTTGAAAAGTGAAATATAAATCACGTATTCATGGCATCTTACACTTATTTCTTCTTTATAATATCTCCATGACAATTCTAATACACACTTTACTCCTTTTTGCATGTTTATGTCTATTCTCCCTCAAATTCATGAAAATATAAATTTTCATGTTGAATTATAGTATACCATCTGATACATGCTTTTAACTTCCTTTTTTTTTAGTGGGGGTAGAGGGAATGAGTATAATTGTTTGGATTATAAAGTGTTGGTTAGTGTATCTGAGAAGCACAGCAGTGCAATGGAATGTGTAAAGGTAAGCTTTAAAGGTCACAAACTGTTAGGTTAGTCACATTGTGGCCCCTGTGGGCAGATCTCTCTCCACTCAGTATTTTGGAGAGGAACCACATTTTATGAGTGTCTTAAGTTCTTTAATTCTGATTGTTGTAGCTTTAAACACAGAATACATTATAGAAATATTAAAATTTAGACCAGGTTTATTTTTTTTAATTTTCAGTTAAACAGTGTGTATGGTTTTTAAAAATTGGTGGTTCTTTAGACTAACACAAGTTTTCTTACAAGAAAGCAAGATACAAATGATAGATAAATAAAAGTAAAGTCCTGTTGAACATTGTGAATTCATTTAAAATTTTCTTGTAGGAAAGAGCTGTAGATTATAGCTCTTTATCTTTAAAGATGACTTAAAGAATGCTTTAATTTTCTGTGAATTTTAACTCCAAGTTAGTGTTTTATAATACCTACTGAATTTTATATTTGTAGCTGGTTTTATTTAGGTAACTTCTTGATTTTTTTTTAATTTTCTTTTGACTAATGATCAGATGTTTAAAGAGTAAGCAAGGATGGAATGTGTTAGAAGGTTTTAAAAATTTACAAATTTTAGAATTCTCATTTTCTTTTATGGGAAACTCCAAGTAAGGGAGTAGACTAAATGTTTTTGAGTGGCTACTCTATTCCAGGGACCATACTACAACTTTATACATTATCTCATTTAATCCACGCAATACTTGACAACATTTATTCATCAAATATTTATTGATTAACTACTATGCTAGGTCCTAGACACAGATGATACATTTAATATGAGAGAATGAAGAGGGTCAATCTTGACTCTGGTTTTTGGCCTGAGCAACTGAAAGGTTGAAGTTGCTATTTATTGGAATGGGGATGTTTGGGAGAAGAGCAGAGGGGTGTGTGCTGGTTGGAAGTCAAGAGTTCAGTTTGGGACATGATAGGTTTGTGTTCAAGTAGCTGTGTGTGACTAAATTTCAGGTGAGAGTTCTAGGCCAGATATAATTGGGAATCACTGGAAAATGTATCATAGTTAAAGCCTTGAGATTGTTTGAGATACCAGTAGTGGGTATAGATATTAGAAAAGAACCAGTCCAAAGACTAAACACTGGGACCCTACAGGCTTCTGGAGCAGCACAGTTCAGTATAGTAGCCTCTAGCCACGTGTGGCTGTTGAGCCTTGAGATACGACTAGTCTCCACTGAGAAGTGCTGTAAGTGTAAACTACACATCGGGTTTTGAAGGCTAAGTAACCCCCCAAAGTAAAATATCTTTCTTATTAATAATTTTATATTGATTACATGTTGAAATTATAATATTTTAAATGTATTGATAAAATAAAATTTTACTTTATACTTGTTTTTAATGTAGCTGTTAGAAAATTTTAAATCACATATATGGCTCACATGTATGACTCACATTATATTTCTGTTGGACAGCCCTGTTCTAGAGTTTGCGAGATGAGGAAGAATCAACAAAGGAGACTTTTAGGAAGGTACTATAAACTTAAAACTGAGAGTTTTCTTAAGGGTAGAGACAATGTCTTCTTCTTTTTTTTTTTTTTTTTTAATTTCCCTAGCCTCTAACGCTCCAGTGCCTGGTATATAACAGATTCTCAGTTTGCAGACTTGGCACTGAAAATAATTAAATTCAGTGAAAAAGAATGAGTGTAATAGAGAAGTGGAAGTACCATTTTTATGTTCACATATTCCTCATCATTACAGAGGAATCGAAAATCCTCCCACAAAAAAGGATTTTTATTAGCATAATGTATATACACAAAATAAATACATAATTCATTGTATATTCACAGCACAGTTTAGTGGTGAAGAACCTAGTTCTTAGATGTATGGATCTTAGTCCTAGTTCATCAGTTAACTAGCAAGCAGTTGACTTTTGACAAGACTTTTAACTTCTCAGTTTTAGTTTTCATATTTTTGAAATAAAAGATCTGAATAAGGTGGTTTTTTTTTTTTTTGTATGATTCTTTTGGTCTGTGTTTTGATTGTGTGTGGTTTAGTCTTATGAAGGGAAGTTGCTCCATAAATCTATCTTTAATGATGTTAATATCTGTTAATCTTGAAGCTTTTCTAGTAAGGTGATTTAGTAAGTTTTGTGGTAGATGAGTGGGAAGGAAATCGTGATTTAAAAAAAAATCCATTGTAGATATGTGTTCCAGTAAATTTTAATTTATATTAGTAAGATTGACGTACAAAGACATAGAATCATGAGTATATTTTGAGCAAAAAACGAACAACTTTGAAAGTAAACTGATCTAACCCTATAAGGTCTCACAAATCAAATACTCAGCATTTTATGTCTGATTGTTGGTACATTTCTTCTGATGTAACTTGGGGAAACATTGAATGATTTTTGGCTGTATTTTATAAACAGCTAAAAGATTGTGTAACACATCAGTAGTTGTTGCAGTCTTAGGGAAAAAATACAGACAAGAATAAGTTCTTGAGCTGATCTGTAATTATAGTATATGATGCATATAGTTTAAAAATCTGGCTGGTGCTAGAAAAAATGACTAGTACTTTTTTTTTTTGCTTTGAATTTGCTTTGAAAATTGGTTAATTAATGGACGAAAGAGGTTGACTTCATAATAATGTCCTATTTTTCCTTCAGTCTGTGAACATAGAGTAAGCAAAACATCCTTGAGCAACTACAAGAGCTTGTGTCCAGGCTCCAGTGATTCATAGTCTTTCCTCAGCCTATTTAAATTGGTAGCTTTGTGCAGATTTAATGTTTTGTTCAGACACTTGCAGCGTGGAGACCTTGAGCAGATTACTGAATCTCCCCCAGCTTCAGTTTCCTTATCTGTAAAACTGAGGTAACTTTGGGCTGCACCATATGAAATCATCCTTTTTGTAGGTCAGAAATGATTAAGTTCAAATGTCCAGATCCTGGTTTCTAACACCATTCTCTAATAAAAGGAACTGGGCTTCTTAGAGGACTGACTGATTCTAGGACCAGGTCAGGAAATGTACCAGATGAATCTGGAATATCTTAAGAGAGCCAGAAAGTAAAGCAGTACTTTTGCTGGCCAAAGCTCAAACAATTTGAGCAATAAAATAACGTAATAATGGATTATTACAAAGTATAAAATCAATATCCATAAGTCCATGCTGATATAAATAAATGCTTGAATAAACAGAGACAATAGACAACTCTTCAGTACTGAAGAATTCCAAATAATTTATCTAGATAACTTCCCTCAAGGAAATGGAGCATATCTCTCTACTCCTTAAAGTGTAACCTTTTCCCAAAAAGTAGAGTGAAACAATCTATCATATGCTACCTAAGCCAGATATTCAAGGTCAACATCAACAGTGACAAGTCATGCTGATATTACATACCCCTGATACAAAATAATGAAGATAGCACTTTACCTCTGTGGTCCCCTCAAAACTCGCAACCGTAGTCTAACCCTGGAAAAAATATATAAAATACCTGATCAGTATTCTTCAAAATTGTCAAGGCCATCAAAAACAAGGTGGAGCTAAGGGACCAAGAGGAGCCTACAGAGATATAACAACCAAATATAATGTGATATCCTAATGGGACCCTGGAATTAAAAAAAAAAGGACATTTGGTAAAAATGAAGCAATTCTAATTAAAGTATGGACTTCCAATACTAATCTATAAGTAATGGTTCATCAGTTGTGACAGTTGTATCATAATAATATAAAATGTTAATAATAGAAACTGGGTACAGGACATACAGAAATTCTCTTTATCATTCTTAAAAACTTCTCTATAAATTTAAAGCAATTCTAAATAAAAGGTTTATTTTTTAGAAAAACTGAAGTTGGCAATTTCATATTATTCAACATAATTTGGGATTTTTGTGAGAATTAAAGTAGAAAATATATGTAAATCACGTAACACTGTGCCTTATTCAGGAGAAGTGTTCAATAATTGGTGGTTTTTATGAGGATGACTTTTATTATTATCATCATTATTGTTTCACACAATAACTTAAGATTAAAGAGTGAAAAAAAGGTGGCATATATTTAGTCAATATTTACTGTATACCAAGTACTGGGCTAACCAGTGGAGATTTAGCCATGGACATAATACACATGGCCCCTGGTTTCCTACAAATTTTGATTAGAGTGACAGCAGAGAGAACCCCTAATAGTTTGAGAAGGGAGAGAAAATATTAAAACTTTATAAAATAAGATAAACATTGCAGAAATATGCAAATAACAATTTGTAAACTTTAAGGTGTAAGTACATGAAATAACTAACTTCTTAGGATATTTAATTTTTCAATTTAACCTTTATCATGTTAACATGAAATATTTTAATTTATAAATTCTTCATTTTCCTATTTACGTATCTCATTAGTTTAATTCAATCTTCTCACATGGCTTATTAACATCAGTGACTTTGTCATCACGAGAACTATTTTTTTGAGTTATCTAGCACAGTTTTCTGGGCTTCCCTGGTGGCTCAGATGGTAAAGAATCCACCTGCAATGCAGGACAGCTGGGTTTGATCCCTGGGCTGGGAAGATCCCCTGGAGGAGGGCATGGCAACCCCTCCAGTATTCTTGCCTGGAGAATCCCCACAGACAGAAGAGCCTGGGGGACTACAGTCCATGGGGTCGCAAAGAGCTGGACACAACTGAGCAACTAAGCACAACGCAGCACAGTTTTCCAGAGCATATTGTGCTTACTTACATTTAAGTTGTTCCAGATACAGTACTTTCCAAATTCACGTGTGACTGAAAATTTTATCTCAAGCTATATTCCTACTTGAATACATTAAAGTAGGTGTTTTCTGTTGGATCTCTAGGTTATGTGATTGCTGATAGCTATAACTTAAACCAATTACAATATTTCTTTTTAATATGGTCTTTTAAAAACTTGTTTATAATGTTCCAGCACCTACAATGTTCAGTCCTTCTAGGAATATTTCTTAAATTGATGGTAAAATTTTCCTTCTTTTTTAAATGATTCTGCCAGGCAGTCTTTTTAAGCATCCATCTATACCATTGATTGAGGTTGTTTCAGACTAAGATATCTTTACAAGTATAACTTTGTTGTTCAAAATAAAGAGATTAAGAGATGGCCCTTATTTAAGAAACTTTATAAAGATTCAGTTGTAGGGTAACTTCCTCTTTTCTGAAGAAAATTTTATTTCCTCTTATATGTATAGATATAGATGGGCTTCCCTGGTAGCTCAGATGGTAAAGAATCTGCCTGCAATACAGGACACCCAGGTTCGATCCCTTGGTTGGGAAGATCCCCTGGAGAAGGGAATGGCTACCCACTCCAGTATTCTTGCCTGGAGAATTCCATGGAGTCGCAGAGTCGGACATGATTGAGTGACTGACACAAACACACATAGATATATATGGGAATATAGGTAGGCAGTTGTAAGTAAGGAGAGGTTTAAATTTAGTAAATGGAAATTTGGCTTAATGTAGTAAATTGTCTACAGTAGCAACTTAGCAGCAGCAGCAGCAATGGTGTTTAAACTCTAGTGTGGCCTGGAGGACTGGTTAAAACACATTGCTTTGCCGCACTGGACTTTTTGATTCATTGTGCCTGGGTGAGGCTTAAGTTCCAAATGATGATGATATTGCAGTTTGGGACACTATTTTCAGAAACAGTGCGCCTACAAAATATTAAACAGCTTAACTTACATAGAGTAGCATTTTTGCCTTTGAACAAAACATTACATATTTCAAAAGAAAAAGGATCTAGAACTATAAAATTAACTGGCTATTGTGATAAATATTCCTTTGATGACATAGATTTCCTGTACCTTTAAAGAAAAATAGTCAATAAATCATAAATCATTTTTTAAAGTAGCCATAAACCTTGGTATCACTTCAAACTATTTTACAGAGTTAAGTTACTGACCTGAAATAAAATTGATTGTAAAGTACAAGTATTTATTATCATTATTTAGTATTTTCATTAGAAAGGAACTTCTTTTCCTTATCAAATAAGAATCTGTTGGGAAGGAAATGTATTGCGGTATTTAGGAACTAAGTCCATCTAAGTAGGTGAGATATATGGTCTGGGCTCTGGTTTTGAGATTAACGTCTCTAAAATAAATGATGAGCCCCTACTACAGGAGAGACATTGTAAGATTAATAAAAACTAGCAAATGACCTAATTTTATTATAAAACAATAGGTAAATTGAAAAATTGAAGTGTAATCAGTAATATCAGAGCTTATTATCAAAAACTTACCTGAGAAATTCAATCTAAACTTACATTAACCTGAGAAATAGGTGAGGCTCTCTTGCATGACATAGTTTATAATTGTACTGAAGCTTTGAACAGTTTTAAAATAACAAAAAGTTCATATTCCTTTTACTTTTGTTTATATTTCAAAAAGGAATGGTCTAGTGTATCAGGAGCCATTGAACAAGTATTTCTCCTGGTAATGTCTTTTGGAAACTTACCCTAAGTAGTAGTACAAATGAAGTTATAAGCACAGAGGTTTTTGTTTCAGAATGCCTGCTGCTGCTGCTGCTGCTAAGTCGCTTCAGTCGTGTCCGACTCTGTGCGACCCCATAGACAGCAGCCCACCAGGCTCCCCCATCCCTGGGATTCTCCAGGCAAGAACACTGGAGTGGGTTGCCATTTCCTTCTCCAATGCATGAAAGTGAAAAGTGAAAGTGAAGTCGCTCAGTCATTCCCGACTCTTAGCGACCCCATGGACTGCAACCTACCAGGCTCCTCTGTCCATGGATTTTCCAGGCAAGAGTACTGGAGTGGGGTGCCATTGCCTTCTCCGTCAGAATGCCTTTAGAATAGCAAAAACTTGAAAGCAACCTGAAACGTCTAATGATAGGGGGAAGGGTTGTTAAATTATCAGATAGCTACTGAACAAAAACTACGCTGCTGCTGCTGCTGCTGCTAAGTCGCTTCAGTCGTGTCTGACTCTGTGCGACCCCATGGACTGCAGCCTACCAGGCTCCTCCATCCATGGGATTTTCCAGGCAAGAGTACTGGAGTGGGGTGCCATTGCCTTCTCCAAACAAAAACTATGTAACCATTTAAAATGTTTAAAGATTATAAAGAACTGTGGAAATAATTCTCAAGATATAAGAACAGAATATAAAATCACATGTTAAAATATAGATGCATAGGAAGAAAGGTAGAAGGGAAAAATTCAAAAATAAAGTTTGTTAGGATGGCTATTGAATGAATGATTTTTTTTTCCTTACATCTCAATCCAATGTGTTTGTTGTTGTATGTGTGGTTTTGGTAATGAACAAGACCATATCGAGTCCTACTTAGGAATAGAATAATTCTTGATTAGTATGGGATCTGCCCTGCATATACTGATGTCAGGCCTTTTAAGTTTTGGAAATGATACAAGCCAGAAAACTCCTTTGCCCTCTACCAAATAGACAACTAAAGTTCCACTGCTGATTTAAGAGCTTCCATTTCTGTTACTTAATTTATTTCAAGATTATGGGAATACATTCTTGATTACTGTGTGTAACATTTAAGAGAGTTTTATTTTTTTAATTCTTGGAAATTTGCTTCACAATGAGGTTATATTAATAGTCATGCAATTTGTATAGAAAAATAAAGTAATAGTTCTTTTTATTTTTCTTTTACAGGAAAGAGCTGATCCTCTCAGGTACTTTAAATCCAATTAAGGACTTACATCTGGGAAAACTGGCCTTAACTAAGTTTCCGAAGAGTCCAGAAACATGGATTCACAGGTGTGGTTAATTTACACCATGGAATTCTTAGGGCTTAGAACGGGTGGAGGAAAAAAAACACAGAATATGAAGCAGGTCACATACTGATTACTGAATTCTGAAGTCAGATTATATCTACATTCAAGCCTAGATGCCATCAGTTTCTACTTAGGTGATATCTAGAGATTATTTAATCTCTTCAGACTTTGGTTTTAGCATTTGTAAAATGAGAATAATAATTACATCTATCTCAGAGTTAGTGGTTGAGTTTTACTTGAGGCAATGCATGTAAACACAAGCACAGTCCTTGACATATGTTAAATACTTAGTAAATTTTATGTTATTACTAACTATCTGAAGCAGTTATGGAAATTGCACTTAGATATTCAACTATAATGAGCAACTTGAGTTTTAATTAAACTTGGATTTAATTCAATCAGGTGTGTTTGGTAAAAATGGTGGTGGTGGTGGTTATGGTTATTAAAATCAACCAAATAAAGGCAACTGAGGTGAATGGGGTGTAGACTGAATTAAAGTTGCTAAGACCATAAATGCAAAGAGTATTTTTAGGTTAAAAGCTGAGGCAGATAATCGAAGTGCATATAAGAACTCGTTTCAAAATCCTGGCTATCTGGAAGAATTTTACTCTAGGATCACACATAACATCTTTGACTAAAATGAGATGGTCTGGGCTTACTGTTTGGGGTCAATGGGGAGATTCTCTGAAGAAATCTGTTCTTAGTTTATTAAGCCACTTTTAACTTTTCTTAAATCCTGAGCATTTTTAGGATCTTAAAGTCAGTTTAAGGTATCTTAACTGTAACCTTGCCTTTGGCTAGCATTGTAGAGCTGCTGGTGCTAAGTCACTTCAGTCGTGTCTGACTCTGTGCGACCCCATAAATGGCAGCCCACCAGGCTTCCATGTCCCTGGGATTCTCCAGGCAAGAACACTGGAGTGGGTTGCCATTTCCTTCTCCAGTGCATGAAAGTGAAAAGTGAAAGTGAAGTCGCTCAGTCGTGTCCGACTCTTAGCAACCCCATGGACGGCAGCCTACCAGGCTCCTCTGTCCATGGATTTTCCAGGCAAGAGTACTGGAGTGGGGTGCCATTGCCTTACCCGAGCATTGCAGAGCAGCTGCTTCCAAATGATGCAATTGGTTGTACTTTCTCCCTATTAGAAATTGGGATAGCAGACTACAGAGAAGTGTATGATTGTGTGTATGGAGACTAGGAAAGGGGTGATGGTAGAGGAAGGGAGTTATTACTAACATAGATGTATCCATCGATTTATTGACTTGTCTAAGGTTTTATAAAGCAAGTTTTGGTTGTTAAAAATAACATTATTTGAAAATGACAAAAGTGAATTTTGTTACTCAATTTCCTGTATCCTGGCTTGAAAATTTTAATCTGTAAAAAATGCTTTCTTATGAGAAAATATTTGTAAAAACTAAAGACAGTAAGTGGTTAGAGGCACTTTTGAGTGCTTTTCATTTAAATGTATGCTAATAAAAATCTTAGATAAGGGGAAAATTATAGATGAAGAAATTTAAAACCTCCATGATGGTTTCACTAATTATATTGATTTTTTTTTCCTTCAAGATTCTATGCTATAATATAGAAATTTTGCTTTATAAAAGCTTAATGCAGCTTCTTCTTTGCAAACACACAAAGGGTGAGGCATGCACATATAATTAAAAGTGAACTGTGCTTCTTTTGAGTATTTACCAGCCAATAATTAATATCACGCCTTCCCATACACACAGTACCACCAATCAGACACACACACACAAACATTCCTGTTGCCTTTACATTTCCTTGCCAAATGAAGTTTTGGAGTTGTCATTTTCAAATTGATGACATTTTCTTTTTGACAGATGTTAACATTTTAGAATGCTTTTTCTATAATCTTTGTCCTTTATCCTCACCCCCACCACCCCTCCACACCCCGCCTACATCCATGGTGCTAAAATTATTATCATTAAAAACAAAAACAACTCTCCCCCTCAAAAAAAGACCCTTGAATACTGGGCATTACTTTGCATTGTCTATGAATAGAAATTAAATTGAGAACAAAGAGAACTCTGGTTGTTTCCCTCTCTGGTTTATTTTCTTTACTCATTTCTTGCCCACATGTTACCTTAACAGGCGATGGGTGCTACAACAGCTAATTCAGGAAACCTCCTTGCCTTCCTTTATGACCAAAGGAAACTTGGGAATAATTCCTGCAGAAAGGACACAGCAACTAATACGAGAAGAGATGGAGGTCTGTGGTGAAGCAGCAGGGAGATACCCAAGCAACTATAATGCCTGGTCTCATCGCATCTGGGTTTTACAGCACCTGGCTAAGCTAGACACCAAGGTAGGGTGTTATTTTGTGTCCCTAGGCACATGTCTGTCTGCCATTTAAATCATCTGGTAGTATGTAGTAATTCCTTCTCAGAGGAGCTTTTAAAGAGAGAAGTAGAGGAACTAATGGCCCAGTAGCCCAGAGAGGATTCCAACAACTGATACCTCGAGGGAAACTGGCAATTTAAAACAAGTTTGCATTCCTCACTGGCACAGCTTTGGCACTGTTTAAGGCTAGTGTACTGGTAGAACAAAGAAGGTTTAAGCAGTAAGGAAGACTGAGTATAACTCGTTTTGCCCTGAAACAGGAAGAGATGATTAAACTTGATACAATTGAAATTGTTCTTTCTTGGTAGCCTTTTGTTATGTGACTTAATGTGCTAGATCAGCTGGCTGCCTTTTCACAATCTCTTCTCTTAGGGAGGGAGATCTCACCCAGGTGTTCCCACACTTGACCGAGTCTGTAAATTACCTGACGATTCTTACATCCTACCCCACATCTACTGAATCGAAATGAGGGTAGGATTTAAAGATCAGTATTTTTCACAGGCTCAGGGGATTGTTTGGATGCAGAACCAGGTTGGGAACTGTCACTGCCTAATCCTTTTAGTTTAGAAATGAGGAGATAGAAGTTTCCAGAGAATTTTAATGGCTTGGACTCAGCCACAGTTGTATCATTTATTATTCATCAGAATGAGAGCCAGGTATCCCTGTACTCCTTCTTACATACTACAACTTCTCTATTTTTTCTTCACTTCTTATGGTATCAGTGCTTTAGAATCTAGAGTACTCTTCCAAAAGCTTCGCAGGCTTAAGACAATTTAAAGGAGTCAGAATGTCTCACATGGCGCTTTCAGATTAATGGGCTCGCATTCTCCATTTTTGCTTACCACCCCTTCCTGTATCTCCTTTCAGGTCCCCTCTCCTCTCTCTGTGTGCTAGCCAGAGACTCCTCCAGAATAAATAGGAGAGCTTTCACTTCTGAGGGATTTTAAGCCAACAATTCTGAAAGGAGAAGGCATTCTTTGCAGCTTACATGGCTTTGCATTTCAGGAGGGGTGGCCACCTAATGGAATGGAAAGAGAAACAACAGAATCACATTAACCCAGGTTCAGATTCTGGCCCTGTTAGCTCTTTGTGTAAAGTAAGGCTTTAATGTTTTCATCTATAAGATAGGGGCTCTGCTGCCTGCCTCAGTGGATTATTGTGAAAATTACTTGTGTTAATGTGTATAAAGTACTGGGCACCTAGTAGAGGCTCACAGAATTCCTCTCTCTGCTCCGCATAGATAGAAAACTTAGGTGAAACTTGACTGCCGGCTAGGTCAACTCAGTGCAATTCATGCATGAAAAAAGTAGTGAAATTTTATCGTTGCCAGACACTGTCCTATACATTGGATATGGCATAAAGACAAAAAGCTTACTACCAACAAATTGAAAAATCTAGTTGAAACAGATACTTTCAGTTAAAAAACAGGGTAACACTTGCAGAAACTGAGGGAATTTTCCAGGCACATTGGGAGCACAGAAATGTCTCTGACTGGGCTCATTGACAACAGCTGCAAGAGGGAGCGATGCTACATTCTCAGGGGCCTGGAGCAGTGAATACAAGTTATCTGGTGGGTATAGGGGATATGGAGTGCTTAAAGTCAGTCATCTCAGCTGCACAACTTGGTGTTCTTTGGGAGGTAGGGAGAGGGAAGGGGAAGGTTGTGGATAAAGGAAGGCAGAGTCTTTGAGAGCTCTTTGGAAACTTTCTTGCCTTGATGTGGACCTTTTAAAGAAGCAGTCCATAAATCAGAAACACAGGGCCAAGGTGGAATTCTTGGTTCCTTGAGACCATCTGTTGTTAAAGATGACAGCTCATACGTCATGTATGAACTCATCTGCCCTGGTCCACTGCTAGGCTTACATGTTGTCAGCCTGCCCTCCTCGGCCTTGGGGATCTTGGCACTTTTCCTATCACCACTGCCACCATCTCTCACTCTCAGTGAAGGGTGCTGAATTTACAAAATCCACTTTCTGTTCTTATAAGCTATTGGGCCCAGCTAGGAGATCATGATGATGGGGAAAGACCCTGATGCTGGGAAAGATTGAAGGCAGTAGGAGAAGGGGACAACAGAGGATGAGATGGTTGGATGGCATCACTGTCTCAATGAACATGAGTTTGAGTAAGCTCCAGGAGATGGTGAAGGACAAGGAAACCTGGTGTGCTGCAGTCCACGGGGTCACAGAGAGTTGACACAACTGAACAACAGGGAGATCATGTCCTATAGTGCTTTGTCTGTTAGAGGAAGTAATCACAAAAGTATTAGTTGTCTAGAGCAGCTTAAAAATACATATAAAATGAGTAGCATTTTTTTTACTTAGAAAATTGAAAATTATTTTTTAAAGTGCTCATATTTAGCCTGCTAAGGGTATAAAGTGAAAGTCACTCAGTTGTATCTGACTCGTTGCGACCCCATGGACTCTACAGTCCATGGAATTCTCTAGGCCAGAATACTGGAGTGGGTAGCCTTTTCCTTCTCCAGTGGATCTTCCCAACCCAAGGATTGAATGCAGGCATCCTGCATTGCAGGCAGATACTTTACCAGGTGAACCACAAAGGAAGGGTATAAAGACAAGCATTATAGAAATTGATAAAAATCTTACCAAAGGGCAACATGGCAGCATTTACCAGACTTTAAAATGTGTGTTATCTCTAATATAGCGATTCTGGTTCTAGGCATTCATCCTAAAGAAAAAATGGGAGATGCAGTATGATATAGTGATTAAAGGCTCCACTCAGTGGTCATACAAGAATGATATGAATGCTAACTCTACTAGCAATTTGCTATGTGGCCTTAAAAAGGGTTCTTAGCGTCTCTAACCTCAGTTTCCTCATCCATAAATTGGGGATGATGACACTTCTACCTCCTCGAGTGATGTAAATTAAGTGGGAAAATCCACATAAAGTGGCTGTCCCTAGTGCTCATACTAAGTGATCAGTAAACACTGGATATTATATTAAATATGGAAGTTTGATATATAAAAATACTGTATATAATAGTGAAAAACCGGTAACAGTCTAATAACAAGGAATGCATTTCACTGCAGTTTATCACAAAGTAGAATATTTTGTTGCTACTAGAAATTATATTTTTTATTTAAAGAAAAATGTTAATTATAAGTTAAGGATATAAAACTAAATATGAGATGGGCCTAATAATTTTTTACGTTAATAGCATTGAATAATATTTAATGTATTTTGAATAGTACCTGGCATATTATAAGTGTGCAACAGATATTTATACACACCAACACGGTGCCATTATGGATATATTTTGTTATATTTTCTATAAGCATGTGTTTTCTAGTCAGGAAAAAAATAGATTACAGAATAAAGAATACTTACTAGTGCTATGGGGTAGAATTATGAGAGGTTTTAATTTTCTATTTTTTGTTCCCTATGATGTTTGTATTTTTCAGTGGACATATATTGAAATAAATTTTAAAATCTATTTTTTCAGGGTGGGGTGGAGGGAAACAGTCACAGTTGAAAACAGTTAGAAGTAGTATTTCATTTATGAGACATATTCAGAACAAGCAAAGCGGTTTAGTAGGTGCCAGAGACTGGGGGGAATGGGGAATTAGAAGACTCCTAATAGGAATAAGGGTTGTTTTGAAGGTGATGAAAATGTTTTGAAATTATAATAATGACATAGGCAAATCAAAACTACAATATCACCTCACTCCTTTCAGAATGGCTGTCATCAAAATATTTGTCATCAAAAAAAGTGCTGACAAAGATGTAGTGAAAAGGGAAACCCTTGTATACTGTTGATAAGGATGTAAGTTGTTGGTACAGACAGTAATGAAAACAGTATGAAATTTCCTTAGAAAATTAAAAATAGAACTACCATATGATGTAGCAATTCCACCCTTGGTTATGTATATGAAGGAAACACAAATACTAATTTGAAAGGGTATATGCACCCCAGTTTTCATAGCAGCATTATTTATAGAAGCCAAGCTACAAAACCTTCCTAAGTGTCCATCAACAGATGAATGGATAAAGAAAATGTGATTGATATATATGTGTATATAAATATATATAATGAAATATTACTCAGCAATAAAAAAGAATGAATTCTGGCATTTGCAGCAACATGGACGGTCTAAGAGGGTATTACGCGTAGTAAAATAAGGCAGCAGAGAAAAAGAAATACTGTGTGTTATCACTTATATGTGGACTCTATAAAGTAAACGAATGAATTTAACAGAAACATTCACAGATACAGAGAACAAACTAGTGGTTGCCAGTAGGGAGAGGGAAGGGATGAGGAGCAAGATAGGAGTAGGAGATTTAGGCAGTAAAGGTGCAATGTGTAAAATGAATAAGCTGCAAGGATAGATTGTGTGGCACAGGGAAATATAGCCATTTTATAGTCTGGGGGAGTATAGTCTATAAAAATATTGAATCACTATGTTGTACCCCTGAAACTGTAAATCAGTTATACATCAATAAAAGAAAAAAGAAAGTGTATCAGAATTAGATGACAGCAGTGGGATGGAGGAGTCTGGTGGGCTGCAGTCTATGGGGTCGCACAGAGTCGGACACAACTGAAGCAACTTAGCAGCAGCAGTGGCTATACAACTCTGTGACTATACTAAAAATCAGTATTTTTTTTCAACTTCAAAAATTAATTCTAATAAATAAAGCTTCAAGAATAGTTAAGAAATTGTTGAAAAAAAAGGAAAAATAAGGAACTCTGTATATTGCTGTGCTGCTGCTGCTGCTAAGTCGCTTCAGTTGTGTCCGACTCTGTGCAACCCCTTAGATGGCAGCCCACCAGGCTCCCCCATCCCTGGCATTCTCCAGGCAAGAACACTGGAGTGGGTTGCCATTTCCTTCTCCAATGCAGGAAAGTGAAAAGTGAAAAGTCGCTCAGTTGTGCCTGACTCATAGCAACCCCATGGACCGCAGCCCATCAGGCTCCTCCATCCATGGGATTTTCCAGGCAAGAGTACTAGAGTGATATTGCTATATGTTTCTATTCTTTTGAGCCAGTACTACAGTTTTAATGTCTATTTCTATAAACATTTAAATATATAAACATATGGCTATATGGCTCAAAAAATAGACACGGTAAAGAGAATATAAAAGCCTAGAAACTAATTCCAGTGCACAGTATGTACAAATTTCATTGATGATAAATATGGCATTTCACATGATTGGAGAAGGGATTCTTTGTTCAATTTGTGATGCTAATAAGATTGAGTTTTTAGAAAATAATGGTTAGATTTTAATCTCACATACCAACCTGAACTCTTAAGTGAAATAAAAACGTGAAGAAAAAAGGAATTTAAAAAATCAATTGCAGTAATATATTAAGAAAAATATTTACAACACAGAAACTTAATACCTTTAATATATAAAGATCTCTTACAAACCCATAAGAACAGTAATGACTTTAACAAAGAATATGTTGAGCAAATTATAAAAGAGAATTAGACAAACAGGCAGTTTGTAAAAGAAACAAAGATGAGTGAATAGCAAAAATATTTAGCTTTAATCATAATTAAGGAAATGTAAATTAAACATGATTTTCCACTTACTGGGCTACCCTGGTTGGCTCAGCCGGTAAAGAATCTGCCTACAGTGCAGGAGACCTGGGTTCAATCCCTGGGTTGAGAAGATCCCTTGGAGAAGGGAATGGCTACCCACTCCAGTATTCTGGCCTGGAGAATTCCATGGACTATATAGTCCATGGGGTCACAAAGAGTCGGACATGACTGAGCGACTTTAACTTTGACTTCCACTTACTAAAGTAACTAAAACTAAAGTATTGGTGAGGAATTTAGGAAACAAACATTAAGATCTTCTTCCATTAGGGGCATAAATTATACAGCCTTCCAGGAGGGCAGTTTGAAATACACATCAAGCACTTTACAGAATTTTTCTCACTGTTCCAGTTAGTGTACTTCTAGAAATTTCTCCTAAATAAAAATAAGACATGTACATAGATTTATATGTGTGTATACATAGGCGTGTTACTTACACAAAGTGGAAACAAAATGAGGGAATGGTTTAAATTGTAATAATCTTTAGGATGAAGTATTATGCAAAAGTTTAAAATTATGTTGTAGAATAATACTTAATGAAATTGGAATAAATTTATAATTTAAGTAAAATAAAATTTTGATATAAAAGATATCCAAAATTTGTGTTAAGAAAATTATACAGATGCATTATTGCAAAAAGCTGAGATTGGTTGTATGGTAGAATATTAAAAGTTTAGTCATTGTTGGTCAGTAGGATAATGAATGATGTGGGGATTTTTTTGCTTCTTTATATTCTGTATTTTTACATTTTTCTATAATGATCATCTTGTATAATCAGAAGAAAAACCAAATGTTTTTTAAAAAATGTATAGAACTCATGGTGTATGTGTCTATAAGAACTAGCATTTCTAGTAGTCTTTCATTTTAAACCTGTTATCTTCTTTCATAGCCCTGCTTCCATAGTTTTCTTACAATTTATTTATTCACTAACTTATTTTTATGTGGAATGTTGGAAAAGAGTAATTATACAAAGGTCATTTGTTCTATCAGTGCCTTCCGGTTAAGTCATATCTTTGTGTAGTATCTTTAAGATCACTTAAAAATAATGGCTTTCTTTTTAAAAAAAATCACTGCCTTTTATTCTACTAAGAAAATACCCTAAAATTCCTGTTAAAAGATTTCTTCTTTAGTTAGTAGGCATTTTATATCTTAGGGAAAAGAATATAGTGAATTTTTCTCTTAAATAGTCTCAGAAAAGAGTTTTTAGGAATTGAATTAGTTTTGTTGAAAACCTTTTAAATATATGCTATTTTTGCCTCAAAATTACAATGAATTTTTAATTTTTACATGTAGAAAACTTATAGTAGGAATAATCTGAATGTTTTTCACATTATATAAATTCATTTTAAACAAGTCTTCTATTCTTTTCAATACATAGTAAGAAGCTGTACCATAATTAAAATGCTGCTGTATTATGGCCTGAATTTCCTGCAGGTTAATTCTTCAAAAATATAACTCTTTAAAAAAAAAAACCTTAAGATTAGTTTTTGTTTTGCAGGTAGAAGTTTATCTGGTGGGTTTATTTTGCCCACCTTTTAAATCAAATAATCTCATTATCCATTTCTCAGAGACTCACTAGCAATAGCCTCTGAAATAAATTTATGTGGCTGTGAATTAACTCATTATAATTTAAAGGAGATGTTTAAAACATTTCACTGATAAAACTTGACCATCCTAGCTGGGAGTAATCATATCCGTCTTTACCAGTCACTTTGTTTATTAAATTGTTCATTCATTCATTCATTAAACATTTATATATAGGGTATAGGGTGATGGGAACAGTAATTAGAAATGAATAAGTATCTTAAAAAACTTGTATAGTTTAGTGGGGATGAAAAGGTATACAGGAATTTCTATGATATATATGATGGAACACACAAGAACTATGGAGGCTGAGAAGAGGGAAGACTTCTGGTTTTCTCTATGAAAAGTAGAGAGGGATCTTGCTTAAGGAGAAGGCATTTGCTTGAGCTCCCTGAAGAGCAGGTAAAAGAGCTTTTTGGCATTGTGTGGTCTGTATGGTTCACTGTTGATAAGTACATGTCATTTTTCCTTAGGTGGTCTGAAAATCCTCTCTCTGACAGATGTGGTACGCCCTCAATACACCTTTTTCTGATCAAAACTCATTTGTTTGCTAACCTGTCTGAGACACTGCCAAATAATTTATTTTTTCATAAATGCTGCTTTCCTTTTTATCTCCATTTGAAATTCTTTAGTTTGCAGATTTAAACAATTCACTGCTGAATTTTGTCTTACCTATTTAAAAAAGTCACTTATTGGTGATAAGTTTGAGACAAATAGTGAAAGTCATGAGCACTTGAAAATTCCTGTTATTCATGCATCATGTTTTTGTACTAAGCCCTTAGAATTAAGTAGTGAACAAAATAGACATGGTTTCTGCCCTGATGACACTTAATAGTGCCAAAGAAATAATTACACTGAGTCTATTGTTGAACAAATAGATACAGTACAGATTCATTAAATGCAAAAAAAAGTTTCCATCAAAGTGACCTCTGAATTTATATTTTCCCTTCAGTATAAGCATTAAATTAAAAGTGAATACCCAGTGTCTTTCCTTATTTTAGAATCTGGCTGTTCTGTGTGTATGCCAATTAGAAAGGTCCTTAAATTCTGTAGTATTAAAAAAATTATTATTTTCTAAAAGAAATGGAACATGAGTATTTATTAAGCAACAACACTGTGTTGGATGTTACGTACAAAATATTGATAGAAATGGCATTATCAAAACAAGGAATGAATGAAAGAAATTCAAAGCATTAACAGAGAAAGGAAAACCTTTAGCAATTCCTCATTTCACTTCCCTTTTTCCTTCCTACAAGATTCTTCTTGATGAACTATCTTCTACTAAACACTGGGCATCCATGCATGTTTCAGACCACAGTGGATTTCACTACCGCCAATTTTTATTAAAGTCTTTGATTAGCCAAACTGTGACTGACAGTTCTGTATTGGAGCAAAGTCCTTTGAGAAGTGAGTCAACTGTAGTTCTCCCAAAAGATGAAGAAGCAGTGGCTTCAGCAGAGGAATCAAGGATAAATCTTCCCCATCTTCTAGAAGAAGAAGTTGAATTCAGCACTGATCTTATTGATGCCTACCCAGGACATGAAACCCTTTGGTGTCATAGGTAAGAGAAGGAAGATGTATTTCCTGCATGAAACTCTGTGTGTCCTTATGAGAGCTACAGAAGGTCTTACATCTGACTGGAGCCTCCTTGGGTAAATACGGTAATTCGACTATGGAACTTTGCCTGAGTGATTCAAAGGAGTTTGTGTTACCATAGCCTCCTCCTCACAGTCTTCATGAGCATGAGGTTCTTTGCACAGATCTTTGCCAATGGCTCAAGATGGTGGTGTTCATCCTTGATTGTGCAACAGAATAACATGTGTTACTTCCAAACTAAAAAATGTTTCTGGACTCCATCTTTGGAGATCCTGATACTTAGCATTTCTGCGATAGAGTGCTGCCATCTGTCTTTTAAAAAAAACAAAGAAAAAACCCTAACAGGAAAATTTGATGTATAGTCAGGGTTGAAATCAATGATTAGACCCCTGCGAATAGTTAAGCTTTGGCTTCCCAAATGGCTCAGTGGTAATGAATCTGCCTGCCAATGCAGGAGACGTGGGTTTGATCCCTGGGTCTGGAAGATCCCCCTGGAGAAGGAAATGGCAAACCCACTCCCAGTATTCTTGCCTGGAGAATTCCATAACAGAGGAGCCTGGCGGGCTACAGTCCATGGGGTCGTAGAGAGTCATACACGTCTGAGCACACACAGATAGTTAAGCTATACTGTTCTTCCCAACCATGATGGCCTGCAGATTAATTTACTTTGAGTATAATCTCTTGACTTTTTTTTATTTTTAAGGTAAAATAAAATATTTTATTAATATTTGTTTAATTTTACTATTCAGGATTATTATGAAGGTGTGAATGAGGGTTAGCAACCTCATAACTTGAGTTTTAAGTACCTTTGACAATACTTCTCATGTTGAAATGAAATCCAAGTATGGAAATCCCCTGATTGGTTTATTTTGGATTATCACTTAGTTGGAGGCATCTCTGGCATTAAATATACAGATTTTACTTCAAGTTACAAGATTATGCTTATAGACAAATGACTTGCCTGTGTTAGGCAAGAGGTAGGCATTTTAAATAATTGTGTGTTTTTTTAAGTTAATTGAAATTTTTTCCCTTTTTCCAAACTAAATATATTTGGAAGATATATTAGAAGATGAAAGACAATCTCCCCTCTTTGGCACCTTCATAAATACAAAATTGTCTTTTTCTCTTAAAAACAAGACAGTCTTATTCCACATTTTTAGAAAAGAGAGATCTTGACTTGCATATTTTGGTGTTAGATTTTTGTTGCTGTTTCATATTTAGACACATTAATAGCTAGGCTTAGAGAATATTAAAAATTATATTTGTTTTTGGAAGATAGCTAGATTGTTAGAACAGAAACTTTCTTTGTTCATAAGATTAATGGGAGTTTGGAATGGGGAGAAGAGACAGTTGGGAAGACCTATATATCATACAGACCAGTTTTCTACTGATTCAGTGCCCTTAAGCTGCTTCTCTGTCCTTTAAGATTTATCTGTAAAATGAGTATGTTATATGCTCCTTTGTCTGTTCCAGAATAAGCTAGGAAAATGAATAGAATTCTCTTTTAAAGGCTTAGAATTGTTAATATAAATGAGATATAACAACCTAAAATCTATGTAGTTTACCTTATTTTGTACAAAGATAT
The DNA here is from genome assembly GCF_019923935.1 of Bubalus bubalis. NCBI lineage: Eukaryota > Metazoa > Chordata > Mammalia > Artiodactyla > Bovidae > Bubalus > Bubalus bubalis. The sequence goes on along the minus strand of NC_059159.1, from coordinate 108,258,162 downwards.
GGACCCCATTTTGTCACAATTTTTGGAAATTAGGCATATGGACCTTCATTTTTAACAAATAGCTACAGATGATTCTAAGAGCAGGAAAACTCTCCTTAGAGGAAGAACAGGAACTGTGTGTTTTAACATACTTTTCTCAGAGCCCAGCACATTCTAGCACATGTGGATGTTTAATGAGACTGTAGTGCTGGATTAGGGGGAAATTCAGAGGGTTTCTAAGATAAGTAAGTCCAGTTGCAGCAGTTCTGTTCTTATTAAGAAAGTACTGGATAGAGGCCATAGACTAATCCTCTAGAGGAGCTATTTTAATCCTCTTGTTGCTGAAAATCACTTGTCTTTTAGGCTGTCAATGAGGTTAATTTTTGGTTTTGTTTTATATTTTAATTTATAGCAGAGTGGGCAAAAACGCATTTCTGGTTTCATATTATAGTTACAGAGAGTAACAGCACCAGGTGATTGTCATCATCTCAGTCAATGTTTTTTTAAAAACCTTTGGGGTAGTATTTCAACAAATCAGTAATCTGGACTTGTGAAGCTCTGTTCAAATACCAGAGACTACATCTTAACTATTCTCCTTCCCCCAGATAGCTCTGGGTTACCGAAGGCAGTGAGACTGAATACTACTGTGTGTTTGGAAATTGTCTAACTTACTTTTCTGTTTTTTTCTGAAAAGCTTGACATTGTGATGTGGTTTTTCTTTTCTGTTCTGTTCCTCCTCCTCTTCTTTCACAGACGGCATGTTTTCTACCTTCAGCATCACTTAAATGGTAGGTTTCCTCACAGTGTGATCCAGTTGTCACCTGCCGACAGTTTGAGTGACTTGCACGGTATCCCAGCAGGCCCCCACACGTCTCAGGCAATGGAGGTGGATGGACTCAGTGACTTTAGCAAGCAAGGCTATTCCCAGGAAATCAAACGCCTGAAGCGGACCCCAGCTCCAGACTCCCTGGGCCTGGAAATGGAGCACAGGTTCATCGATCAAGTACTGTCCACCTGTCGGAACGTGGAACAGGCCAGGTTTGCCAATGCATACAGAAAATGGCTGGTTACATTGAGTCAGTGAAAGAGGTGAATTAGTCCTGCAAAGTTCCCCTTTTTAGTGCAATATCGCTTTTCTTTCTTATTTACATAGTTGCATGAACTGTTTGCTACTATTGGCTAACTATGTGATCTTCATCTTTAGGCTAAAAGTCCCTAGTAAATCTTTCATTTTATTTATTTTGTTAAGAACTGGCATTCCTTTGGCTGTAAAATAACTGTGTAGTTCCTTCTTGCTAAACAGTGAGTCTTAACTTTTTTCTTTTTAACTTCTCATCCTGTATATTCCTGTCTTTGAGACTTTTCTCATTTGATTCTCCAGATTGGTTCACACACACCTCAGCCCACCTCAGTGCAGTTGCTGTTATAGGCTTTTTTTTTGGTAATCAAAAAGTTATGCTGTAGTTTAGCTTAAGAACAATACAAATTCAGAATTACTCGATCTAATTGCTGTTTTGAGAATCAGATGGCCAGATGGATGAATTTATGAAAATACACACCATTTCTCTTTCACTAGCATATTATACTCGAGTCATAGGCCAATGTAACCAAAGTCAGAAGTATTGGAATTTATATGAACAACGTAGTTCTAATAGAATCCATTTTTAAACTAATTATTTTAAAAGACTAATTTTATGAGTTTATGCAATTGTAGTGGAAACTTATTTTTACTACTAGCTTTGATAAGTTTTTTTACCTCAATCAATTAAAGTCAACTTTAAAAAAACCTAGAATGCCATTTTTAGTTATTACTACTTATTTTCCTCCAAATTCACCATGCAATATGGCAGACTTATGCATAAAAATGTAACCATTAAAAACCTTCCTTTGTAAAGTTTTTAGGTTACTGAGGATACACTGGATAAACTACAAAATATTTATGAAGGGATTATTAAGTTTACTGGCAAAAGCCAGGGGGAAAGAATAGTCTTGGAGGTTAGTTCTTCAGTCTTTATTTTAAAAAATAAAACAATTTAGAAACTTTGATACTGAATTTATCAGGGATGAGGTACCAAAGTATCCATCTTACCTTTTCAATAATAAGGGCTGCATTTTTCAAATAGGTGAGACTGAAAGTACCAGGTAATATCTGATTTCTTGATATGAAACAGTGCTTTGCATTTCTTCTTTCCACACACCTTTCTCTTTATTTTCCCCATCCATGGTTTTTTTTGGTCATTTTGTATATTTTTCCTTGTCTATTATATTTCATGGATGTAAACTAAAGATATTCTCCTATCTGTTTCCAGTTAATTCCATACCCCATTAAACACACACAAATATGAATATAAATTGCCCCCCTAAAAGTTACCCTAATAATGTTATTATCCTGTGTGTATAAAATGTAGTAGTGGCTGGAACAGTGTGACCACCATGCTTTGCCTGTTTTCTTCTTTTTATGCTAGGCTACCTGTAAGGTAAGAAGACATGTAGGGAAAAGCAGACCTCTCCTATCTCACTGTTATGGAGACTCTAGACTTGAGTGAGGAACGTTGCCTTAAGGGAAAAGAATAGGTCCTTTACTTGTGTATCATGATTTTGTTGAGTGGCAAACTATCAAGTGAGACTTAAGAATACCAAAAAACTTGTCTAGGCTGGTACTTGTAGACAGAAGCTGCTCTTCTCTCCTAGAGCAAAAATTACCCTTTTATAACTTTTTGTAGTATTTAGGTGAGAAAATGATTGGCATTATGAGCATAATTTTATAACCTTTCATGTACAAAGCATATTTTGAATCAAATACCTCAAGGTCTACCTAGACCTCTGGATAAAACTATTACTTTATGATTTTTAGCAGCTGCAGGGCTTGCGGGGTAAACTACACACAGATGACGTGGAGATCCAGTCAGTTCCTCTAATGTACGTTGCCAGATTTTGGCCTCACTGTTACTTTTCTTCCAAGGATCATTTTAAGTATCCCGACTGATAGGGCTTCTTATGCTTTGATGTGTGAGCGTGAGAGTGTCAAGACATGAGTATAGACAATCTCCTGTGAAACATCAGCTAAATTTTATAATGTTCCACACTTTTTTATATCTTCCACAAAGTTTCTTGCTCTTCTTTGATGTTAACTGTCTTCTTGTATTTTAAGTCTCTTAACTCACCCCTGCACAAAGCCATGCAGTCCTTTAACATACCTTGGTCTCATATCTTCCTAGTAGTTTTAAGTACCAAGTAAAAATACAAATATCCAAAGGATACAGTTTGTATCTGACTCTTGTGTGCTACTTTATTTCTAAAATTTGTAGTTTTCAAGTGTTCATTCACAGAAAAACATAATATTGCCCGTATAGTTGTGTGCTTTACTCTGATTGGTTGACATCCAACTCACTAGCTGTAGTATGATAATATCTCTTGGACTGAATGAGCTCATGCAGTGGAAAGGATGTGTCTATTTTTAGAGACTCATTAGTCTTCACTTACTTTTCGATAAATATTTCACTGTTAAAAGATGATTTAGATTAACACACATTTCATCCAACTTTCACTGGAAGAATTGTAGACCATCCTGGGTCAAGAATACTACTGACAAGTTAAAAAAAAAGCAATAAGATCTGTAAATATCTTACAGATACAATATCTGTACAATCACTCCTCCCCAATCTTTTACTTTTTTAAGTGTACCTATTTTGGTAATGTGTTCCCAGATTCTGTCTGCCTTGCATATTGTAAGGACTTATTAAATATTTATTAAATTTATGAATGATTAACTGAAGATGGGAAAATTAATCATGCAGGATGCATAGAGTGAGTTATGATTGAGAAATTGATGGAGTAGAGCACTGAATTGTCAATGAATGATGAATTCTGCCTTCATGATACTTAGGAGCAGCTATTGCATATAGAATAAGTAAATTTAGATTTTTTTCTTTATTGAGCTACTTTGTTTATGCTTGTTAAATCCCAGCCAAGAAATGCAGCTGTATAATATCAATTAACTATACTTGAATATATATTAAAAATTCGTAGAAGAATGAAGACCATTTTCATTAAGAACACTACTTTCTATTCATTTATGATGTTGAGGGACAGATCTTGCCCATAGAGCCAGGGCCACTTTTGGGGTATCTGAGGAAACTGATTTCAAAGATTTGTTGATCTGTATCTATGCATAAGTAGTCATTTTATGCTTCTCCTTTTCCCCTCCACAACATGAACTTTATTGATATTTCTTAAACCTGTGAGTCATTTTTTTTTTAACTTAAGGATTTGATACCTTTTAGTGTCCCCTTTTTATTTTCTATGTTTTAGCATTTTTTCTCTGGGCCCAGACTTTGAGTCATATTTCTTATTCCAGTGGTACAATTCTAATTTAAATTCAAGGCTTCACTATTTATCAGGTTAAATATACAAGATGTCACACAAAGCCACTTAAGTCTTCAGATAAGGACTTAGTAACACAAGACATGCCAACAGAAGTTCTTGGATTTTTATGTGGCTTTTTTGTAGGAACGCATATATATAGTGATACACTATCATTTAGATATATTCAGGTCTTGTGAATTTATGCTTGTCTAGATATATACATGTATGTGTGTGTAAAACTTAATATTTTTGAGAACAAATTGTCAGTCTAGTATTCTCTTAATAGCACAAGATGATATCAGACATGAGGGCTAAATATAAATTAGGAATGCTACCACTTGCTATGCAACAATCTAATTTCTACCTTAGTTCCCCTGTATTACAGAAGATGCTAAAGATTTAGTTTATCAAAGGAAGTTAGAAAACACTTTTTTTTTTTTTTGCAAAAAGCTTTTGTAAAATTAATTATTTTCTTACTAGAAAATTACATTTTAAAACTTTAAAATATTTAAAGTGTGCTAGAAAATTTGAACAGCATTGTAACAACTGAACTTTTTGTCTTCTGAATACATTTCTCAAATAGAGCTAACAGACCCTAGCACTTTACATGCTGCCACCCTCCTGTGCTTGGGTGTACTCCGTGATGTGCTCCTGTTCAGCAGAGAAGTGCGTGAAAGCAGAGGAGAGCTTAGGCAAGTTCAGTGTTTTGAAGGCAGTGAGCAGGAAAAGTCAACCCTGGGAATTGCATTTACCATCACATAGTGTCTTTTAAAAAATAACTGTGCATACTGTGTTTCTTTGAGTGCCTTTCTTACTTTTTGCTGAAGCAAGATTATGTTTAAGTTTAATTAACCTTTAGGTAAAAATCAAAGGGTGAAAATTTTATTAAACAATTGATTGATTATTTTATTTATTCCAGCTGCTAGGCATGGTCTAGTGGAATATTTTATCCTTAAGTGAGTTACTGATATGAGCAAGAAGGATGTTTTGGTTTGCATTTTCAAGCACCCTACCAAGAAGAATTAGTTCTTTCTCAGTAACAGCTAACTTTTTTGGGGTTGGAGGCATCACGTTTAGAGGATGGCATATTCATAACTAAAGATCAGCCTGAAACCTGTATAGCCCATGTTTAAAGGGAAACAGTGGCTCTCTGTCCTAACAGAAATGCCATATGGTTGTCCTAAGTGAATCCTTTGCATCATTTTAAGGACTTTTAAGAACTCCTTCCCAAATTCAGGCTTATGGATGATAGTTGAGAGGGGGAAAAAATGGAAGTTTAATCTTTTCAAATATTGGAGGAACAGAAGTAAATAATGACATGAAATTTAAAATGTGGCTTTTTATGTATTTGGGTATGAAGAGGGGAAGGATCAGAATTGCATATTTCCAGATAGCAAATAACTGTTAATTATATTTAAGATTCTAAAGTGCTTTTCAGAGAACTGTTGAATATGTATTCCTAAAGGACAGCAATAGGTCATGTTTATGGTGGAAACAAAACTATTTTGTCAGTTGTGGATCTGGGGGTTAGGGACCTCAGGCTCCCAACTTTGACTTCTGTATTCTCACCAGGCCATGTTAACACTATAAAACCAAACTGTTTACCTAAAAAAAAGAAAGAGGAAAAAAATAGCAGTAGCTCACTCTGTTGATGAAATCTTGTGCTTCCAAGCATATTAGCTATATAGAGTTTGTGCTTTCTGCACAGTAATATGGCCCACAAAGCTTAACCCTGGCACTTCTTTTATTAATCTGTTATTATTCCTCAGGGTGTAGAAAATTTAGTAAATTTAGGACAAAACTTTATATTCAGTGGCAAAAAAAGTGAAAATATGCTAATATATTACTAGCTCTTAAAAATGTTAGTATAGATAGTATTTTTTATAAACTACTACCAGCGCAGTAGCTCATAGGCGCTCGGTGACTGCCTCCATCTTCCTCTCGCTGCTTCAGTCCCTGTGGCTCTATTATGAATGTTCTCTTACACATGTCTTCTACAGAAATGACTTTTGTATTGTATTATTTTCCATGTTTAGCAGAGGTAGGGGTGTTTTAGTTGACATAAGTCTCAGTTTTTGGAAATCCTGTTGAAAAAATGATTACTGTTGGTTTTCAAACTGATAACTCTTCTGCTTCTTAAAACTTCAGTCTCCCTGAGAGAGTGTTTTGCGTGGAGGCCTGTGTACATGTTCAGTACATTGCGTAACGCCTTGCACCTGGCAGGAGCTCAACAGGTCAGAATTGTTACAGGCTAGAAAGGTAAAACTAGCTTGTTTATCTTATCACTGTCCATATTCTTAGCTTCAGGAGAAATACAATATTGTGTTTAAGATACATAATCAGGTTCAAACATACACAGCAATGATATACAGCTGTATAACATTGTAAGTGAAATTTAGATACTTTTAAGTCATACATATGTGTGTGTATTCACATATATATGTATATATGTTTAAATGAGATTTGGAATTTCAGCTTATATAGTGGTTTTACAAAGAATTTTATCCAAAGGACTTTTATTTTCATACTTGCTTGAAGTACTCCTATTTAAAAGCAGTTTTCTTTATTACACCAGCCCCCATCAAGGAAAATTGGAAACCTAACACAAGTGCCCATTTGCTTGAATTAACCAGATATTGGTGTAAACTGTTCATAGTAAGTCTTCGGTTGCTTATGAACCATGACATTTTGGCTCTTCTTCCATACATGTAGGGAATCAGCCTTAATTTTATGTATGGCAGTCACTTTCCTCAAAGTACTATGCAGCATACTTCAAATGTTTATCTTTATAAAGCGATCAATAATAAATTTGAGATTTTTCAATGTCATAGGGATGAACAGTTTCACACGTTCAGATATTGATTCATACAGCAGTCTGTTAGAAATGCTAATACTTTATCCTCCGTCACAAATGTCATCTTGCATCTGGAGCAGATTTTTTTTCTTACTAGTTAAAGAACGAATGCACTCATAGTAGGTGCTCAATAAATACTTGGTGGATTATTGATCTAACATCAGTGTAACAGCTTTCAGAAAGGAGACTGTTGTCATCTTTTCATTGAAGAGTATATTTTTATAGTAATATATGTTTGAAACTGGAAATTTTTCTCATTTGACATGAATTAGGCTTATTTAGGTTGGAGTTAGTAACATGTAATAAAAATTTTTAAATCGTTTATGTAGAAATGGTCTGAAGATAGATATGAAAAGTTTCAGTAGTATCTCTGTGCAAGGCACATTCATGAATGTGATTAAATGTCTTAATAGGCTGCTGAACTCTAGAGAGAATTGCTATAGTCTTCTGCAGTCAGATTCTGTGTTGGTCTATCTAGTATTTTCTAGTCTCTCTCTCTCTGTGCGTGCATGCTCAGTTGTGTCTGACTCTTTGCAACCCCATGGGACTGTAGCCCACCAGGCTTCTCTGTTCATGGGATTTCCCAGGCAAGAATACTGGAGTGGGTTGCCATTTCCTACTCCAGGGGATCTTCCTGACCCAGGGATCAAACCCACGTTTCTTTGTCTCCTGTATTGGCACGCACCACCTGGGAATCTCTGTTTTCTGGTATAAGTTCTGTTTGTTTCTCCCTAAGTCTTGGTTACTTTCCAGTGTCTTAAAAGTAGTCATAGCAAAATGAGGAAGAAATTTATATGAATAATCTAGTAGCTTGAGTCTGTTAATTTGTGACTCTCAGAGCATTTTTGACAGAGTTTACCTAATTCAAACAGATTTAAACAATTTAAAAACAAGCATTCCAACCTGAGATGTGACAAGCAGAATGTGCAGCACGGGCATAGTTAGGCAGTGCCTCCTGATGAGATTGTTGATGCAGGACAAACACGGGCTTCTGACTGCGGTGACCACTGTCGGTACTGTATACTGGTATTTGTTGTTCCTAGGAGAAGAATGGTGTATATATGGAGTATGTACCAGGTTAACTTGTTTTTGAATTGGGCAAAATAAAAGACGAGGTATTATAAATACACCAAATATTTATACACTCTGCTGCAAAGAAACTAAAAAGAAGAAAATGCTAAAAGAGCAGTGATCTTATTTTTTCTTCATAGCTTCTAAAAAATTTTTTTTTCACCTCAAGTCTCTTGGACACTAGGCAATTGCTTACTTTAACACTGAGGGACTTTAAAGTATACTTCTCAGATACTATATTCTGCTATTAGAATTCACCATGTCTGTTAATTTTACATGCTTAAAGATATTCCAGAAAATGGAGTAATTAAGTTGCAGTCAGTGTTAAGATTAAATGAACAATGTAGGTTATAATTAAATGGGACAAGTTACATGTATGATCTGTGGTGCAAGGTCAGATCCTGGGTATTAAAGATAAGTTTGGCTAACGTATTTTACTGAAGATACCAGTTGTCTTCACTCTGATTGCTCTGCTGTTTTTCTTAAACTATTTTCCCCCAGTATTACAGTCGGCATTGAATTTCATTTGGCATTTACCATAGTCTAGTTGATGTTTTTTAAGGATTAAATATTTTGTGAATTCTTTTTACTCTTAAAACGTGTACCTTGCAGAGGGATAAAAATAAATTTTCAAATAATGTATTTACAGTGTGTGCTTATGGTGTTCTGTGAGTTAATAGTCCAGAGTGCTTTAAGAGTGATGCTAAATTCTAAGGCTGATATAATGACTATAGATTTTCTATATCAGCGCTGTCCAGTAAAAACAAATGTAAGCTACATAACGTAATTTAAAATTTTAAAGCTAGTAGCCACGTTAAAAAAAGAAATACATAAATTAGCTTTATAGTATATTTTAATTAACCCAATATATTAAAAATATTGTCTTTTACATGTGTAACCTATATACAGAATTGAGGTGTTTTACCTTTTTTTCCCATAGAAAGTCCTCAAAATTCAGCGTGTATTTTGCCCTCAGAGCATCTCAGTTCTGACTACATTTCAAATGCTCAAAAAGCCACTAATGGCTGGGGGCTGCTCTATTGGACAAAGCAGATTCATAGAGTACAAAGTATGGCTTTATTTTAAATTAGAGATGCTGAGGTAGGCATGAAATTATGGTACTTTAAAAATTATTTATTATACTTAGAAGAGAATCGAACCGAATTATCCACTTGTTTTTCTTTGCCTTCGTTTTAAATTTTCTTTAGAAGTTGGCTCAACCTGTTTCATTTTGCCAAGCATTATTTGAGGAAGTTATTCCATGCCTTGTAAAATACCATAATATACTGATTATAACCACACATTATTAATAATACATTTTTCAATATGTTCACTAAATTCTGTCCTGTTTCTTCAAAATAATAGCTTAAATTGCATGTTAATTGTATATCTGTACCTATTTTGTTCTTATCATTATAATACAATAATGTGTATTTAGCAAATAGCCCTAGGATTCTAATCTTCCCATGCAGCTGTCCTCCAGTACTTATTGGTACACTTATTAAATTGTAATAAGTTGCAGAAAAGTAGAATGAAACCATTCTTTTTTTTCCATTAGATTTGTTTTTAATCATGTGACCATGTACCAAGCCAGCTATAAATTATATTTCTGTAGAATATGAAAAATAGCATTTATGTCTTATCTTTGCTAAATGTTTGCAATTTTAAAGTAAACTTTTCATCTCCTAAAATGAGTGTTAAGTATGACTTTATTTTTACTTGTAGTGTTTTAAAATTCAACTTAAGTCCCCCAGCCTGTCTTATTTAATTGCTGTGATGGTGATAGTTGGGTGGAGGTGTGAGCTGTTGTCTGTGTGAAACCAATGATCTGATTAACATTTGTAAACAGAGTTTTTAAATATCATTTGTATCTAGAACATTAAAACAAAAAGCCAAAAACAAATGAGAGAAATTGTCACAGTTGTCTCTAAACTGCATTGATAATGAATAGTCAACGAAATCATCAATATGACTAGATATACTTCTTCCTATATATTTCAAATAAAGGTATAGAACAGGGAATTACTTGATTATTTCAGTGGTGTATCCCATGTTTTCTTAATCTGGAGTCTCACTTCTATATAAGACAGAGCATTTAGAGTTAGAGTTACTTAAAATGTATAATACATACATAAGCTCCAAAAAGTATTTGATGAAATGGACACTTTTTTTTTTAACTCAAATTATAAGTATTTCATGGACTTCCTCCATGGTTCAATGGTTAAGATTCTGTATTCCCACTGCATGAGGCACAGGTTCTATCCCTGATTAAGGAACTAAGATCCCACATGCCTCGTGTGTGTAACCAAAATATATATATATATATGTGTGTGTGTGTGTTTCAAAAGGATGTTTTGTGGGAAAAGGCCTTTGTTACTTTGTCCCATGACTACTAAGGATTATATTTTAAATAATGCACTACTATTATCTACATCTGTTTTTGGTTGTAAATAGGATATAGATAGATATAGATATAGGCTTCCCTGGTGGCTCAAGTGGTAAAGTATCTGCCTGCAATGCAGGGGAAGCGAGTTCAATCCCTAGTTGGTAAGATCTCCTAGAGAAGGGAATGGCAACCCACTCCAGTATTCTTGCCTAGAGAATTCCATAGACAGAGGAGCCTGGTGGGCTACAGCCCATGGAGTCACAAAGAGTCGGACATGACTTAGCAATTAAGCACACACAGCAAGATACAGAATTTATTTTGCACTGGGTCAAGTACCATGAACAATGTTTAGTCCACAGTATTGTTTTTGATTTAATATCCTAGGGAAGGGAAGTAGTTTACTAAAGACAGTCTTGATTTCAATGAGTAATCAGATTACATAAGAAATCTAACAACAGTATTACCAAAGTGCTTCACTTAATAGAATGCTCCTTGAACAATAACAGAGGCAGGATAATACACTAGCCAGTTACAACTTTTAAATATGATAAACCTTTCATCATTTGTCTGTATTTGGCAGTATCACTTTCCTCATGCTGGAAGCTCAAGTTTTTGCTTTTGGTGTTTTTTTTCCCCCCTTTTAAATTAAATGGCATGGCTTCTATCATTTCACTCAACTCCAGAATGGCTAGACTGGGCATCAACTATATTTAACAAGTTATAGTAAGCCTTTTTCTTAAAAGAAGTATAATATTATTATATGTGTCCCATGTTACAGCAGAAGTTGAAAATAGAAGCAATAATTTTTATATTGTCTTTTCTTTCAAAGAAAGATATTTAGAATAATCCTGGTTGCTAGGAGGAATTTCCTTACCACTCCTTAATTATATGAGCAGACAGATAATACTTTTGAATTTAAACTTTTATTATTGGAATCCTCTGAATATGTATAAATCCTCTGAAGATATATAAATCTCTTGTATTAGATTCCTTGTGTACCTCTCACAGTAATTACAGGTGACTAATGCAAGGTCAGCTTTCTGTATAGGGGAGAAATGGGCTGAAATAGCCCTCCATCAGATTTCTGTATTCTAATATTTCTTAAATTGCTGGTGATCTCCCTAGACACACTGTTGAGAGGATACTGGAAAGTGAGTGAATAAGTGGGATTGTTGCCACATTAAACACCCCATTTATTTTACTTTCAATGAAGTTTTGTAGTCTCCCCACCATAGCTCAGTTGGTAAAGAATCTGCCTGCAAGGCTGGAGACCTGAGTTCGATCCCTGGGTTGGGAAGATCCCCCAGAGAAGGGAAAGGCTACTCACTGCAATATTCTGGCCTTGAGAATTCCATGGACTTTATAGTCCGTGGGGTCACAGAGAGTTGGGCACAACTGAGTAACTTTCACTCACATGCTCACACCTACTAAGAGCCCCTGGAGCAAAAATAATCACTAGTTCTCTCTTATCTGTGACTAAGGGGTGACACATCTAATTTGTGACATTGATCTCATACAAGTCTTAATGTTAGTTATTCCATGTGAAGAAATTTTTAAAGTAAAGCATTTCGTGTAGTATTTACTATAGTAAAAAATGAGAAACAACCTGAATACACAACAGTAAGAGATTCAGTAAATTGGCATTTTCCTACGGTGGTATAATACGTACCTTACCGTTATAAAGAAGTATATAAGATTCTAATTTTATTTAAAAATTAAGATTAATTCCCATTTCCAGTAGTGGCAGAACCAGCACTCCTACTGCTGCTGCTGCTATGTCACTTCAGTCGTGTCCAACTCTGTGTGACCCCATAGACGGCAGCCTACAAGGCTCCTCCGTCCCTGGGATTCTCCAGGCAAGAACACTGGAGTGGGTTGCCATTTCCTTCTCCAGTGCATAGAAGTGAAAGTGAAGTCGCTCAGTCGTGTCCGACTCTTTGCAACCCCATGGACTGCAGCCTACCAGGCTCCTCCATCCATGGGATTTTCCAGGCAAGAGTACTGGAGTGGGGTGCCATTGCCTTCTCCAACTGGACACAACTAAAGCTCTTGGGAAAAAATACTAAAATTTTTCTTCAAAGCAGGATAAATAAAAAGAAATCCAATCATAGTGAAACTGCAGGATACCCAACAGCAATAGAACCTTAAAAGTAACTGATGATAAGACATTATACCAATAGCTGACTTCTCATTAGCAACATTTAAAGTTAAAAGACAGTGGGAATGGTAAGCTCAATGTGCTGGAATGATATAACTGCCATTATAGAAATCTGTATACAGAAAAAAGCTATTTGAGGAATTATATATATTGCGTTGGCCAGAAGGTTTGTTCAGGTTTTTCCATAAGCTACTATGGGAAAACCCAATTTTTTTGTTTTTTTTTTTTTGCCAATCCAATATTATATATTATGTAAAATAATTATATTTTTATTTAAATTTACTTACTAAAGTTATATATAAAATTCTGTACATAATTTGTATTTGAGGGATTTTACATAGATACATATGTAATTCCTTTTATGTAAGATGTTTAAAATAGATGTTTAAACCTATGAAAAAAGCAAAAGAAAAAACTGTTGTAAGGGTCAAGGTAATGGTTATTTCTAGTTGGGGAATAATGGAACATGATCAAGGATTGCATCAAGATGGGGAACTTCTGGGATGCTGATGGGGTTTTGTCTTGAACTGGATCATGGACACATGTTTTATGCACTTTGCTCATTGTTACTATCACAATAATATAACAAAAATATTTAAAAATCTGACTGAGTACAAAGTTATTTTTAAGTTAAAGTACCATATTTATGAACTCGACAGCATATAAAATATCCCTCCCAAATTGATCTGTAGATTCAACAATCTATCAAAATTCCAGTGGGTTTTTTCAGTGAAATTAATGAATTACTTTAAATTTATATGGAAATGAAAAGGATTTAAAATAACCAAATGATTTTGAAAAGATGGCTTACTATAAAGCTATAGTAATTAAGTCTGATTTTTGACATAAGAATAGACAAATCAATGGAACAAAATAGGTTTGTTCCCAAAAACAAACCTATATATATACAGTCAGCTGAATTTTGACCAAGGTACTAAAGTCGTTTCAATGGGGAAATCTAATAAATAGTGCTGGAACAACAAAATACCTATATGAAAAAAAATGAACCTCAACACTTAACCTCTTGTAATTTATAGAAGTTAATTAAAAATGGATCATAGAACAGAATGTAAAACTAATAACCCATAATATTACTAGAAAACAGGAGAATAGTTTTCCAGCCCTAAGGTAGAAACAGTTTATTGAACTAGACACAAAAAGGTCTAAATCTGATCAGTAAAAAATTTGAAGCTAGAAGGCCATAAAATGGGTAGGAGTGTGTGCATGTTCAGGAAAGACCTAAGAAGGTCATAAGCTGTCACCTCGCACAGCAAAAGCAGCATGTGAAGGCTAAGACAGTTTCGATTGCCTGGGTAATATGGAAGGCATGCCCTAACAAGCACACATAGTCCTATCAATAACTGGGAGATGTGAATCAAGGAAATCTCTTTCCAGTCATTAGCTGACCACTATGTTACTGAGTAGAGACTTACACGAATACACACCATAAAGAATATGGACTTTGCAAAATTAAGAAAAGTCAGTAAACAACAAGCAGTGACAATAAACCCTGGGAATGAGGAAGACTCTGATTCCCAAATTTGATGCATTACATTATTCAAAATGTCCAGTTTTCAACAAAAAATAACACATGGAAAGGAATGATAAAGTATGACTCTTACCAAGGGAAAAAAGCATGAGAAAGAACAACTATTAGACTTACTAGACAAAGACATTAAATCAGCTATTTTAAATATATTCAAAGAACTAAAAGAACCATGGCAAGTGAGCATATGAAAAAATGCTATACATCACGTGTCATTTGGGAAATGTAAATTAAAACACTGAGATACAATCACATACCAATTAAAAAAGTCAAAATCCAGAACAAATGCTGATGACAATATGGAACAACAGGAACACTTATTACTGTGGAAATGCAAAATGATGCTACAGTCACTTTGGAAAACAGTTTGGCAGTTTCTTACAAAACTAAACATACTCTTAACCATACAATCTAGCAATTAAGCTCCTTGGTATTTGCCCAAAGAAGTCAAAAACTTATATACACATAAAAATCTGCACATGTGTATTAGAGAAGTTCTATTTGTAATTCCTCAAATTTGGAAGCAATCAAAATGCCCTTCAGTGGGTGAATGGATAAACTGGGGCACATCTGGACAATGTAATACTATTCACTGTTAAAAAGAAATGAGCTATCAAGCCACAAAAAGGCGTGGAGGAACCATAAATATATTACCAAGTGAAAGAAACCAATATGAAAAGGCTACCTACCTATTGTAGCCTTTCAACTGTATGACCTGGAAAAGACATAACAATGGAGATAGTAAAAAGATCACTGAGGGGTTAGGGAGGAGAGGGATGAAGACAGAGCACAAAGGATTTTAGGGTCATGAAACTTCTATATAACACTATGTAGATGAATACTTATCATTATACTTGTGTCAGAACCCACAAAATATACAAGACCAAGAATGAACTCTGATATAAACTAAGATCTTTGGGTGATAATGAGGTATCAATACAGGCCCATCAAAAGTGTACCACTTTGTTAGGGGATGTTGATAATGGCAAAGGCCATGCATGTATAGGGACAGAACTTATATGGGAAATCTCTGTACTTTCCGTTCAGTTTTGTTGTGAACTTAGAACCTCCCTAAAAAAATAAAATCTGTTAAAAGTCTCACAGTGGCAATGTGATTTTAGTACTTCAAATTTTAAAGTTTTATTGAAGGCATGGAAATTTGGAAACAAGTGTCAACATATTTGACACTTTAATTTTTAAGTTGTTTAAAAACATGTATGTTTCTGGATAATATTTGGACATATAAAGGTTTTTAAAAAAAGACAAGGTCCAACTATAAACTGTCTGCAAGACTCATACTTCAGATTTGAAAACAGATACAAGTAAGTTGAAAGTGAACGGACGTAGGAAGATATACTATGCAAAAGAGAACTGCAGGTAGCTCTCAGACAAAATAGATTTTAAGACAAAATTCGTTACTAGAGACAAGGACAGTTTCTAAAAATAAAAGGTTCTATCCATCAAGAGAGCTACCGATTACATATGCACCTGACAACAGCCCCAAAATATATGAAGCAATATTAATAGAATTAAAGGGCAATACACGTTCAACAAAATTCATTAACAGACCATAGTAGGCCACTTTCAATAATGAACAACTGGACAGAATACTAGCAAGGACATAGTAGGTCTTTAGCAACACTAAATCAACTAAATCTACTATCTATAGAATACTTCACCCAACAACAGCAAAATACACATTTTTCTCAAGTGTGATGGGACATTTTCCAAAATAGACCATGTGGTAAGCCATAAAATAAGTTAATAGCTTTAAAAGGTTCAAATCGTGCAAAATCTATTCTCTGACCACCATGGAATGATTCACATCAATAACAGGAAAAAAATTTTGGAAACACACAAATATATGGAAATTAAACAATACACTCATAAATAACAAGTGGGTCAAAGACAAAAATCATAATTTAAAATATGAAATAATTTGAGGCAAATGCAAACAAAAACACAACATACCAAAACTTATGGGATGCAGCAAAAGGAAAGTGCTCAGAGGAAGATTTATAGTGGTAAATGCCTATGTTTAAAAAAATGAAAGATGTCATACCAGTAGCTTAAACTTCCAGCTTACTAAACTAAAAAAGTGGGAGGAGCAGGGTAAATTAAAATAAGCAGGGGGAAGAAAATAATAAAATTAACAGTGGAAATAGAGAATAGAAAAAAACTAGAACAAATGAAGCAAAGTTTGTTCTTTGGAAAGATCAATGTAAGTAAAGAACCTAGACTGATCATTTTTTTAAAAAGGAAGACTAATTACTAAGCTCAGAAATGAAAGAGGGGCATTACTAACAACCTTAATAGAAATATAAAGGATTATAAATACTTAGGAACAATAAATTAGATGACCTATACGAAATGGCCAAAAAAAAAAAAAAAACTACTCAGACTGACTCAGTTTGAAATAGAAAATCTAAACAGACTTCTAACAAAGATTGATTCAGTAATAAATTTTTTCTCACAAGCAACAGTAATCAGATGACTTCATTGGTGTACACTACCAAATGTTTAAGGGAGAAATAAAAATCCATCACAAAATATTTCAAAAAAGAATGGAAGGAACCCATTCTAAAAGGCCAATATTACTCTGATGCCAAAAGCAGACACATGCATGTGTGCAAAGTTGCTTCAGTCATGTCTGACTCTCTGTGACCCTATGGACTATCGCCTGCCAGGCTTCTTTCTCCATGGATTCTCCAGGCTTCCCTGGTGGCTCAGATGGTAAAAGCATCTGCCTCCAATGTGGGAGACCCGGGTTCAATCCCTGGGAGGGGAAGATCCCTGGAGAAGGAATGGCACCCCACTCCAGTACTCTTGCCTGGAAAATCTATGGACGGAGGAGCCTGATAGGCTATAGTCCATGGGGTCGCAAAGAGTCAGACATGACTGAGCGACTTCACTTCACTTCTCCACTTCACTTCACTTCTCCAGGAGTGAGTTGTCATGCCCTGCTCCAGGGGATCTTTCCAATCCAGGGATTGAATCCACATCTCTTATGACCTCCTGCATTGACAGATGGGTTCTTTACCACTAGCGCCACCTGGGAAGCCCCAAAACACACACACACACCTGAAAAAAATGACCAATATCCTTTATGAATATAGACACAAAAATCCTTAAAAAAAAAATAGAAGCAATCTAAATACAGCAAAAAATAAAAAGGATTATATACCACAACCAAGCTAGCTCAGTTGGAAAAGAATCCGCCTGCAATGCAGGAGACCCCAGTTCAATTCATGGGTCGGAAAGATCCCCTGGAGAAGGGATAGCTACCCAATCCGGTATTCTGGCCTGGAGAATTCCATGGACTGTATAAGTCCATGGGGTTGCAAAGAGTCAGACACGACTGAGTGACTTTCACTTTCAAGCAGGATTTATCCTAAAAATGAAGGGCTTTTGTATGATTCAACATCAGATCAGATCAGTGTCCGACTCTTTGCGACCTCATGAATCACAGCACGCCAGGCCTCCCTGTCCATCACCAACTCCCGGAGTTCACTCAGACTCATGTCCATCGAGTCAGTGATGCCATCCAGCCATCTCATCCTCTGTCGTCCCCTTCTCCTCCTGCCCCCAATCCCTCCCAGCATCAGAGTCTTTTCCAATGAGTCAACTCTTCCCATGAGGTGGCCAAAGTACTGGAGTTTCAGCTTTAGCATCATTCCTTCCAAAGAAATCCCAGGGCTGATTCCTTCAGAATGGACTGGTTGCATCTCCTTGCAGTCCAAGGGACTCTCAAGAGTCTTCTCCAACACCACAGTTCAAAAGCATCAATTCTTTGGTGCTCAGCCTTCTTCACAGTCCAACTCTCACATCCATACATGACTACTGGAAAAACCATAGCCTTAACTAGACAAACCTTTGTTGGCAAAGTAATGTCTCTGCTTTTGAATATGCTATCTAGGTTGGTCATAACTTTCCTTCCAAGGAGTAAGCATCTTTTAATTTCATGGCTGAAGTCACCATCTGCAGTGATTTTGGAGCCCAGAAGAATAAAGTCTGACACTGTTTCCACATCTATTTCCCATGAAGTGATGGGACCGGATGCCATGATCTTCGTTTTCTGAATGTTGAGCTTTAAGCCAACTTTTTCACTCTCCACTTTCACCTTCATCAAGAGGCTTTTGAGTTCCTCTTCACTTTCTGCCATAAGGGTGGTGTCATCTGCATGTCTGAAGTTATTGATATTTCTCCCGGCAATCTTGATTCCAGCTTGTGTTTCTTCCAGTCCGGCGTTTCTCATGATGTACTCTGCATATAAGTTAAATAAACAGGGTGACAATATACAGCCTTGACGTACTCCTTTTCCTATTTGGAACCAGTCTGTTGTTCCATGTCCAGTTCTAACTGTTGCTTCCTGATCTGCATACAAATTTCTCAAGAGGCAGATCAGGTGGTCTGGTATTCCCATCTCTTTCAGAATTTTCCACAGTGTATTGTGATCCACACAGTCAAAGGCTTTGGCATAGTCAATAAAGCAGAAATAGATGTTTTTCTGGAGCTCTCTTGCTTTTTCAATGATCCAGCGGATATTGGCAATTTGATCTCTGGTTCCTCTGCCTTTTCTAAAACCAACTTGAACATCAGGAATTTCACGGTTCACATATTGCTGAAGCCTGGCTTGGAGAATTTTAAGCATTACTTTACTAGCGTGAGAGATGAGCAACATACAAAAATCAAAAGGTTTCTCCTCAAATCTTTGTTATATTCTTTACTACCTTGAGAAATCTCCAGGAACAATGTTAGATTATGACATTTATTTCCATGCCCTGGTTTATGAATCCACAGATAGGAATTTGTTCTAAGCCAGCTGCACTCACATAGCCTAGCCCCAATGAAAAATCTACCCTCTGTTGATTAAGAGTCATTTACACTTGTCTTACACAGAACAACACTTACACTTGCAGAAGAAATAGCCCCTTCATAAATGGTTAAGTTTTTCCAACAGGATAAAACAGGATTGCTGTTTAACATGTTTTTAATGAGTCTGTCATTTGGGGATTTACCTGAATGTAACAGATGAAAGAAAAGCATTCTTTTATGTGCAGATACTATAACTATAACTTTATATAAAACCAAGAGTGATTTTAAAGACGACGGACACTGCTCCCTAATTATTGCCATAGAATTACTATAGATGAATTGTTCTGAAACAAAGTTCATAATTATGGAAGTCTTCCCCACTACTCAACAAATTTAAAATAATAATCCCACACAGTTAACTTTCCAGGAACATAGAGGTGTGTTAGGAGAAGGTGATGGCACCCCACTCCAGTACTCTTGCCTGGAAAATCCCATGGATGGAGGAGCCTGGTTGCCTGCAGTCCATGGGGTCGCAAAGGATTGGACACAACTGAGCGACTTCACTTTCACTTTTCATTTTCATGCATTGGAGAAGGAAGTGGCAACCCACTCCAGTGTTCTTGCCTGGAGAATCCCAGGGATGGGGGAGCCTGGTGGGCTGCCGTCTATGGGGTCGCACAGAGTCGGACACGACTGAAGCGACTTAGGAGCAGCAGTAGCAGGGTATGTTATACACATTCACCTTGAATAGTGCTCCTAGAAGTAACATAACTTTTAAGAAGTTATTCTGTTTTTTAAATGATCAATGATTTTTAATATATCTGTTTCATGCCTAAAGCAGGCATCTGGTTTTACTGCCTTATATATATGCAGACTAAAAATATCATACCTGTGATATAATTAAAAAAACCTGGCACCAAAGGCCACCCTTTTATACCTATGTTAGAGGGGGTCCATAGCTCTTTGTAAGGAAAAGCTTGACCCTGCCTCTGGGACCCTCCCTTGCTCATTTCTATCAGGCAGGGCATTTTATTTACAGCTCTAGAACTTTTTCAGCTCCTTTGTTTCCATAAGATAATATAGGTCCATCCTCAGTTGAATTGTCTGTTATGGAAGACGTGTTTCTGTTTAGCCGGAAATATAAAATAACAAGTCTGGGAACTCATTATGGAATGCAAGTTCATTGTTGCCCAACATTAATAAAATTTCAGCTGAGAAACACAGTATTGATGAAGAATTTCTGAAGGCTACAAAGATCCATGCACTTTTAAAGATCAAGCTAGAAGGATATCAGAAAGCCAGGTACTCCTGGAGCAAGTGTGGTAGTAAAGAGCATATGCTTTGAGTTTGAACTTGGCTTTATCACTTAATTAGGCTTTATCACTTAATTAGCTGTGAGAACATGGGCAAGTCACTTAACCTCTCTCTGGCCTAGCCTATGTAACATTTCCCATTTTGAATTTTTGCTATCCTATTATATTCCACATACTCTTAAAAGCAGCCATCAATCCACTGAGATAAAGTGGAGGAAATGATTTCTTATAGATAAACATATATAATTTAATTGATAATACATTATAATATAGAAGAGAAGCTTACATATCTTAGGAACTTAATATTTTTAAATATATTAATATAAAAGATCAGTAGCCCAACTAAGGAAGAAAAAAAAAAAAACCTAGATCATTTTAATTGATGCTGAAAGGCACAAAATAAAATCAAGATTAACCATGTCTTTTTTAAAAAATGCTCTTAATAACCCAGGACTCAAAAACTATTATTGTAATGTCTAAAAAATCTACCACCACAATATTGTAAAGTAATTAGCCTCCAATTAAATAAATTATTTTTTTTTAAACAATGACAACATGCAGTGTTGGTTCAGACACAGTCATTTCCCTTTCCTGCTGGTGGTGGAGCCCACATATCACTGGGACAGCAATTTAGCAAGACTCAAAGACCTTTAAAACTTTGACTCAACATCTCCATTTCAAATAATTTATTCTAATGATGAATGTGGTTAGGTATTCTAACGTATGCATGAAGCTACTTAAAGAAATGTTTTCCAGTTACAATTTGTAAATAGTTTAAATAGTTAAAAGAAGAGAATGTTTAGAAAGCTACATGATAATTCATGAATACTGGTATCTGGGGACACTAACATTAAATAACATGGAAACGTACTAGCTGTATGTTTTTAAGTCGTAAAACAGGTTATAGACTATGTATACTACATCCTCACTTTTATAAAATGTATAGTTGTTTATTTGCATTAACATGCTCAGAACAAGACCTGAAGAATGAAATGCGTAAGTGTTAGTGATGGTTTTGCTGTTAATGATTTCTTTTCATCTTTTTCTTCTTGCTCATTTGTACTTCCAATTTTTCTCCTAATGGACATGTATTATTTTCATAATAAAGAAATATCCTACGGTTAAAAAAATAGGTTAATATAAGTCACACACACACAAAATCTATCTGAAACCAAAAGCCACATAATTCTTCACAGAAACATATTCATTAAAATTAGAAACAAAATTCAGGTATATAACTTCTACCATTATTAATACTGAGTTGGAATTATGCTAGTGCAAACCATACATGGCACATAAATGAGATCTAAATTTTGGAAAAGAGGAAACATAATTATTATTACTTATGAATGGTATTATATACTAGAAAAGCCATGATAAAAAATGGAATTTCCAGATTCAAAGCTCAATAAGGTGCTCGACATAAAATAAGTATGCAATTGGTTCCTTGTTATTGGAAGACATTTTTGCTATTTCTCAACACAGCAGCAGAAATCAGTTATCAAACATAATAAAATATGGAAAAAGATTCTATTCACCATGTATTCTAACAGACTAAGAAACATGAATGACCTATATGAAGAAACTCACAAAACTCCTGAAAGATATAAAAGGAGAGAGATCACATTCTTTGATGGAGAAAACACATTTTGTAAATTTGTTTATCATATTTAATATATCTAACTGAATTTTAATATATCTAACAATTTTCTTTATAAAATGACCATAAAGTTTGGAAAAATAAATATGACTGTTCAATGGAAGAATAGCCATATCTAAAGCTATAGTAATTTCACACATATATAGACATAGGAGTAGGCAGACACACCTACAAAACAGGCTCTATTGTTGATGAGAATTTAATATGCGGTCAATGGAGCATTGTAAACCAGTAACAACAGGAAAAATTATTCAATAAATTGCTTGGGAAACACTCATTAAATGTTTTGGGAAAAATCAATTCAGATACTCATATTTTTAGATATACATAAAAACATAAATGTAAAATAAGTCAAACTATTTTAAAAGTCTTGAGAAAAATAGAAGTGAATATTGAATTTCTGAAGTGGGGAAAATTATTTACCTTAGAAATGATTAAATAATTTGGATAAAGAACCCAGTAACAAACCCATATGCATATGGTCAATCAAAGGAGTACAGTAAAAATATACAATGGTGAAAAGACTGTCTCTTCAATAAGTGTTGTTGGGAAAAATGGATAGCTGCATATAAAAAAATAAAATTAGAACATTTTCTGAAACCATGTACAAAAATAAACTAAAAATGCATTAAAGACATAAAGGTAAAGAGGAAAAATCCAGAAAACTCCTAGAAGAAAAACTAGGCAGTACACTCTTTGACATAAGGCTCAGCAATATTTTTTTGAATCTATCCCCTCAGGCAAGGGAAACAAAAGCAAAAATAAACATATGGGACCGAATTCAACTTAAAAGCTTTTGAAGGCAAAGAAAACAATTAACAAATAAAAAACCTACTAAATGGAAGAAGATATTTGTAAATGATATGTCTGATAATCTCACTCATCTCACACGATAGTAAAGTAATGCTTAAAATTCTCCAAGCCAGGCTTCAGCAATAGATGAACCATGAACTTCCAGATGTTCAAGCTGGTTTTAGAAAAGGCAGAGGAACCAGAGATCAAATTGCCAACATCCGCTGGATCATTGAAAAAGCAAGAGAATTCCAGAAAAACATCTACTTCTGCTTTATTGACTATGCCAAAGCCTTTGACTGTGTGGATCACAATACACTGTGGAAAATTCTGAAAGAGATGGGAATACCAGACCACCTGACCTGCCTCTTGAGAAACCTATATGCAGTTCAGTAAGCAACAGTTAGAACTGGACATGGAACAACAGACTGGTTCCAAATAGGAAAAGGAGTACGTCAAGGCTGTATATTGTCACCCTGTTTATTTAACTTATATGCAGAGTACATCATGAGAAACGCCGGACTGGAAGAAACACAAGCTGGAATCAAGATTGCCGGGAGAAATATCAATAACTTCAGACATGCAGATGACACCACCCTTATGGCAGAAAGTGAAGAGGAACTCAAAAGCCTCTTGATGAAGGTGAAAGTGGAGAGTGAAAAAGTTGGCTTAAAGCTCAACATTCAGAAAACGAAGATCATGGCATCCGGTCCCATCACTTCATGGGAAATAGATGTGGAAACAGTGTCAGACTTTATTCTTCTGGGCTCCAAAATCACTGCAGATGGTGACTTCAGCCATGAAATTAAAAGATGCTTACTCCTTGGAAGGAAAGTTATGACCAACCTAGATAGCATATTCAAAAGCAGAGACATTACTTCGCCAACAAAGGTTTGTCTAGTTAAGGCTATGGTTTTTCCTGTGGTCATGTATGGATGTGAGAGTTGGACTGTGAAGAAGGCTGAGTGCCAAAGAATTGATGCTTTTGAACTGTGGTGTTGGAGAAGACTCTTGAGAGTCCCTTGGACTGCAAGGAGATCCAACCAGTCCATTCTGAAGGAATCAGCCCTGGGATTTCTTTGGAAGGAATGATGCTAAAGCTGAAACTCCAGTACTTTGGCCATCTCATGCAAAGAGTTGATTCATTGGAAAAGACCCTGATGCTGGGAGGGATTGGGGGCAGGAGGAGAAGGGGACGACAGAGGATGAGATGGCTGGATGGCATCACTGACTCGATGGACGTGAGTCTGAGTGAACTCCGGGAGTTGGTGATGGACAGGGAGGCCTGGCGTGCTGCAATTCATGGGGTCGCAAGGAGTCGGACACAACTGAGCGACTGATCTGATCTGATCTGATCTGATAAATTGTTTAACCAGTTCCCGTTTGAGAGTCATTTTGGTTACCAAATCATTATTATAAACAATGCTACACTGAATATGTACATGTCTTTGTATACTTGTACAATGAAAAAATATCTGAATTGTATGACTATTTTACAATAAGTATCCATGACAAGTATTTCTGTGTGATATAAATTCCCAGGAATGGAATTTTAGGGTCAAAGCTTATTAGCTAAGCAGGCATTTAATGAAAACACCTGTTTTCTTACATTTTTAATAATGTGGTTTATTATCAAGTTTTGTTTTAGCCAATCTAATAGGTGTAAAATATTTTCATCTTTTGTATTTCTTTAATTAATACAGAAGTTGAACACCTTTTCACCAATCTGTTGGTCACTTGTTTTTCTTCTAGGAATTGGCCATTATTGTCCTTTGTATTTCTATTTGTTTATCTTTTCTTAGAGATTTGTGAGAGCTGATTTTATATCAGGCAAAGTAGCCCTTCATTATGTTATTTGCATAATTTTCTAAGGTTTTCTTTTGATGCTTTGTTTTCAATTTTTGGTGCAGAAATTCTTTAATTTTAAAGTAGTTATATTTATTGGAATGTTCTAATTCTGGGTTTGTGACATGCTGAGAAAGGTCCTTTCCACTCCAAGACTGTAAATAATATCTACTGTGTTTTCTTCAAGTATTTTCATCTTTTCATGTTTATCTTTTAAATATGTAGAATTTATTTTGATATGGGGCTTCCCTGGTGGCTCAGATGGTAAAGTGTCTGCCTGCAATGTGGGAGACCTGGGTTTGATCCCTGGGTCAGGAAGATCCCTTGGAGAAGGAAATGGCAACCCACTCCAGTATTCTTGCCTGGAGAATACCATGGACAGAGGAGCCTGGTAGACTACAGTCCATGGAGTAGCAAAGAGTCAGACACGACTGAGTGAATCCACTTTCACTTTATTTTGATATAAAGAGTGGGATAAGGACTTCCCTGGTGGTCCCATGCTTAAGATTCCATACTTCTACTGCAGGGGAATGCCTTTGGATCACTGGTCCAGAAACTATGATCCTACAGGCCAAGTGGTGTAAACAGTAGGATGGAGATGCAGTTTATTTTGTCACAAATGGCTAGCCAGCTGACCTAATATCGGTTATTAAATAATCCATCTTTCTGCGCTAACTTGAAATGCCACATTTATGATGTACTAAATTCTCATATAGACCTTGTGTATCTCTGGGATCCATTTACCTTTGCTCCTGAGCCATAAAGGGGCAATTTATCTTTGAGTAAACACACTTTTAATAGAAAAACAAAGTACTATTGTTCTGGAGTTGAACATCTTTAGACTGTATAGAAAATTTCCTTTTACTAATTTATCTTTCAAGACAAATCATCAGTCTTGGGCAATATGGTCAACATGGCTAAAAAGGTCAAATTTGGTATGATGCCCAAGTCACCTTGGGCCTCACCCACAGTTTCTTACCCCTACTTTGTCAAGTAAGGATCAATAGAGTCCATTTTTTATCTCTAAACAGACAGTTCACTGTGGCTAAATAATAGAACCACAAATTGAAAGAACTGTATATAGTAAAGGTTAGTGATGTAAATTTAAGCTATGGAACTTGAATATGACCAATGGGGCTGTTTATATTCATATACATAGGTGAGAAACTAAGAATCTCCTTTTCCAGCTATTGTACCTAATCCTGTGTGGATTTACACTGAACATATAAAAACAGATACAGTATTTCAGTTTAAGGAAACACTTCTGCATAGGTGTATGTGTTGTGTGTTAGTCGCTCAGTCGTGTCCGACTCTTTGCGACCCCATGTACTGTAGCCTGCCAGGCTCCTCTATCCATGGGATTTTCCAGGCAAGAATACTGGAATGGGTTGCCATAGAGTTCAAAAAGAATCAATGATAGAGATTTGTCACAGTCTTGCCATAGTGTGTCTCCTTTTGTCTCTTCAGTTCCCATAACATGAAGGAAAGGAATGACCCTGTGACCCACCGTCTTAGTACCTCAGACTGAATGCCATGTTATGCCTCTCAATTCCATTGTGTGGGTTTTGTGCAGTGATTCACTCCTCCTATGTAGCACCTATCTCTATGGCCAACTTACCTATCAGAGCAGGTACAATGCCTTAGGCCCATAATACTTTGCTGCTGCTAAGTCACTTCAGTTGTGTCCGACTCTGTGCGACCCCATAGACAGCGACCCACCAGGCTCCCCCGTCCCTGGGATTCTCCAGGCAAGAACACTGGAGTGGGTTGCCATTTCTTTCTCCAATGCACGAAAGGGAAAAGTGAAAGTGAGGTCGCTCAGTCCTGTCCGACTCTTCGCGACCCCATGGTCTGCAGCCTACCAGGCTCCTCTGTCCATGAGATTTTCCAGGCAAGAGTACTGGAGTGGGGTGCCATTGCCTTCTCCACATAATACTTTAAGGAACCCATAAAGATGTCTTAATTTCTTTTAAAATAGGAGATGAAAGAGAACTTTTTATTTTATTTTATTTTTAAACTTTACATAATTGTATTAGTTTTGCCAAATATCAAAATGAATCTGCCACAGGTATACATGTGTTCCCCGAAAGAGAACTTTTAAGTCCAAGAAAATGTTTTGTTGTATAAATTAATATATTCATCTTTGTACAAATATAGTTATAAAATGTATCCTTTACTATTTTTTATGAAGGAAGGAGCAGCAAAAGTCATAATATAGCCTTGTCTGTCTCTTAAAAGATGTCCTGCAAAGGGAATACCAAATATTTTAGATCTTTCATCTCTATTCTCCTGGAATTTCACAATTAAAGGCTTGTAGAAGTCCTGCAATAAATTAAAAAACAAAGCAACAACAAACTGTAAATTTTACTTTAGGTTCTTCAGATTTATGTGATCCTGGAACTTTTTTACTCCCACATAATAACTACTATTTTTCACTTCCACTGTATAATTGTAAGAGATTTGATTTAGGTCATCCCTGAATGGTCTAGTGGTTTTCCCTACTTTCTTCAATTTAATTCTGAATTTGGCAATAAGGAGTTCATGATCTGAGCCACAGTCAGCTCCAGTCTTGTTTTAGCTAACTGTATAGTGCTTCTCCATCTTTGGCTGCAAAGAATATAATCAGTCTGATTTCTGCATTGATCATCTGGTGATGTTCATGTGTAGAGTTTTCTCTTGTGTAGTCATGTACAGATGTAAGAGTTGGACCATAAAGAAAGCTGAGTGCCGAAGAATTGATGCTTTTGAACTGTGGTGTTGGAGAAGACTCTTGAGAGTCCCTTGGACTGCAAGGAGATCCAACTAGTCCATCCTAAAAGAAATCAGTCCTGAATATTCATTGGAAGGACTGATGCTGAAGCTGAAGCTCCAATACTTTGGCCACCTGATGCGAAGAACTGACTCATTGGAAAAGACCCTGATGCTGGGAAAGATTGAAGGCAGAAGGAGAAGGGGATGACAGAGGATGAGATGGTTGGATGGCATCACCGACTCAATGGAAATGAGCTTGAGTAAACTCCAGGAGTTGGTGATGGACAGGGAGGCCTGGCATGCTGCAGTCCATGGGGTTGCAAAGAGTTGGACACGACTGAACGACTGAACGACTGAACTGAAATGAACTGAATAACTACTATCTTGCCACAGAACTAGTGATCCATAGAAGAATTTGGGAAATACTTAACTTTCTATTACATTAAGATTCAACATTGATCATGAGAGTCTGTAATTGAAATCTCTCAACTATATATATATATATATATATATATATATATATATATCAGACACCTAAAGGATTACTCTATATTCTATACAAACAGAATTAAAATGTATACCTGATTCCCTTTGAGAGCATGCTAGCAACACAGCCTGCCTATTCACTTGGCAAGAGAATTTTATTATTGCATGTTTTAGATTTATGCTACACAGCTCACTGAGACCCATTTCAATTCAGTTTTCTTGATAGGCTTGCAGTAGCGTGAGGATGAAAATAATTCCCAAATGGCAAGGAAGGGTGAAAAGCTGCTTTCCTAAATTCCAGAACATGTTATTCCTTAACCCATCAGACCTTATTAAGAGTAACTTAAAATCTGTCAGCTCTCAAAAGGTTTCTCCAGGAACAGATTTCTTGGTTCCATCTCAGTTCCTGCAGTTCCCATAACCACAGCCTATTCAATTTAGCAGTGCTCGGCTGCATGAATGCTGAAATTAAAATGTGCTTTCAATCCACAGCAAAACTGACCTAACTTAGAAGCATCTCCACAGTTATATTTAATAAAAAGATATGAGATTGAGATGGAAGGCAGAAAAAGGATAACTTTCTTTGAGAAATAAAAGTAGAAAGTGGTTAGTTTTTTTTTTTTAATGTTCACTAATGTCCTTTTTAGAGTCAGTTTTCTGTTTGACAGAAAAAGTCAGAGACTTTAAGTCCTTTTTTTTTCAGCTTTCAGAAGGTTTGTTCATTAGGGAGATGATCTCAATTATTTTTCTGGAAGCAGACACAATGGTTGGTCCATAGGTGCTTTAAAAATACATGTATTTCTCATCTTGGAGAAACTCACAAGGCTTCGGGTTTATTATAGCATTTTTTTAAATTAGGAAATAAAATTTCTTTTAAGGAAAAAAAAGTCCTACTCATTTAATGACAGACCTGACTTCTAGAGAATTTATTTAATTCCCTAAACACATAGTATCTAGCAAAACAAAATGATGTTAACAACAAAAAAAACTTTGCCAGGTTCTCCTTTGCACCTCATTTTATCACAGCCAGTACAACCCCTGAAATGATTTGTTTATAGCTCTGTCTGCCTTTTTTAAAGTACAAAAGTCCTCAAGGGTAGAGGGATTGTGGTATTTGACTTGGTCTCACAAATGCCTACCACAGTGACTAGCATATGCAGCTTGAGGAATGCAAATGCAGTATTTAGTGACTTTTTGATAGTATAACCTACTGAAAACTGTCAGTATGGCCATAATTGTTAGTTATAGTGTTATTTGTTGTTTAGTCGCTCAGTTATGTCTGACTGTTTTGTCACTCCATGGACTGTAGCCTGTCAGGCTCCTCTGTCCTTGAGATTTTCTGGGCAAGATTACTGGAGCGTGTTGCCATTTCCTCCTCCAGGGGATGTTCCTGACCCAGGGATAGAATCCACATCTCCTGCATCTCCTACACTGCAGGCAGATTCTTTACGCTAAGCCACCAGGGAAGCCCTTATATTGTTAACTACTCATCCTGAATATGAGGGGGAGGAGGGATTGGGAGGGAGAGAGAAGGAAAGAAAACATTACCCTTCTTGGCTGGCAAAGGGCATGAAATTCTGATAAAATTGCTGACACTGGTTTTGTCTACTACGGCTTTAATAGTAGACCAAACTATTCGGGAAGATCCCCTGGAGAAGGAAATGGTAACCCACTCCAGTATTCTTGCCTAGAGAATCCCATGGACGGAGAAGCCTTGTAGGCTACAGTCCACTGGGTCGCAAAGAGTCGGACACGACTGAGCGACTTCACCTTCAAAGCCTTTCCTGAGCTCTTTATTTTTGAGTCAATAGAGAGACCTACAGCCACATTTTTAGTAACCTTATTTTTTCAAATTGTTAAGGCCATGTGAATTCTAATAAAAATAGTAATGAAGGAAAAGGAAATTATTTTAAAGGCAAATCACTTCAATAGTCTTCTTGAACAACCCAACTGTGACTGGAATGAGAGCAAATAAAGCAAACCAGCCAACAAATATTTGATGAGTACTTCCTAGATACTTTATTAATATGCTAGGTGTTTGGTAGAAGGAACACAAAGGGAATATAATTGACATTTAGTCACTAATCTTTAAGTGTTCAGGAACTAATTGGGGAGGTGATACATCAAACCCAGAACAAAATACCTAACAGAAAATAGGACTAGAACAGTGATTTTTAAATTACACTTTCATGTGTTAGTGTTATTGTTAAAGCAGCACTGAGGGGATCTCCTGCCTGAAATGAATAATGGTTGCCTATTTCTTAAACTGATAAAAGAAAAGGACTGGTTATCAGAATTTTCTCAATCATTATTAAAATTAGTAAAGTGGCAAAAAGATATAAATCTATAGCAAACACATATTAAGAGAAAATTTTTCTGAAATTGCTGAGCACTTAATTTCCCAACTTCTTATTTTTAAGTAAATACACTCCTGGTTGCAATGTTATATTTTATCTAGAACACATGGTCATATTTTCTTCCAGTAAAATTGTTCCCAGTGTGTATGATGAATTAAATATATCAATATTTTATGCTGCTCCAACCAGATGACCATAATGTTCAGCTGTCTTACTACTGAAATAACATGGGAAACAACCAAGTGCATAAGCAGATGTTAAACAGAATGAGCAAACAATTTGATCAATTTTTGTCTACTTATATCCTGACATTTCAAAGACGCTGTAAGGCTCCCAGTGCTTCAAACAAACGCTCAGACAGTAAGGTACATCAATGATAGCAACACAGTCTGAAAACATTTTCTTCAAGTTATGTGGTATTTGAAATAAGCCTGAAGGATAAATCAAATTTGAAAAACTGCTTTAGAAATGCAAAGTGACCCAATAGTTATTTTGGGATGTCACTAGGCATCTGGTGGTAATGTTAATTTTTACAACCACATTTTTAGTAACCTTATTTTTTCAAATTGTTAAGGTCATGTGTATAGTGTAAAATTTTTTTAAACTACTACAACATAGAAAGGAAAAGAACAGTACTACTCAAGTGGACTACTGCCAACATTTTGATGTACCTTTTTTTTTTCTATGCACTTTTCAAAAGTTATGATCAACTCTCTACCTAATGCTGAATCCCGATTTTTAAAAACTATGATGAGAACATAAGCTTGTATTTCTTCCATATTATTAAAAAAATCTATGGACATAACATTTTTAATGGCTGCATTATATAACACTGTAAAGACATACTCACCTATGTACTAATTCCCTTATTATTGTACAGTTGGGTTAAATTTTCTTGTTTTTCTCTAGTACAAGCCTGAGATGAACAAGATAGTTGTTTTCCTTTGCTTCTGTCCATTTCCCCCTCTTTGTAGTAGTATTTAGGTCTTTTTCTATTATTAACCATGTGGTCTGGGGAGAACTGACCCAGCTACAGGGGTGGGAGCCTTGCTGTTAGCTATGGAGGTTGGTTCAGGAATGGGCACATAACCATTTAAATAAGACAATATGATCCCATGACACTCCTCATTCAGAAACTTCATTTTCAGTGGTAGAATTACTATGTGCGGAACCAGAATATCTTCCAGTGCATCAGATACACATAGCTACGGTACAAAATTCTGGTAGGAACCATTAAAGGGTACAGTGAATGTGATTCAAGGAAGAGAGAGAGGGAACCTGACCTATTTGAGGAATAGAAAAGACAAGGATCTGGCTGAAGCCAGGACAGAATGTCTATCTAGAGGAAAAGCTGGTGAAATAAGAATCAACGTGTAAAAGATTCATGGAAGTTTAGGAGATACACATTTCATAATTGTTTATTTTGTCCATATACTTAAAATTCTGTGACAAAAGTAACAAATTGAAAAGGTTGCTAGATTATCTAATGCTAACAAAGCTGAAATCCTCAAGAAAAACCTCACTACCCAAAGGTTGCTGATTATTTGTTCTACACACAGACTCAGCTCATAAGACTTAAACTTAAGGCCTGAGATAGAATGCAATTGATAAGGACTTGAAATCCACGAAAAGAATCTACCATTACCAAAGTAAATGTCGCTTGAGCCTTGCAAGAAAAGCTATGACAAACCTAGACAGCATATTAAACAGCAGAGTCCTCACTTTGCCAACAAAGGTCTGTATAATGAAAGCTATGGTTTTTCCAGGAGTCATATACGGATGTGAGAGCTGGACTATAAAGAAGCCTGAGAGCTGAAGAATTGATGCTGCTAGATAAGACTTTTGAGAGTCCTTCAGACTACAAGGAGATCAAACCAGTCAATCCTAAAGGAAATCAACCCTGATATTCATTGGAAGGACTGATGCTGAAGCTGAAGCTCCAATATTTTGGCCACCTGATGGGAAGAGCCGACTCAATGTAAAAGACCTGATGCTGCGAAAGGGCAGGAGAAAAGGGGGCAGCAGAGGATGAGATGGTTGGATGGCATCACCAACTCAATGGGCATGAGTTTGAGCAAACTCTGGGAGATAGTGACGGACAGGGAAGCCTGGTGTGCTGCAGTCCATGGGGTCACAAAGAGTCGGACAGGACTTAGCGAGTGAACAGTAACAAATTATCCAATGAGACATGTCCAGTTTGGGCTGCCCAGAATCATAACAGAGGATGAAAGACATGGTCACACTCTTAAAATGTGAGTGAATTTAGTGAATCCTAGAATCTTCAGGTCTTTGCTGACAAAAAGAAACCTAAATGAGTAAGAGTTCATGGATCCCTGCCCTCTTACCAGTGACAGACAGTGTTTGTGCCACTAAGATATACTTGTAAGTACAGAGCAGGGTGATGGAGTTTGGGAACATGGAGATCACACTAAAGAAAATTATGAAATTATCTATAAGCCAGTGGGAGACAAACTTGGCTTGCTTATATACAGGAGGCTCTAGACTGGCATGCATAGAGACTTCATATCCACATGCAATCCTGGACAAGGCCTAATTTAAACGCAAGTCACTTGGCACAGTTTCTATAGTATTGTACCTGCTACAATGGCTGGCAGGGTACCAGTGTTTTATATACTGGCTTCTGAAACCTTGAAGTGCAGTTCTGACCCTTGTTAAAATTAGGTGGGTACACATATTTGAAATGCTTATAAGAATACCTATAATAAAATATAAAATACCAATAAAGCAG
The DNA here is from genome assembly GCF_019923935.1 of Bubalus bubalis. NCBI lineage: Eukaryota > Metazoa > Chordata > Mammalia > Artiodactyla > Bovidae > Bubalus > Bubalus bubalis. The sequence continues at coordinate 108,225,035 of NC_059159.1, read as the reverse complement.
GCACAGGAAAACTATAGATAGAATAGAAAAACAAGACCAAAGGAAGAGCTATGACATAGATAAGAATGCCGTATTAATTTACCCATTTCCTACAATGACCTGCAAATTAGGCTTGAGTTTCCTGTCAGCCAAGGCACAAAGAGTAACTTGAGCACTTCAGACAACATTTGTGCTCGCCAAAAGAAAACAGGCATTTCTGGGTTTTTGTGGAAGGTTCAGGGGAGGAGAAGGGAGGGAGTTTCCAAGATGTGACTATTAGGTAAGCGGTTAGTTTAGAGGTCTCTAGAAAGTGAAAGGAAGTGAGTTGCTCAGTCGTGTCCAACTCTTTGCGACCCTGTGGACTGTAGCCTACCAGGCTTCTCAATCTTGATTGAGGAAAATATATTACATTATTAAAGCAATAATGTATCTCTTATTCATGAATCAAGGAACTTTGCCTCAATGTAAGCACAACAGAAAAGTAGAAAATAAGCATAACAAACCAAATAACACCAAGTGTATGCTCAGAAAAAGCCTCTTACTCAACCTGAAATTCTCACAAGATTAGTTCATTTCTTTCCTAAAACACAGCAGGTTAAAAGTAACAAAGTAGGCACTACTACAGAAAGACCACAAAACTAGTATGAATGGAAGCAGAGGCAGTAACTAAAAACAAACAGAAGAACAGTCCGTGTAAAAACTGAACCCCCCCCCAAAAAAACCAAACTGAAAACCCTAAATATTTACTGAATATACAGGCATGGATGTCTCGACCCTCCATGAAACACTTCTTCACATAGTTCCCTCACCCATTTTTAAGAAACTAAAATGTGATCATGATCACTCACTCCCAACTCTTACAGTCTTGCAGTGACCTTCCAAGGCACACAGAATAAAATCCTTATTCAAAAAGGCCCCCAAGGTTCTGGCTGCAACTGCCCATCTCTCATTCCTTCTCACTTCAGGCGCACCTGGGTGGGCTTCTGCACATTTCCTTCTGTCTACCTGGAAGTGCCTCTCCTGGGCAAACTGAAAAGTCATTTCCCTGTAGAGCCTTACCTAATCTTGTAGTTCATATTAGGTTTCCTTGTAAACCCTCAGCACCTTTGCATTTGAGAACACATCACAGTTGCCCTTATTCATCTGATTGTTTTAATATCTGTTTCCTCCATTGTTCTATGAGCTCTGGGAGAACAAGGACCTTGTCTGGCATAAATATCCAATAGTTGCTGGGGCAAAAAATGAATATGTAAGATTACAAGATGAATAGATATATCTTCCTAGTATGTGCTGTGTGGTGCCAAGGGGCTTCAGTCTTATCCAACTCTGTGCAGCCCTATGCGCTGCAGCCTCCCTGGTTCCTCTGTCCATAGGATTCTCCAGGCAAGAATACTGGAGTGGGTTGCCATGCCGTTCTTCCGGGGATCTTCCCAACCCAGGGATTGAACCCAGGTCTCCTGCATTGCAGGCGGATTCTTCACCACTTCACCACCAGGGAAGCCCCCTTCCTAGTACATAATATTTCAATTTTACTAAAAGATCTTTTTTGGGGGTCGGGGGGGGGGTAGAAGCTATTTTTTAATTAAAGCGAAAAAGAGATTTATGGAATAGAATGGAAACGTGAATTTTAAAGCTAAAACACAAGACTTTGATAATGCTTTTCTGGAGGCATTCGGCTTAATATGGAAACACAGTGTGATAAAAGAACCCTTTCCCAAGAAATCTGGATAACCAGAGCTTATCTTCATTTTACCAGATAAGAACATATGTATGAAGATGGCTTTGTGCAAATATCATTTCTTATTATTACTGAGTATTCGGTGAAAAAGGAAATGATTTCACTCATATTACACTGCCAATTACAGGGGAGGCCGGCGCCGGAACCCAGGTCTCCTGAGGCTTGTCCATCCCACTGCTTTTCATTAACGCACAGCACCTGCTACCTGGTCCCTGCTGCCAAGGTCCCCGCCTTCCTCCTTCCCAGGCATATCTGGGCTGATGCCCTAAGCCAAGCTCAACTACACTCCTGGCATCATAATCCAGAGGCTTTCTTCTCTTCCCGCAGGACTGGGCAGTTCCCCTCAAGGGCTGCACACGCGGTCAGCGCCGCTCCGGTCCGAACCCGAGTGGCTCACTCCCTAGTGGCGAAAACGCAGGCCTGCAGCCGGCTCCAGACATATCAGCAACCCTCTTTTCTTAGGGGGCCTTGACATATCAGCAACCCTCTTTTCTTAGGGGGCCTTGTGTGCCTGCCAGGCAGTGCAGTACAGGCATCATTTTAGGGGCTGGAGGAGCGGGAAAGCTCGGCAGTAACTCAGTTAAGGGAACACCCCTCAGGAGCAGACGCGGCGGCCGGGATTTGAGGTCCGGCGGCGCGGCCTGTTTCTGCGCGCAGACATTGGCTGCAGCAGCTGCTGAGGAAACCCGGGACCCTCTGGGCTTCCACCGAAGAGGGTGAAGATCCCTGTCAGTCCCCTCGGGGAAGCAGCCGCATTGCCCACTCCGTGAGGCGACGCGAAAGCCAGAGGGATGTCCCGGGAGCTCCGACGGAACCCGCGCACGCCAGGACGCGCCTGCCCGAGCTGAGGCGCGACAGGCAGCGACAGGCTGTAGAGCCCCTCACGCCCACCAGCCCTTGGGCTGGGGCGCTTCAGAGGCTGCGCGTGGAGGACGCCGCCCGGCTGCTTCGTGCTCGCGCGCCGCGCGTGCGCGCGGGTGGGCGTGGGAGGCAAGGGCGCTCCTAGCTCGCGCCGTGCGCTCGCGCTTCCCCCACCCCGCCCCGGCGCCCTCCCTCGCCAGCCTGCCGGCTCGGCCCTGGCGCGCGTCACGAGGGGCGGGAGGGTGGGGAGAAGGGGGTGGGGCCGCAGGACCGGAGGGGCCTGAGCGGCTGCTGCGAAGCCCCAGCCAGAGCTGGGCGAGGGCGGCTGCTGTCGCGGCGGCGGCGGCGGCGGGAGAAGATGGTGGCGCTGGAGGTAGGAGCGGCTGGAGAGGAGCTTTATTCCCAGACTTGGCACCAACGCTGTCGTTAGCGCCGCCTGCTCCTGCGGGCCCGCGGACCCAGCTGTCAGGCAAGGTACCACCTCCAGGGAGGGTTGGGTGAATGGGGGGGTCCCGGCGCTGATGCTGCCCCCGACGGGGCCCCCGTCCTCGCCGAAGGGCGCCCCCGGGCGCCTGCAGGGAACAATAGTGCGGATGAGAGGGGACAGCCGGCGACATCCAGGGAGGCAGTGCCTAGAGCCATCGAGCTAACGGGGCGGGGGAAGGGGGCGTTGAGGATACGGACGCCTGGTGTCCTGTGCGCGCTGACATGCCGTGCTTTCGGGGCAGCGGTAAGTCTGATGACAGTCATGGCAGGAGTGTGTGTGTGTGTGTGTGTGTGTGTGTAAAAGGTAGAGTCGAAGGGATGGGGATGGCGGACCGAAGGTGTTGGGGGATGGCATTTCCAGGAATCCCCGCTAGGATCCCTCAGCTCTCGGCGGACTCTCCGGGAGAAAAGAGTGTGGTGATGAAGTGAGCAGGATGCACTTGGTGTGTGAGTGTGGAGGGAGGCAGGGGCGTGGGTGCGGATTTGTAAAATCCCATGTGTGTGAATCTATGTGTGTATGTGTGTGTGTACTCGTATGACTGCAAACTGCTCTCCAAACCCAGAGATCTGTGGGTGCCCTGACTTGCTGTCACCCGCTGACTGTGGGACAATGTTATTTCTTCCCTGAAACTCTGTTCACAGTCTCTGTTCTGCTCCCGCCTGGGGATGGCCGGCTGTAGGGGTTCTCACTTCCCTTCGTTTCCCCTCATTTCCCCTTTTCCTTCACATGTCGCTTGAGATGGGGATGTGGAAGTGTGCATGTGGCTTTGGGCACATGGCAGGGAAACAGTATAATGGTTACCGTTCCTGGGCTTGCTGGCAGTCAGGTTTTGAAGGGAGCTTCCATCCTGTGACACTTCTTTCCTCAGCTCCTAGTCTGTAAGGGTCTTAGATGCCCTGACTCTGCAATTTCTATTGTTTTTCTCTTGTCTGACCTGAAGGAGAAGGGTCTTTAATGGCCACTGTCCCCACAACTTTGAATGTCAACTAAACCTTCTTGGTCCACATTTAAACACTGCAGATCTTATGGTTGAAGAATATGGTCTTTATCTTGGATCTTGTAGAATGAACTCTGAAGGTGTGTATGAGAGATGAGGGGGTAGTATTTTAACAGAAAAAAAAAAAAATCATTGAGAAACTGGTCCCCCGCCCACCCCTTGGTCAGCATCACAAGCAGGGCATTTTCCTTCGGAAAAGGGATACTTTATTTCTAATGCTAGTGGCATCCACTCTTCCAGCTTTCACAATGGCTAGGTGGTACCATGTATTATTGGGGAACTGAAATCCCCCAAGCTTCATAGTGATGGGGTCCCAGGTTAGTGAGTCTGCTTTCCTAGCCAGTGTAGCCTGCAAGTAGAAAATTTGGAGAATGTCAGGCTGGCAATAAGTCACCCAGTGGGAGCCAGGACACGGAATTGCATCCAGGGTCCATAGCTGTTTAATTGTCTCTGCGTGATAAAGATCCGCTTATGTGGGGTTGGGTTGAGAGAGACACGAAGGGAGATATTGTATTCATATGTGCGTCCACTGCAGTTTGACTCCCCAGCTCCTGTTTTTCTCCTGCAGTGTTTATAAGAATGATGCACCTTTACACTTTATATCTTGATACTTCTTTATTAAAATGTTGTGGAACTAGATTAACCTGCTTAGAACATATTTGAATCATAACACCTTAAATTCTACTGCATTGCTGTCAGAATCCAAACTGGCTGCCCCGGTCCTCTTGAAAAGCCTATAGCAGTCATAGCTACATAAGTAGGTATACAACATGTTGGCATCAGATGTTTCTTTCTCTTTTAAAAAAATTTTTGTTCTGTTTTGCAGAGGTTGCATTGAAAATAATAGAACCAGGGCTGTCCACATATGCTTTTTGTCTTCCCATTTGTCTTCTCTTAATTAATGATGATCTGTAGACCAGGTTTTCTTGGAGCTGTGAACATTAAAATAAATTTCCTCATGTCCTTCAAGTCAAGCCTTTTAAAATTTTAATGTGAGGTTGTTGGATCGCATCCAAAGTTTTATGATAGATTTATAAAAATGAATTTGGAATCTTAGTCCTTAACTCTCTTATTAGTTCTGCCAATTTCTTTCTGAGAAAAGGACTTTGGAATGTAAAAGGCATTCTAAGAGGTTTTTGCTATTTTTTTAAAGAAAAGCTTATATGTGCAAGTAAAATGCAGAGATATAAATGTCTTACCATAAAGTTTAAGAATATTAGGAATTATCAAGGTAAATAAACTGTTTAGAGAAAGAATAATTATACAACAGCACAATTGATGACTCAGGAATTAGTGATTTCCTTTCTAACCTGTGATAATTTTTAAAATTCGATGCCTGGCTTTCTAAAGATTGCACTATTAAGGTTAATGATACAGCTTGAATCCTGTAATTCAGTCTATAAATAGTTGTACCTTTTGCTGTAGCCTGAAGCAAGTCATTTGTTTTGCATGGATGTGTTTTCTTTCTTAAAGGAGCATTAATTCTGTTCTTTTCCACTATTGGGTCTCTTAAAGAAGCTTGTTTTTTAGAAGATTTGGGAATAAAAGACATCTGAAAATTGACCTGTGGGGTCAAAAGGAATAAACTGTGGTACCGTGGGCGAGATTGAACTTACATCCTATAAAGAAAAAGTAATTGTTGTTAAAATTGAGAGACTTTCAACCACTAAAATCCAGAGTTAACCCTTTAGGTTACAATCATTAATTTACAAATATTTGCTTGTTGCCTACAACATCTTAGGCAGTGTATACCTTTGGGTAGAGTTTGAGAAATGTTATGACGGCTGGAGATTTGAAAAATAAGGAGACCTCGATCCTGCCCAGAGGCAGTTCATGGCCAGGAAGGAGAGACAGGTCATGCAAGTAAAAATGGTGGAAAGTGGTGAAGTGCTGAAAAAGCTATATGCCTGTAGAGCTTTAGGAGTTCATGTGATACAACAATGACTTCAGAAGGAAGAATCAAGAAAGATTTGGAAGAATGAGCTTTTGAGCTGAGATTTAAATAGGTGGGTTTTGAGCTGGCAGGGAAGGAAGGGCATATTTGTAGGAGGAACAGCATAGCAGAGGCCTGGTGGTGGGAAGTGTGTGCCCATTCAGGGAATAGAATGAAAATGAAGTCGCTCAGTTGTGTCCAACTCTTTGTGACCCCATGGATTGTAGTCTACCAGGCTTCTCCAAATGGTGTGCTTAAAATTCTTTCTCAATTAAACTGGGGAGGGGGGGTAAAAAGAATGGTGTGTGCTGGAGCATAGGAGATGCCCAGAGAAGAAGTAAGAGATAAGGAAAAGACAGTCATTCAAGGTTGTGGGGCAACTTTTATGTGGATTTTATTCAGTTACTGCCAGGGAGCCTTGGAAGGTTTTTGAGGATGAAGGTTGACAGAACTATAACTGAGCTTCACAGTGACAATCTTGAATTGTGTTGGATGTAATGAAATGAGGAGAGAACGGCAGTAGGGAGACAAGATAAGCTCTGTTGTTAAATTAAGGGTCAGAGGAAATGAGAGAGTGGGAGGGAAGGGAGAGAGCAAACTCAAGAGACAGGGTACAAGAATAATCTGAACACTGATCAGGGAGATCAAAGGTCATTGTCAGGCTCAGCTGTGAGAATGATTGGGTCATTGTCAAGAAATCCTCCTTCAGAGGAGGATGAGGAAACTTCTTTATAAAGAAGTTTCATTTTGAGCCTGACAGGTTTGTCCAAATGAAGGGACTCCAGTACAGGTATAGGTTTTGGAGAGAGGTTGGAGCGACAAAGAGAGATTTGTAAGTCATTTATTTAGGAGCAGTTTTAATGTCTCAGGGGGGCTTTCCTGGTGGCTCAGAGGTTAAAACGTCTGTCTGCCATGCAGGATACCCAGGTTCCAACCCTGGTCGGGAAGATCCCCTGGAGAAGGAAATGGCAACATACTCCAGTATTCTTGCCTGGAGAATCCCATGGACAGAGGAGCCTGGTAGGCTGCAGTCCACAGAGTTGGACATGACTGAGTGACTTCACTCACTCACTTAACGTCTCAGGAATGACCGATAAAGAGAGTGGAGCAAGAAGAGGCAAAGGCTAAGGGTAGGCTCCTTGGAGGACATCTGGGTTGGAGGGGAAAAGAGAAAAAAGAGGTTATGAGCATTAAACAAGGGGCGGTTGGAGGAATGCGGTGGCAGTAGTGTGGTGTCATGGAAGCTGGGAAAGGTGAGGGAGTACCACCCTTCCTACATCACGCCCCAAGGGGGTGGAGGCCCAGGGAAGGAAGAGCCACTGGGTTTGACTTGGCTTTCCTTGATTATCCTGAGGCAGGTGGAAGTGCACCCAGGCTGTGAGGGATTGAATAGGGGAGGGTGATGCATATGGAGAGCAGCGAGGACAGACTTCCTTTTTTATAAGTAGGATGAAGGGGAGAGAGAGAGAGTTTGCTACATCAAAGGTAGGGCATGGTGTAGGGAAAGTAATGTCTTAGTATAGGGACACCTGAACGTACCTTATAAGTGGAGGAGAAGAAACCAGTGAAGGATAGAGATCAAAAGTGTAAGGGAGAGGGTAATGCGAACTAATGGGAGAGGCTAACTAATGGGGATGCTGATGGGAACATAATCTTTAAGATAGGACTCTTCAAGGGAAGGGCTCTTTTGGGACAGAAGCAGGGGAAATTTGAGACGAAAAGAAAGGAATTTGGCCATGGTCTTCTAAGTCAAGTCAGAGAGAGCTGGGCAGGGTTGAAGCCATGGGTAGAATAATAAAGACTTAGACCAAGTGTTGTGGGAATGTAGTGGTGAGTTAGTTAGGGGTAAATAAAAGATTATTACCTGACTATGAGGGCCTCCTGTGTTTGGAGAGCATAAATTTGTGGTAGAACCAATTAGTCCTATATAATTAAAGTTTGACAACTGCTTATGTAATTTTTGTTATTAAAATTAATAGCATCAAATGTTGTTAAATACAGTAGCTCCTCCTTCCCATAAACTCAATGAAAAGAGAAAAATGTTTGCCTTTAAAATTAGCTGAATAAAAGACCCCACCTGAAGTATTTCCTGTGAAGATTTTCTCTCAAGGATTGCTGACTTCAGTAAATAATGGAGGAAAATATAAGTGTTTTTGAAAAGATGAGCTTTCCCTATCTGCAGTGCCAACATATGGCAAAAGAAAAATCAAATATAGCTCTTCTCCCAACACCATGCCTATTGTAAGTGCTCAGTAAAGTTTTTTTGCATGAATACATGAATAAATTAATTTTTTGGTAAAGATAGGTATAGTATCTAAGATCTAAAATTTCAGGATTTCTTTCCTATTTACATCATGGACATTGAATAAGTTGCATTCCATGGCCTGTTCAAGTTCATGACAGCATTAAAACTTTTATTTATTCATACCTGCTACATACATTGAAGCTTTACAAATTTTTTTTCACGAAATAATTCTGTATGCTTTAGACCCTCAAAGGGGGTCTACAGGGTCATGTGTGATTCCAGACAAATTTATAGAAATCTGACTGTGGTGAGTGTTCATTTTGAGGTTTTAATGTTGAAATCATTTATTCATTCCTTCAACAAATGTTCTCTGAACATCTTCTCTCCACCACTCACTATTGTTGGTGCAAAGGATAGAGCAGGGGCAAGAAGGTCCCTACTACCACCGACATTTTAGAGGAAGGGATTAAAAAATAAATAAGCACATATATTTCAGGTGGCAGTGAGTGCTATGAAGAAGAAAGCAAGGAAGGAGTAGAGTGTGGAGTGTAGGGGTGGCTGTTACTTTATAGTGAGTGGTCAGGGAATGCCTTGAGCTCAGAGCTTAAAGAGTTGAAAGAGTGAGCCATGCAAGTATTTGGTTGGCCAAAAAGTTCATTTGAGTTTTTCTGACTGATGGGGCAGTAAGACCCGAACAAACTTTTTGACCAACCCAGTACTGGAGGTCAGGGCCTTCTAGGTAGTGAATGTCAAAGGGCCTGAGACAGGAACATGCTTGGCATAATCAGGTAAACCTTGCTGGTTTCCTTGCTTCTCCTGGCCGTGTAGTGTCACACAGATACATGGAGCTGTCACTTAGGGACCCTGCAATGTGATGCTTTGCCTTTCAGCATTGAATCAGTCACCTGTAAGGCTGTATCACACTACCATGTTCGGGCTGACCTGTGGGTGAGTCGGTGCTGGGTTTTTAAAAAGAGAATATGTCCTGAATCACTCATTTGAGTTAGAAAACTTGGAGAGTAGCTGTGTCTGAGTAGTGCTGAAATACTAGTCAGCTGGAAGTGGTCCCTTTCTTGAAACTGCACATTCACTCTTCTCTGGACTGAACCGTCTTCAGCCATAGGGTTTCTTTTCTTTTTCCGTATTTCATATCTCATTCTTAGGTCTAAGGCCTTTGAAACTAGAGCTCTGTTTTGTTCATCTGGGCATAGAAAAACCCTACAACCCATAGAAAAATTCCTTGCCTTAGTAAGGTATCATCAAATACTCATTGCAAAGAATGGATGAGACATTTCCAGGTATAAAGAATGGGGCTAAAGCTCTTTGACCTTGATCCCTGCAGACAGCTGTTTTTAAAAGAAGACACAAAATTTCCCCTTGGTGCTAAGTAGTTTATGTACTCATGGCCTGAGATGAAGACTTGGGTACAAATAGTCTGTTTGGGAGGTTATCTGAAGAAGCACAAATGAGGAATGGGAAAAAATGAGACAGGGAAGGAAGGAAAACAGGGAAGTAAGAAAAGAGGCAAGTTAGTGAGCAGATTACCATTGTGGGCAGCGGAGGCTCTATTCTTTATGATTGTCTACCAAGCAGTGGGGAAGGTGGGATTTTATCCCCCATTTAATCCTGGGGGCATCAAGTCCCAAGTACTTTAATGCTGCAAACTTTGTAGGCACTAGAGAAAACCCTTGTGGGTAGCTAAGCAGAGAGGCTGAGAGGGTGGAGGTAGGAAGCCGGCAATGTGTGGGGAGCTGTCCAGCAGAGCCACCCGTGAACTCACAGGTGGGCTAAAGGGGTATGCTGCTGCTGCTGCTGCTAAGTCGCTTCAGTTGTATCCGACTCTGTGCGACCCCATAGATGGCAGCCCACCAGGCTCCTCCATCCCTGGGGTGCTCCAGGCAAGAACACTGGAGTGGGTTGCCATTTCCTTCTCCAATGCATGAAAGTGAAAAGTGAAAGTGAAGTCACTCAGTCATGTCCGACTCTTCATGACCCCATGGACTGCAGCCTACCAGGCTGCTCTGTGCATGGGATTTTCCAGGTGAGAGTACTGGAGTGGGGTGCCATTGCCTTCTCCAAAGGGGGATGGGGGCAGCACAACAACATCTTCTTGTGCACATTGGCACAGGGATAGCATAGGGAATTTTTAATAGTAAGAATTTGTGGGATAGCAGTTACTGTTATTTTATTTTAGGGGTTTTAATATATTGTAGCAGCTTCCTGCTGTTCAAGTTTACTCATAAGCCAACTGTTGACAATCCTCAGTTATCTGGGATGCACATTACCATGTATGCCCATGTATAAAGTACCCTGGATTATAAGGTAGTACCCAGTTTTCCAGCTACCCAGAGGTAGTTTTTAAAAACTACCCAGAGGTAGTTTTTAAAAAGTCTTTACATCAACTTGAATATGCACATTGTAGTGATATAGGTAAAGGATATTTTTTATATTTAATAAATAATATTTTATTGTTAAATTTAATTTACTATAAATGTTTATACTATATTTAATAATAATCTATATTTATTAATTCACTTGCATATATTCTAAATCACTTTATATAAAATTAGCCATTTTAAAATATGACATTCTTCTACACTCACATTTTACAAAATCATTTATTCAAATGTTTTACATGCTGCTTTGACCAGCATCTTTTTCATCTTTAAACACCACTTTTGGCATATTCACATCTATCTAACTTGTATGTCATAGAGTACTTTTGAATTTGCATGTGATGCTGTCCTTCCATGGGGTGCTGCCCTTAATTCTAAGCCCTGTATGCCTGTTCACACAGTGTAAAGACAGCTGTTTTTTTGCTGTCTTCCTATAGGTATATATTCATACCCTCTACAACCCAGCCCTTCTGCATGATTTGTGTAAAGTCATCCAATACAGGCAATTATGAAGGAATATTTACTTAAATTGGTGTTAAAATCTTGACTCCCTTCATTCATTCACCTATTCTGTTTCAATCCCATGACCTCTATAGGCACCCCTATCTAGTTTTGATTGCAGTTGTTTCTGGCTGTCTGATCCAAACAGTTCTCAGGTGACCTCTGAAACCTACATCTTTTCATAAAACTTTCAGTCTTACCAAGTAAATTTTTTGACATGGCTTTTCCCTTTAAAATCAGTGGCCATCACATCCACTATTAATGAATTGCTTGATTTTAATTCCTGTTATCTTGGAGATAATAAGCTTTTTGGCATTCAGAAGAGAGTAACTGAGAGAATGGCTCTTAGTAAGGGAGACTTTATATGGAGTTAAACACAAGATGACTTTCTCTTTTCTGAAATCTCACTTTTTGGGGGGATTAGGAATCTCATTTTGTGTATGCCATGTCATCATGGGAGGTTGTTGAGGTGTGGTGATCCTTGCCTAGTAAGTTTCCTCTCCAACCTCCTCTTCTTCTGCTCTATGGTGGATTAATTAGTGTGAAAAATACAGTAATGATTTTGTTTCACTGAGCAGTTGATAAACCGTTGTTCTGAACAATGTGACCATTTACGTTTCTGACTTTTGATAAATTTTGTATCTCACGTTCAATTCCATATTGATTGACAGATACACTTTATTTTCGAGAAGAGGTGTACTTGACAAGATGTGCATAAATCCTTTTTCATGTGAATGGTAGCATATCTTAAATTCAGAGGAAGAGCTTATCATTGAAAGACATTCCACTTATCAGCAATAATTACCCTCTTATGTGGCTAGTCAATGAATTAGGATTTTTATACTGGTCTTACTATGTGTATCACACTCTATTTCAGTGCCTTTAAACTTGTTTAACCAAGACCTCTCGTGAGAATATAGTTTGTATCATAGCCTAACAATATAGATGAGTGTGTTTAAACACACACACACACAAACATATCACTGAAACAAAAATATCACTTGGCGATACTAGTCCTTTATTATATGTGAAGCACTTGGATATTTCTGTTCTATTCCATTCTATTCTATATGATTGTCAACTCACTAAACTTATTTCAATTCTAATGGTTCCTGACATGCAGTTGAAGAAACACTGTTCTATTGTATTACATCCATCAGAAGAGTGCTTGTTTCCTTATAGCGTGAAATAATTTCACATCAGAGGATTTTTAAAATTTGTTTCAAATTATTAGCATATCTGTATATTTGGTAGTATGAGTGTAGGAGGTCACAAGAATACTAAAGGGAAATTTATTTTTGAGTAGATGTTTTATTTCCAAAAGAAAAACTATTAGTGTGGAATGTGGAGTCAGACAAGTGGATTGGTTCTTAGATCTAGCAGCTTCCTAGGCTGTACAAATCGTGCTCAGCTCCTGGGTCCTGACTACATGGCTGGACTGGCCGGCATTCCCAGTCTGGCTCATCTCTCCTCACAGTTCTTTCCTGCCCCCTCCTTTCCTGCTTCTTTCCCAAGCCACCACCCCCAAATCTCAGGAGTGCTAGATATTCAGTTCAATTACTTCCTTCTCAATTTCAACCTAATATATTTCTTCCTAGATGTGAAACTACTTTTTACACCCACTTCTCTTCCAAATAACTTGAAAGTACAGGAATCTTTTTTTTCCCTGAGCTCATACCTGGCATGTGTGTCGGGGGCAGGGTGGGGAGGGGGTCCTAAAGAAGCGAGAATTTGTTCCACAGGTGGAATGTTTCCATAGTGTTAGGTGGTATGAAAGTCTAATCTAGTCTGGTGTTGAGGTGTGATTACACTCTTTATGGCTCTCCTGTTGTCTAGTAGAAGGACATGTCAGTTCCTATTTTCAAAGCCTAATAGGCAGGAATAGAGACGCAGACATAGAGAACAGACTTCTGTACATGGGGAGCAGGGAGGGAAGGGGAGTGTCGGACAAACTGAGAGAGTAGCACTGACATATATACACTACCACATGTAAAATAGAGAGCTAGTGGGGAGCTGCTGTATAGCCCAGGGAGCTCAGCTCAGTGCTCTGTGAAGACCTGGAGCGGTGGATGGGAGAGTGCAGTGAGATGGAGGCTTAAGAGGGAGGGAGTGTATGTAAACTTACAGCTGATTCACATTGTTGTATGGCAGAAACTAACACAACATTATACAGCATTTTTACTGCAATAATGAAGAAAAAAACCTCAATAGGTTCCCCATCCAGTAAATGAAAGCAAGTTAACATCATAGCTACAGAGTGCCAGGCCTTGTGCTGAGCACTATACACAGTTAACTCACTTGATTCTTATACTGACCTCACCTACTCTTCATAACCGTATCAGAAGACTTAGATTACAGATGGGACCTGAGGCTCTCAGAGGTTCTATCAGTGACTAAAGGACAGGGCAAGAGGGCCTCACCTTGGGTCCAGGGATGGGAGCAGGCCCTGACGGCCCCTGTCCCCTTTGTCCTGGGGCCCAGCAAAAGCCCCCCACCCCACCTGCCCAGCTGGACGCCCTTGTTTGTGATGCCCTGTCCCACCTGGGATGTTTGTGTGTGGGCAGCTGTTGCACCAGCATCTCTCCAGTCTCTACCTGCTGTGATGGAAAGGCTCAAGATGGAGGGAGCGTGGTGCTTCCATTCATTAGCTGCCAACATTGATCAAGTCTCTCTTGACTGAGCTGAGCCTCAGCTTCCGCAGCAGTAAAAGGAGGGATGATGAAACCTACCCTTCCCTTCTCTTCCCACACAGGGCCACTGGACTATCAAGGGCTCTAGGAAAGTAAGGGAGGTGTGTCACTCCCCTCATGATGACCTTGGGCATATGTGACATCTCCCCACTCTAAACCAGGGGTCAGCATATTCTTTCTGAAAGGGCCAGATAGTAAAAAAGGTTCCATGGGGCCGTACAGTCTCTGTCACCTGTCACAACTTCTCAGCTCTGCTGAGGTGGTACAAATGCTGTGGGCAACGTGTAAGGCAGCGAGCAGGGCAGTGCTCCAATAAAACTTTATTTCTGGATGCTTAAATTTGAATTTCGTATCACTTTCACTTGTCACAAAATTTTGATTCCTCCCTTGATTTTTTTCCAGCCATCTGAAAATGTAAAACCATTCCCAACTCCCAGGCACTGGGCCAGATACGTTTCCTGGAACTGAGCTTGCTGACTCCTGGTGTAAATGCTCACAGCCCTGGGTACCACTGGTTAGACAGCAACTGCAGTTCACTTTGGACTGCAGCACTGTGTGCTTACTTTATTCCATCCCTCTCTTGTCCTTCCACAATATACACCCACCCACTGACCTTTTTTCTCATCTTCTTTAGCACTGCGAGAGCTAACAGCGTATGGATACTCTGCACATACATATATGCACATATAGTATATGCTGAATACATATTTGTTGAATATATGGTCTATATAATAAGAAAATATGTTGTTTTTCTGTGTATCTTATTTTTCCATCTTTAAAAGGAATTCTGTCTATTCTCTAGTGAACCTTTAGGAATGGTTGAGTTAACATTTTGTAATTAAATTTAAGGGCTTTAGCAATCATGTTCCCCCCTCCCCCACTATTAACCAAAAAAGGAAAAGAATGTCAGGGAAGAAAGAAGAGAAAAGCAAACAGACAAAACAAAGCCAACATTTCGACACGAAAAGGGCTTATGAGGGAATAACTGAAGTGGCTAAACGTTTAGCTTTGGTCCCTGAGGCTTTCTGTCACTGTTGGAGCCCTGGAGGCTGATGTGCTTTGAGCCTTAGCTGCCAGCAGCCCGGCTTTTTGCTGTGCTTTACCCAAAATTTAATTCAGGGGTCAGAACTCTGCATTAGGCATAAATAAAGATAGAATGATAAAATGTACTGTGTCTTTTCATCTATATTTTCTCAACATGTATCAAGGAGTCACGTCTCTTTAAGAGCAAAGCCTTGAACACAACTCCCATTTTATTTCTTAGTAGGTATGTAGGACAAGGAAATGGCAACCCACTTCAGTG
This sequence comes from Bubalus bubalis, assembly GCF_019923935.1. Taxonomy (NCBI): domain Eukaryota; kingdom Metazoa; phylum Chordata; class Mammalia; order Artiodactyla; family Bovidae; genus Bubalus; species Bubalus bubalis. The sequence goes on along the minus strand of NC_059159.1, from coordinate 108,209,905 downwards.
TTCTTGCCTGGAGAATCCCAGGGACAGGGGAGCCTGATGGGCTGCCGTCTATGGGGTCCCACAGAGTCGGACACGACTGAGCGACTTCACTTTCACTTTTCACTTTCATGCATTGGAGAAGGAAATGGCAACCTACTCCAGTGTTCTTGCCTGGAGAATCCCAGGGACGGGGGAGCCTGATGGGCTGCCATCTATGGGGTCCCACAGAGTCGGACACGACTGAAGCGACTTAGCAGCTGCTGCAGCAGCAGGCTCAGGAGTGAAAGCATTAGGAAATACATAAATCTAAAATTTTCTTCTCAAAATGAGATGGGCAAAAGCTGGATGGCGAAATTACAGTGTGCATGTGTGTTATTTTTCCAAATAGTCTGTTACTCTGTGTTCTGTCATGAAGAAACTATATATGTGTGTGTATGTGTGTGTTTAAGGGGTGAGAAGAAAGGAATGTGCTAGAAGGTTGTAACCAAAATCATTAATAGTCTATACCCCTTATTAAAATTTGTTAAGGAAAAGAACAATTAGGTTAGCTTTCAAATAAGCCCTTGTCTTTTTTAGTCTGCAAAAATGTGTTAACCTGGAGAAAAGATCCATGGTTGATGTACAAGAAATTATTAAGTGTGCTTTCAGCTTGGTATAAATTGCTACTGCTCCGGTAGATGCTGTCTAGCCTTGAAGACAGCATGTTAAGCCAGTGTTAGAGGTGCATATTACATTTAAGTTGTGTGAGGTATTCAAAGCCTGCTTGGGGAAGAATGGAGGCTGAGGGGCTTAGGATGTTGTTTGCTGTTGTGTCTGAGCTGCTCCCAGTGAGACACAACATACCACTTACTGGCAGTGCAAAGACTGATTTCAAAATTGTTCTCAGTAGATGAAGGCACAGGGGTCTGGGTGGAGGGGGGCAGGCTTACCTGAGAACTGCAAGGTGTGGAGGGGGTGTAATTAACCATCTGTCTGCAGTTTCTTGTATGGAATGAGGCTCCCCTTGACGAAGTGAAGAGACTGTACTTATGAAGGTGGATGATTAAGGTTTTGTTCATTATATTATCTGCACAGTGAGTCTTACTTTTTCTTCTTTTCCTGAGTTAAATTTTTTCCTCTCTTACCACCCCCTCCTTCTTTTTTCCATTCGGGGAATTACAGCGGGCTTGTTTATATCTCGCTTATTTGGATGGCTCCCTTCCATGCCAGAAGTTTTCAGCTAATGTCTGGTCATCATGGATTGTCCATTCATATTAGGGCTGTGACATGGGAGATGGCCAAGCGTCTGTATTAGTTGGCAGGGTTTGTAAAGGTCTTAGGTTGGGCCCCCCAGAACAGAAACTATGAAGAGGGTTGGTATGTTCAGTCACTGCTTTATTAAGGAGATGCTCCGGGAAGAGAAGCAGGGTGCGGGGGCGGGGAGGGTGTCGGTCAGACAAGGGCGTGATCTCAAAGGCTTGAGGGTGGGGAAGCTCTGGTATGATATGGTCTCAGGACTGTCCCTACCAGAGTCGGTGGCTTTGGTGGTACGTACTGCATACCTGTCAGTCACTGGGTAAGGGTCTTGGGCACTGAGAGGGGACTGTGGGGAGGGGAACATACATCCTCAGGTATTTCTGGTTCTCTATATGAAAAGGCAAAGCTGGTCAATGAGTCATGGATGCTGGCTATTGACCAGGTGAGGATTTGGATGTGATACCAACATTGTCCACCACCAGACCAGTAGCTGCTTTTTACAGTGGTCAACCAAGGAGCCAGTTCAGCGCTTCCCTGGGAATCCCCATAGGCCACTCTCTTTCCTGAGAAGTGGCTGCTGGCTTCTGGTGATATGTGTGTGTCACATGGAGCAGAGGTCTGGGATCCAACTGTCTGGTTACAGAGAAAAAGGCCTGTTTTCCAGAGCCTTGTATACCTCCATCCTTTGCCAGGCCTGTATGCCTGGCCAGGGATTCTACAGTCTAGTTGTTTCCAAAGAAATGTGTTAAAAATCTCTTGTTTGTGGCTATTCTCTCTCTGTTTCTCTTAATAAAATGTATGTGGTCAAGTTGCCACCTTTAACCAGAGCTACTCAAAATAAAAGCTAAAGCAGAATTGTGGACTGAAAAAACGTATCTGTTTTCTCAGTGGATCTGTTTTCTCTTCCCCATTGGAATACAATCCTGCACAGGTCCTTTTGATTTCCCTCTCTTGAGTGGTGTGAAGTCAAAACCAGCTTATTAATCACATAATACAGTCCAGTGTAATAATAAAAATTCCAAACCCCTGCCTCATTCTTGACTTTTAAAAATTGCAGTGAAACCTGAACACAGTACAGAAATCTCAAGTGTGCAGTTTGTTGAATCTTGTGTATCTGAAAACCCATATAATTGGCACCTAGATGAGACACAGAACACATCCTGCCCCTCCTCCACTTCCCCCAAGCTCCCTCATGGCCATTTCTAGTTAATATCACCTGCAGCCCAAAGGTAACCACTGCTCTGTCTGACCTCTATCACCATGGAGTATTTTGCTTGCTTTTAACTTCATACACATGGAATCCTTGAGTATGTAACCTTTTGTGTCTGCCTTTTTTGTTCAATATTTTTTAGAGATTCATCCATGTTGTTTTATGTATCAGTAGTTCATTCCTTTCTGTTGTGGTTTGATAACCCATTGTGTGGGGTTTCCCCAGTTACTCAGCAGTAAAGAATCCTCCTGCAGTATGGGAGATGCAGTTTGATCCCTGGGTTGGGAAAATCCCTTGGAGGAGGGCATGGCAACCTACTCCTGTATCCTTGTCGGGAAAATCACACGGACCAAGGAGCCTGGTGGGCTGCAGTCCATGGGGTCACGAAGAGTCAGACACAACTGAGCATGAGCATGAATCTGTTGTGTGAATATACTTAGTTTATTCTCTGATCTTCTATTGGACACTTAGGTTGTCTCACTGAAGATTCTTAAACATTTTGGTGCACATAAGCATTCATTTCTGTAGGAGTGAAATAGCTGAGTCATGGAACAGGTATATGTTTAGGTTTTGAGATATGGCCCAAAGGTTTTACAAAGTGGTGGACCAATTTACTCCCCCAACAGCAGCTTATGAGAGCTGTGGTTGGTCCCCATCCTCATCAGCACCTGGTCTCATATCATTCATTTAGCTCTAGCCATTCTGGTAGGTGTGTTGTTGTTGAGTTTCTAAGTCGTGTCTAACTCTTTGCAACCCCATGGATTGTAGCATGCCAGGCCTTCCTGTCCCTCACTGTCTCCCAGAGTTTGCCCAGGTTTCTGTCCCTTGAGTTGGTGATGCTATCCAACCATCTCATCCTCTGCCACCCTCTTCTCCTTTTGCCTTCAATCTTTCCTAGCATCAGGGTCTTTCCCAGTGAGTCAGCTCTTCTCATCAGGTGGTCCAAGTATCGGAGCTTCAGCTTCAGCATCTTTTCTTCCCTTGCTTTCTCTACGAACCAGCAAATGTTGGTTCCTCTGCCTTTTCTGTACATCTTGAAGTTCTCAATTCAAGTACTGCTGAAGCCTACCTTGAAGGATTTTGAGCATAACCTTACTAGGATGGGAAATGAGTGCAATTGTCTGGTAGTTAGAACATTCTTTAGCACTGCCATTATTCGGGATTGGAATGAAAACTGACCTTTCAGGTGCGTAGTGGTGTTAAATATGTCTAGTGTTAAACTTCTCCTCCAGCTCAAGCAGGCTGCTTCCATGGAGCCCACAGGAAATACACACTGCTGTTCCAGTGGCAGTTGATGTGCCTTTTGCTGCAAAGACAGCCCTCTCTCTCTTTGCCCTGCTGATTTTGACTACCTTCTTGATTTCTCATAGCAAGAATCAGACAACAACATCCTGGGTCCCACAAACTCCAGAGAGCCCACATCAAGCTCCCAGAGTTTTTCTTGAAGCCTCTTTACTTTCTGTGTTAGTCTACTAGGGCTGTCATAACAGACTACTGTAGACTGAGTGGCTTGGCCAACAGAAATTCAGTTTCTCACAGTTCTAGAGGCTGAAAGTTGAGGATCAAGGTGTCAGCAGGCCTTTCTCCTCAGCTTGCAGACAGCCACCTGGTCGCCATGTCCTCGCATGGGTTTTTCTCATTAGGGCACATACTTGATATCACTTCCTCTTCTTAAAAGGACCCCAGTCATGTTCTGTTATGTCTCCAGCCTTATGATGATATTTAACTTCAATTACCTCTTTAACGGTCCTATTTCCAAATACAGTCACGCTGGGGGTTGGAGCATCAACACATGAAGGGCGAGGGGCACACAGTTCATTCTGTAACACTTAGTTTGGTGTGTACATGGAAAGAGCTGTCTGCCAACTCTGCAGCAATGTGTGAAGAACTCAGATGGCGGTCAGTTTTCTTAAATCAGTGTACAGTTGGTCATGATTTAAACTATTAGGAAGATTTTTTTTTAATAATAGGAGTAAAACACATACAGTGAGGTACATAAAATACATACATCTTTAGTGTACAGTTTAAGGAATTTTCCATGTGTATAAACCTGAGTAACCACCCCCCAAATCAGGATGTAGAACACTGCCAGCACCCCATAGATTCCCCCCAGTCTATACCTGTTCCTGTCTCCCCAGAGGTAAACACTGTTGTGATTTCTACCGTCATTTATCAGATTTGATGATTCTTGACTTCATCTAAAAAGAATCACTTATGTACTTCTTTTTTGTACAGATTATTTTACTTGGCATAATATCTATGAGATAAGTGCATGTTATTATGTGTAACAGTGGTCATTCTTCTCATTGCTATATGGTATTCAGTTGTATAAATACATAATGATTTGTTAATCTCTGCCTGCTGATGGACATTTGAGTTTTCAGTGTTTTGACTATATGAACAATGCTGCTATGAACATTCTTGTGTATATCTTTCTGCCTTTTTTCCTATTTTTTGAGTATGTATTTAGGAACAGAATTCCTTGATCATAAGGATAAGTGTGTGTCTAATTAGAAACATTTTAATCAGTTGTTTTTGTGAATACCTTTCTGTTTGATGTAATCTTAACATATCCTCTTCACAACTCAAGGATAGATATAGGTATACTACTCTGCTTTAAGGCAGAGATATGTTTTGTTGATTCTTTTCTGATTAATTTTATTGTCTACTTCAGTTAACAGAATGTGATTTTGTTATTTTATATATCAAAGGTAAATGAGGCATATGCTTGTGAATTCACTGGACACTGAACAGGTTATTCATGCATATTTGAAGAGTGTTTTTGTCACACTCTGTTAAGAAGTTAACAACCATCCACTAACACATTTTGTTTGCTTTATCTGAATCAACAAGGTTATAGATTTGGAATACTTTCATTGAAAATAGTTTTATGTACAACAGAACAAGCCAGTGCATATTTTAGTTTTTAGCATCTTAGCTTTAAACATTAATTGAGCCCCATTCTAATCAAAGTATATTTATTTTCACTAGAATACTGTAAAACAGCTTTAAAAAAAACAGTAATAATAGAAAGGAAAACATTTATATATTAAGTCATATAATATGTTAAGTAACCTAAAACACTGCTCAAAGCACTTGATGTACATTAATTCATTTAATTCTCACAACAACACTTGCTATTATTATATACATTTTATAGATGAGGATACCGAGGCACAGAGAGGTCAAGTGACTTGCCTAATAGGTAGCCAGGATCCAGAGTATGTACATATATAACCACTATACCACGCTGCCTTTTAACTCATTTTTTTATCTTTCTGTTTATACATGGTGGAGGGGGCTGTGGGAAACAGCATTCCTGCTTTCTTAGTTCTTAGAAGTTTTCTCAGTTTGGATTAAAGCTGTTGCAGTTAAAGTCTTTATTATTGAACAGATTCCATTAATCAGATGCCTAAAGGATGCCAACCTGCTCTCACTGTCTTGGAAAAAAATCAGATTAAAAGAACACCAACAGAAATAGAGTTGTGCATGCATGCTCAGTCACTTCAGTCATGTCCGACTCTTTGTGACCATATGGACTGTAGCCCTTCAGGCTCCTCAGTCCGTGGGATTCCCCAGGCAAGAATACTGGAATAGGTTGCCATGACCTCCTCTAGGGGATCTTCTGACCCAGAGATCGAACCCGCGTCTCCTGCATCTCCTACACTGCAGGCAGATTCTTCACCACTGAGCAACCAGGGAAGCCCAGAAATAGAGTTGCAGGTATAGAAAGCAAACCTGTGGTTACTAGGGTATAAGTGGGGGAGGGATAAACTGGGAGACTGGAATTGACACATCCAAACTACTACATTTAAAACATAACTAATAAGGACCTGCTGTATAGCACAGGGAACTCACCTTAATACTCTGTAATGGTCTATATGAGAAAAAGAACCTAAAAAAGAGTGGGGGGAAAAATATATATATATACAAACACACCTGGAACCAACATGACGCTGTAAATCAACTTTACTCCAATAAAAATTTTAAAAAAAGAATACCTCTCTCCCTCCTTCCCACACTTTAAGCCTTTGGGTTATATTGGGGAAATCTGTTAAGGGAAGAGCCTGGATGTTCCTGCAGATCCTCTGCAGCCCTGAAAGACTGACCTCCGTATGGCTGGAGAATGATGCTCAGCAACAGAGGTCTTAACCCCCATGATCTGAGCACTAACCCCTTTCTCACGTTCACTCTTCATCACATTCATCCTACACATATTTGGTGGGCATGGACAGTGAGCCAACCCTGTGCAGGTTCCAGGGGTTTATTGGAGTGGAGCCCTATTCTTTAGGGAGCTAATTTAAAGTTGAGCACAGGAGATAGGTACTTACACAAACCATAGAAATGTCATTGCTGTTCTTGCACCTGATGTGTGCTGTGAAGGACAGTTAAGATTGCTTGTGTGTGACAGGGAGCCAGCCCTGCTGGGGTCTCTCAAGAAGGGCTTCTGTATGTGCAGAAGTAACTGAGGTGGGGAAATAGTCACAGGCAGAAGGGAGAGGGTGCACCAGAGTCCTGGGAAGGGGAGGGGACAGCTGCCTGCACACTGAGGACAATAGGGAGTCGTCTAAATGTTTCAAATAAAGGAAAGCCATGGTCAGATGTGTGCTTTCTGAGATAGCAGATTGGGAAGAGGGCTCAAGGGAAAGCCCATTTGTAAACATTTTGCAAAAGGGAAGGTGATTCCCATTAGAGCCCATCACAGACTCTAAAGGGGGAGGTCGTGGTTTGGGAAATGCTGGCAGAAGAGCTGGGAGATGGACAGACAGGAAAGATATTGAGCAGGTAAAGTCATCAGGACCTGGGGATGGAGGCAAGGGCATCACAGCCTGCTCCTAGGTTCTGTTTTGTGCTTCTAGAGGGATGGGGTCTCCAGTTACTGAAATAAGAGATGGAAAAATGGAAAGTGACTCATTGGGAGAGTGGGCAGGGAGCCAAGAGGACACTGACTGTAAGGTGTCTGTGAGGTCTGCAAGAACAGGTGAAAGGTGGGTGCTTGGATATGGATGTCTAGAACCTAACGAGAGATCCAGACTAGAGATCATGCTAATCAAGCTTTAGAAATGAGATTCTTATCCATACGGATGCCTTGAGTTTGGGGAGATCGAGTGCTAGTTTAAAAAAAGTGTGGATGAGGGCTAGAGCAGAAAACCAGGAGTTAGGCTAGTTGAATTGCCCTCTCTGAAAGCTTCACTCCTCTAAACTGCATCTGGCGTCCTGAAACCATGGCACTCTATCAGAGCATGAGTGGTCCAAGCTTTTCAATTGCTCTTCAACTGAAAATTTGTTAAAGTATTTGATTGATTTGTTTCTAAAATAGATGCACAGTTTGTGTAAATGTTTATAAACATGTTTACATGTAAACTTGCTGATAGTAAAGTTTATAGCATCAATTGCTGATTAATTGGAAAGATTACTTCTATGTCCTGGGCTTTAGGTATTTTAGAGCTGCTTATTCAAGTACTCCTTGTAACTTTGTTGTGAAGTTAAACCCATCTATGTTTTCTGACACAGACTCTGGTGTAGTTTTGTTCCTAACTTTGTCTTCATCTTCAAACTGTGGTGCTGGAGAAGACTCTTGAGAGTCCCTTGGACAGCAAGGAGATCAAACAGGTCAATCCTAAAGGAAATCAACCCTGAATATTCATTGAAAGGACTGATGCTGAAACTGAAGCTCCAATACTTTGGCCACCTGATGCAAATAACTGACTCATTGGAAAAAACCATGATACTGGGAAAGATTGAGGGCAGGAGGAGAAGGGAGTGTCAGAGGATGATATGATGTCTGACTCAATGGACATGAGTTTGTGCAAACTCCGGGAGATGGTGAAGGACAGGGAAGCCTAATGTCCTTCAGTCCATGCAGTCACAAAGAGTTGGACACGGCAGTGACTGAACAACAACCCTTTAGACTTGACCCAAGGGCGTCACTCTAGGTGAGAAATGGTGAGGCCGAGAGTCTTGTGGCCAGACTGTGGGAAGCCAGCACAGACAACTTTTACCTGTGGTCTGATCTTCATGGCAGGTTACTAGCCCTTCACCCATGAACACACTGTATATAAGGACATCTGAGTGCCTTCGAGCTCCAACCCAGACTCACAGAGGGCTAGGACAGGACTCAGGCCCAAGCAATGTGGCCCAGCCTTCAAGGCCTACCTTGGTCACCTCCATGTTCCTACTTCCAGAGAAGCCAGAACCAACACCCTGCTGAACAGTGTGCTCTTGTTATTAAAATAAACTTATTATGAACTTCATTGGTCATTTGGAACCTTTTGCTTGATTTCCTAGAAAACAATGCTGTCAGAAACATTTTATCTAAAGATTTTAGATATTCAATAGTATTATTTCATTTCTGTGTATTTTTGTGTGCTTGGGTCTTAATATGTTAATAGTGTACATTCTGGTACATTCAGGAAGCAACTTTTAAAGCTTGAGTGCTTTGAGGTTTGTTTTTTTGTTTAATGACATGCATATCTTAAACTGTTGCTTTCATGACCTTGAGTTATAACTGAAGAATAAATTTGAGAAAAATATTGTCAGGAAACCCGAGAAAGAAGTTATTGTCTACCCTGAAAGCTGTCAGATAGAGATTACATGTAATATTTGGAATTTGGCTGGATCCTTTACTGTGGCTTTTAAAGCACTTGCCATATCCAGCTACTTTGCAAAATACTGATAAACTCTTGGGAAGATGGATGTGTTTTATATGGCTTGATTTTAAGGGTAATGATTTATGAAACTTAGATGTTTTATCTGAAGGAGGCGAGGAACAATAAAATAGCCAGGGTAGAACAGCAGATTTGAGATTCTATAATTTGCTTCCTTTTCATATACTTTGTGAAGGAAAAGGTTAAGATCAATGGATAAGTTTTATACGCTTGCACAGTGCTTTCTGAACAAAAAGAGCTGTAGTCCCTTTAAAATGTCTGGCTGCTAATGAAACCTCAGGGCCTGGCTTCAGATATTTTGATAGCACAGGTTATGTATTGCTGTAGCTAGGCCTTGAGTCCTATTTGGGAGAGGGTGGTTTCTGAATATTAAGTAATGATATATTTCCCCATGAAGCACAGGAGAGAGGCTGGCCAGATCGGCAGTGCATCTGGGGTGCCTGTCTTCTCCTCAGTGACAGGGGATTCAGTGGAACTGTCCACCACCTTGTGTTCCCTGTGTCCTGGGACTTACGCATGGAGGGCACCGAAAAGCCTGGAGAAATAGTGCTCATCACAGGTCCCTGGGTGCCTGGAACCACTGAATCACATCCCACAACTCCCCTCCCAACTGGAATCAGGTAAGAACAAAAGGCAGAAGACAAATGGAGCTCTGTTACTGACAACGCCAGGTGGAAGCTGTGCCTTAGGTGTGCCGCCACCTAGGACTGACTGAAGCCCATCTCATTCACACCCTCCACCCTGCCACAGCAGGTAAACTCACTCAGGGCAGAGAGCAGATGGCAGTGCACCCTACTGTGGGCAGGCAGAGGTGAGACAGAGGAAGAGTTGAAGCTGAGCATGCTCAGGACTTTCTCCCAACTCTCCCACCTCCCACGGGACACACCCTTTCTTGTGTCAGTTCAGTTCAATTCAGTCTCTCAGTCGTGTCCGACTCTTTGCCACCCCATGAACCGCAGCATGCCAGGCCTCCCTGTCCATCACCAGCTCCCGGAGTTCACCCAAACCTATGTCCATTGAGTCAGTGATGCCATCCAGCCATCTCCTCCTCTTCTCCTCCTCCTGCCCTCAATCTTTCCCAGCATCAGGGTCTTTTCCATCGAGTCAGCTCTTCGCATCAGGTGGCCAAAGTATTGGAGTTTCTTGTGTAGGGGAATGAATGTTGAAGTGTAGGGTGGGGCCAGAGAGGCAGAGGAGGGTTACTCCCTCAAAAATCCCTTGTGGGAATATTAGACCATGGGAAGGCAGTTGTTCTTAAAATGAAGAAAAGTCATGATTGGCATACCTGCAGAAAAAAATCAGACATGTTTCTAGGTGTTCTACAGTGACCATTTATCATATGAGAGTTACACATACAAGGTAGAAAATGTATAAACTGTTTATAAGCAAAATGGAGGAAATCAGCATCGCTCTTTATCCCACTAGCCCAAGGCAATGACTGTTCAGGTTATGGTGTAATCTCTTCCTGTGTGTGTAACAAAAATACAGCATGTATGCTATTTTGTATCCTGCCTCATTTCACTTAACAATATCATAAATTTTAATAAATCTAAAAGATGATGCCTAGGAGCTTATCAAACTAAAACATTTCCTATTTTCAGCTTGTTTATATGTTGGAGGAAGTGCTTTAACTGGTTGTAAGATTAGTGAATGAATATATACATGTAGGATTTAGAGCAAAATGTGTGACATGTATAGTGTTAATGTTTTATCAGTCAGGGTTCTTAGACACGAGAAATAGACAGTGATTGGCTGACCAAGCAGAAAAGTTACAGGATAGCTTGCAAAATTGTTGGGTGACCTACAGGGGTGGGATGAAAGTTGAGTTTCCTGAACAGCCCTCACTATCAAGCCTCAGAACTGGTCTGACAAGAAAATGCTACCACTTCTGAGTTCTTCATGACACAGGACTTCTTTGCCAGGACCTTAACTTTTTCTTTTTTTCTTTTTTCTAACTATAATTGACCTGAAACACTACGCTAGTTCCAGGTGTATCAGAAAATGATCATGCAGGACCGTAACTTTCTCACAACAGCTGGGCCCACAATCGCTGAAGCTATCTGTGTGGCCGGTCCTCAGCCAAGTGGCCACGACCTCTGTTGCCACCACTGAAGAGAAAGTGAACTCCCTTCTTCCCCTTTCATATCATGAGCTCTGAGTCTGCCTCTGTGCCTGCTTGCCTGGTTGATAGAGCCCAGGTCATATGCCTTTTCTCGAGCTACAAGAGAAACCGGGCAAGCCAGTATCTAGTTTTTTTCTCTCATGTTCTTCGCCTAACCTGGACTCATAAAATGGTGAACTCACCAAATACAGAATGAAATCCAGGCAGGGATAGCCCAATGAAAGAAAAATCTTTTACATGAGTCATGTTGTTTTGAGTCCTTACTTAACTGATGCTTTCAAGTAACTGACTGAATTTCTCTCTTGATGAGAGAAATTGACTTCAGTTCTTTTGGCTCATGTGGCTTAGACAAGTTACAGTCTTTTTTACCTGCCTATGTCAAAAATAAGGTGAAAAATGCTTTGGAAACAGTAAAGAAGTAAATTACAATTATTCAGCCCTTCAACTAATTTCTTTATATCTCCTTTGCAGTCTAATCACCATCCAAAACTGTTAACTTTGATGATTACTGTGCATCTCCTAATGGACAATCCAATGACTTCTGACTTCACTCTTTGGCAGCAGTCTGACACCTCTCCCTTCCCCACACACACTTCTAGTCACTTTCCAGTCTAGATATATTCTTCCCCCACTGTTGTTCTCTAGAGTTCCATTTCCATAACCCTATTCAGGCCTTACTCAGAATAATGTCAGCTTCCAAGGGACTTCACCATTAGGACCCAGACTCTCCAGCCAGAATTATTTCACAGTATAAACAGATATCCCCAACTTCCTCTACTCAGACTGATTACTTGTTGTCTCCCAAATATGCCCACCCCCAGGTTTTGCTCACATCATGTCCTATGCCTGGAGTGTACTCCCTCATCTCCTTCTGTTAAGACATTCTCCACTCTTTTATTTCTAAACCTCAGCTGTGTCTATTCTCATTTATCCTTTCATATTCTGTTTTACTTGAATCTTTACTCCTTTTTTCTTGGTAGTCTTGGCAGATGTCTATCTTATCAAACCTTTTAAAATAAGTATCTTTTGATCTTACTAATTTTAAAATTTTGTTTTTGTAGTTTTCTAAGTTATTGATATCTACCTTAAATATTTCCTTCTTTTTGTTACTTTGGGTTTGCTCTTGGATTTTTTTTCTCCCAACTTTTTTTGAGTGCTTAGTTCATTTATACAAAAGCTTCCCTTGTTTCCTGATTCTTATATTTAAAACTATAAATTTTCCTCTGAGTACTGTTTTAGCCACAACTCCATATTTTTAACATGTAATGTTTATCTGCCTTTTAATTCAGTTCTAAATATTTCTCTTCTCCATTCTTGAAGGTTTTTTACATGCTTCCTCCTTTCTAACACCTCCCTCATCACACATCCAGAATCTGTTTTACTCTACTCTCCTCGACTTTGAGCCTTTTTCCCCTCTCAGTAGCCCCCTTATAACCTACCTTAATAGCTATTTATATGGATGTTTTAATTCCTGCACTGAACAGTCTGTCCCTTGGCAGTGTCTAAGGACTGTGGACTGTTCATCTCTTCTGGCTCCAGCCCCCACTACAGTGCAACAATAGAATGTGCTCACTATTATTAAATTGTCTAGAACAAAGTTTTTTATTTTTAGTTCTTGCGTACTGAATGATCAATCAGTAACTCTCAGTCTATGAACACTTGCTAAGCATATTTTGTTTACAAGTTACTGTGCAAAGTCCTATGGGTGAGTCTAAAGAAGTTTCAATTCTTGAGGTCCCATTTAAGACATGGCCAAGTTGGAAAGAAGAACAGGGTTCCTTGACCTGTGAAAACAGAACTCCCTAGTGAGAGCATTTGAGTCTATGGATAAAGCCAAACTGAAGCTGCCAGGTTGTGATGAAATGGTAAAGAGGAGTTAATTTGCACCTCTTATTGAGAACTAACAGCAGACTTTGGGGGAATGGACAAGAACTAGATCAACATTGAAAGAGTAGAAAATATTGGCATAGACACAGTAGGAAATACCCCACCCCCCATGGGAGATTATCAGTGGGGATAAAGGGACTGTGATGGTGGTCACTGAATTAAACTGGGTATGTAAAAATGAATTAATACTTTATCAAACATAGTTATAAAGTGTTTACTCTGTGCCTGATGCCAAGAGTTATATTGATACAGCAGGGAACATAACAGTCCTCACTCCTGTGAAGCTTACATTCTAATGGAGAAAAATAGATTAACGTGTGTGTGTGTGTGTGTGTGTGTGTGTGTGTGTGTGGTTTTTACAGTGCTCTGAGGACAGATAAATCAGAGTAATGGCAAAGAATTTGGCATACAGGTTGTTGTTTTAGATATTAGAAATGGCAGCCAGGGAAAACTTGAACATTTGAGCAGAGAGGGCTGATGAAGTAAGGGAGTCACCTTTGGGAATATCTGTGGGAAGAGCCTTCTACACAAAGAGACAGCAAAGACACTGAAGCCAGGAGAATGACGGGAGTCCTTGGGAATAACAAGAGGCTAAAGGACAATGGTGTGAACAATGGTGGTCAGCATGAGCTCAAGTAGGACCTCACAAATCAGAAAGCTGACCCCCTTCCCCAGGAGTTGTCTCCTAGGCCAGCCCCTGCTCACCGAACATTGGAACTTGGGGTATGAGCTCTGTGTCCTTAGCTGAATAGAACTCCAGATGAATCAACTCAGTTCTTTCTCCTGAGAATTTGGATGCGAAACTATGTAAAGTGATAGGAGATCAGAAAGGATTGGGCTGGCCATGTTTGGCTCCTGTTTCTGGAACAAAATAGAAGAAGCATGAGGTAGATATGACTGGGGAGAAACAGATACGAGAGAACCCTGGGTCTTGAGGAGAGATGTGCCAGTTCCTGGTCTCAAACCTCCCTGTACTTTCTGCATCCAAATTCCATAAAATATCCATGTCCTCATTAGTAAATTCACATATACTTAAGCTCGCTTGAATCAGATACTATTTCTTTCAACCCAGTGGGCATTAAGGCAGACATCATTCTATGGCACATGTGAGGTATGGAAAGGGGGCTCTTGACATTGAGGAGGGCAAGGTCATCAGGTCTGGGCAGATGAAGAAAGACCTCATGGGCCTCAAAAACTGAAATATTATAGGCACTTTTGGAGGTACTTTCAGTGTTTATGATGCTTACTGCACAGCTGACTTAGGCTTATAAAAACTGGGGTATAATATGCATACAAATAAAAGTCATATTTGTAAGTATACAGTTTGACAAGTTTTAACTAGTATATGCAGTTTTGTAACCTCCACCACAATCAAGATACAGAACATTTATGCCACCTGAAAAAGTTTTCTTGTACCCCCTTGTAGTCAATCCCCTCCCCTCCCTCACAGCCCCTGGCAACCACAATCTGTTTTCTGTCCCTATTGTTTTGCTATTTTAAAGAAAGCATATAAATGGAATATTATATTAATAGTATATAATCTTTTATGTCTTCTTTCCCTTAACATAATACATTTGGGATTAATCAGTGTTGTTGCATAGATTAGTAGTTCCTTTTTTGTTATCTTATTTTTGTCCTATTATTTAGACATATCAATTTGTTTATCAATTTACCACTTTATGTGCATTTTGGCTTTTTCCCGTTTTTTACTATTGTGAAAAAAACTATTAAGAATATTAACAAATAAGGTCTTTGTGTAGATATTTGGGTTTTTTAAGAAGGGTAAATCCTTAGGAATGGGATTGCTGGATCATATGTAAGTATATGTGTAATTTGATAAGAAACTTCTTATACTAGAGTTCTCCAGAGAAATGGAACCAACAGGATATGTATATATAGAGTGACAGATTTATTTTAAAGACTTCATTCATGTGACTGTGGAGTCTTAGTAAATCTAAAATTTGCAGGGTAGGCAAGTAGTCTGGAGAACTGGGGAAGAGTTTGAGTGAAAAGGCAGTCTGCTGATAAAACTTTTTCTTGCTCAGGGGAGGTCAGTTTTTGTCCTGTTAAAGGCTTTGATTGGTTGGAAAAGGCTCACCCATGTTATGGAGGGTGATCTGCTTTACTTCAAAAAAAACTGAACACTAATTTAAGTGTTAATCTCATCTGAAAAACATCTCTACAGAAACATTGAGAATAATATTTAACCAAATATCTGGGTACTAGCCAGTTTGACACATAAAATTAACCATCATACTGCCAAACTGTTTACCAAAATGGCTATACCATAGTGATTTTTTCATAAGCAACAGATGAGAGTTCCAGTTGCTTTGCATCCTTCCTTGCCAACACTTGGAATTTCAGCTTTTTTTTTTTTTTTTTTGGCTACAAATGGCAATATTTCATTTATGGCCAAGTAATATTCCATTATACACACACACACACACACACACACACATATATGTTGTTGTTGAGTTACTAAGTAGTGTCTAACTTTTTGTGACCCCATGGACTGCAGCATGCCAGACTTCTCTGTCCTGCACTATCTCCTGGAGTTTGCGCCGATTCATGTCCACTGAGTCAGTGATGCTATCTAATCATCTCATCCTCTGCTGCCCCCTTCTCTTTTATATATATATATATATATATATATACACACACACACACACACACACACACACACACACACAAAACCACATCTTCTTAAACCAATCATCTGTTGATGGGCATTTGTAAATAGTACTCCTGTGAGCATTCTTGGTCTTGGTTATTGTAAATAGTACAGCTTTGAGCATTGGGGTACATGTATTGTTTAGAATTAAGGTTTTTTTAATCTTTTTAGTTATATGCCTAGGAGTGGTATTGCTGGATCATATGGTAGCTCTATTTTTAGTTTTTTAAGGAAGCTCCCTACTGTTTTCCACAGTGGCTGTACCAATTTACACTCCCACCAACAATATAGAAAGGCTCCCTTTTTCCATTGTAGACTTATTGATGATAGCCATTTTGATCAATGTGAGGTGATACATCCCTGTAGTTTTGACTTGCATTTCTCTAATAGCTACTGATGTGGAGCACCTTTTCATTTGCCTGTTGGCTTCCCAGGTGGTACTAGTGGTAAAGAACCTACCCGGTGGGTAGATGTAAGAGATGTAAGAGACAGGTTCAATCCCTGGGTCAGAAAAATACCCTGGAGGAGGGCACAGTAACCCACTCCAGTATTCTTTCCTGGAGAATCCCATGGACAGAGGAGCCTGGCGGGCTGCAGTTCATAGGGTCACAAAGTTGGACGTGACTGAAGCAACTTAGCACGAATGCATCTGTATATATTCTTTAGTGAAATGTCTATTCAGGTCTTCTGCCCATTTTTTAATTGGATTGTTTGATTTTTTTCGTTGTTGAGCTGTATGAACTGTTTGTATATTTTGGAAATTAATCCCTGTTGATTACATCATTTGCAAATATTTTCTCCTAGGCTGTAGGTTGTCTTTTCATTTTGTTTATGGTTTCCTTTGCTGTACAAAAGATTATAAGTTTGATTAGTTCCCATTTGCTTAATTTTGCTTTTATTTATTTTGTCTTGGGAGACTGATAAAAAGAACATATTGCTGTTGTTTATGTCAGAGAATGTTTTGCTATGTCCTCTTCTAGGAATTTTATGATGTCATGCCTTATATGTAGGTCTTTAAACCATTTTGAGTTTGTTTTAGTATATAGTATGAAGGAGTGTCCTAACTTCGTTGATTTACATGAGACCATCCAGCTTTCCCAGTACCATTTGCTAAAGAGACTATCTTTTCTCCATTGTCCTCCTTTGTCAAAGATTAATTGATTGAAAAAAAGATTAATTGACTATAGATGTCTGAATTTATTTCTAGGCTCTCTATTATTTTCCACTGATCTATATGATGTCCATTTTTGTGCCAATATCACACTTTTTTTTAATCACACGATTTTGATTACTATAGCTTTGTAGTATTGTCTGAAGTTTGGTTTATGAGGGCTGTGCCTCCAGCTTTGTACTTTTTCCTCAGGTTTGATTTTAGCGGTTCTGACTTATAGTGATTGGTCTGCTCAAATTATCTGTTTCTTCTTGACTCAGTTTTGGCAGGCTGTATGTCTAGAAACTTGGATTTTTCTTTTAGGTTGTCCAATTTGTTGTCATATAACTGTTCATAGTATTTTTGTATGATTTTTTGTGTTTCTTCTGTATCAGTTGTTATTCTATTGCTCTTTTTAAAGAACCAACGTCTGGTTTAATGGATTTTTCTGTATTCTGTTAGGCTTTAAGATACTGTTTCCTCATCTCAAATTCTGTGCTGTAATATGATCAATATAAAATCTCATGTTCACTAGGAGATTCCCAGAATGCTTCTGAAGGATTTGTTTTCATCCATCAGATACTCTACATCAAATCCTGGTTAAAAGCCATATATGTTCCACATATATCTAGAATACAAAATGAGTTAATCCAGCTTTTCTTGAAGCAGAATGGTGAGGTGGTAAAACAAAATCACAAAATTTCTGAAATCATGTACTGGATTCACCACATACTAGCTATATAGCATTGGAGAAATTACTCCCTTTCTTGTGAGAAATAGAGATAATAATGCTTGTTCCTATGATTGTTATATAATATACAAAAAATATTCAGCATAGAACCTGGCATTCGGTAAGAAATCAATAAATGCTGACTCTTCATTATAGTATTATATACATTAAATATTTTTCAATTTTCCAAGTATAAACATATTTTAATATAATTTGCAAACTTTTGAAAATTATATAACTCCCAACCACCCTAAACCTCCCCTACAGGGTGCTGTGCCTTATTTGAGGATAACTGTCATAAGTTTTCCAAATTTTCTTTATTTCCCAAGTGTGAGGGCTCACAGTATGTTCTATGATTTCTCAGTCAAAAATATGATATTCTAAAATTGTAATAACTTTGGGTAATTTTAAAGCAATTTTTGGCTTACGTATGAATATAAGACATCTTTTTTTCTGTGTGTGTGTGTAATGGATTTAAGTTGTACATATACATACTGGGCAACAATAGACTGTACATATACATACTATGTATATATGCATTGTACATACACATATACATACTGTGTTGTACATATACATACTGTGCAAAACTTGTACATATATATACTGTGCAACAATAGGCTGGTATGAAACCTGAATAAACCTTCTTCTCGTTCACATTTTCTGTTCTCTTTCTTCCCTTTATAATTTATTTGTTGAAAAAACAAACAGGTCCATTCTCCTGTAAGTAGTCCCAGAGTTTGTATTTTGTTGACCATCCCCTGTAATGTCATTTAATATGCTCTGTGGTCTCTGCATTTTATATAAATTGGTAGCTTCATCAGATTCAGTTTTGATTTTTTTGCAAGGCCATTTCATAAATGGTTTTTCTAAATCTATGAATTTATTGGGCATTAAAAAATGATGATATTCTAATTGTATAATTTTCTCATCAATAGATGCATGTCTTCTATAAAGAGGAATTTTCCCTGTCAGCTATGTGGTTACTATGAAGTACAGTTCACACTGACAAGGCAGGCTAATTGCTTGATTCTTTTTCTTTGTTTATCAGTTTTCAAAGTAAGGCATTGGTTTGCTTACACCCTCCAGAGGTAGCCAGAGGAGAGATTTGTGTTGTTACTGTTGATTTTGTGTGGTGCATGTTTGCTCATGTCTTCGCAACCCCATGGACTATAGGCTGCCAGATTCCTCTGTCCATGGAATTTTCCAGGCAAGAATGCTGGAGGGGGTTGTCATTTCCTAGTCCAGAGGATCTTCCCAACCCAGGGATCAAATCCACATCTCCTGCGTCTTCTACATTCAGTTCAGTTCAGTCGCTCAGTCGTGTCCAACTCTTTGCGACCCCATGAATCGCAGCACGCCAGGCCTCCCTGTCCAACACCAACTCCCGGAGTTCGCTCAGACTCATGTCCATCGAGTCAGTGATGCCATCCAGCCATCTCATCCTCTGTCGTCCCCTTCTCCTCCTGCCCCCAATCCCTCCCAGCATCAGAGTCTTTTCCAATGAGTCAGCTCTTCGCATGAGGTGTCCAAAGTACTGGAGTTTCAGCTTCAGCATCATTCCCTCCAAAGAAATCCCAGGGCTGATCTCCTTCAGAATGGACTGGTTGGATCTCCTTGCAGTCCAAGGGACTCTCAAGAGTCTTCTCCAACACCACAGTTCAAAAGCATCAACTCTTCAGCGCTCAGCCTTCTTCACAGTCCAACTCTCACATCCATACATGACCACAGGAAAAACCATAGCCTTGACTAGACGGACCTTTGTTGGCAAAGTAATGTGTCTGCTTTTGCATATGCTATCTAGGTTGGTCATAAACTGTGCCACCTGGGAAGCCCATTGTTGACTTCAGTGCCATGAATTTAAACACATTTGTTGTGTTTTCATTCACTACGGTTTGGCCTGTATTCTTTGGACATAGTCTTACTAGTCTTTGATGGCTTCCTTTCTTCTGGTGTGATAACATACCCTAGATTCATCTCTCTCACATTTCCTGCTCCATACCGGGATTCAACTGTTTCTCCTAAGAACACTGGTTCCCTTTAGTGAGAAATGGTAAAGACCGCAGTGTGCTGGGGCTACTCATTGCTACTGGGTTGCTCATTATTTCCAGGCCAGTATAATTGGCAGAGTTGGGAAGTGCATATTTTTTTTAAAAAAGATAAAATACATCATAACTTCATGTTGATCCTTCCCATTCAGATTTAATACTACAGGATTATAACTACCTTTTAAAATAGAAAAATTTGCATAGAACCATATAGCTTCTATAAGCTTTGGACCTCAGTTAAGAATAAATGAAAATAATATTATAAAAATATCTTTCAATTACAAACTGTCCCTACAAAGTAGAGGGTTGTGTTTTTTTTTTTGCATTTATAAATAATAAGATGATTTAGTGCAAGTGGTGGGAGCAGAAGATTGGATTATTATAGAAATGAAAACCTTTGTAAATCTATAGTTCTAGCACAGAGCATGGACTCTCCTGTTTGAGAAGCTCTGTCCTAGGCTAAATCTCTACATTATTCTCTTGTGACTTCATTAAAGGTTAAACGTTTTATCTGTGTGTGTGTGTGTGTGTGTGTGTGTGTGTGAACTTTCTGAATGGGCCCGGACAGATCTGAAGTATAAAAGATTTTTCCATATCTTTGCTTAGACTGACTCTAGCATGCATGTTCTCAGATGCTCAGTCATGTCTGACTCTGTACAATCCTATGGACTGTAGCCCTCTAGGCTCCTCTATCCATGGGATTGATTCTCCAGGCAGGAATACTGGAGTAGGTTGCCATGCCCTCCTCCAGGGGGTCTTCCCGATGCAGGGATCCAGTCTGCCTCTCTTATGTCTCCTGAATTGGCAGGTGGATTCTTTACCACTAGCACCACCTGGGAAGCCCAGACTGACTCCAAGATGGTCTTTTCTTAGTAAACATTTGATATGATTTTTAACTACTTCAGAGTCTTTTGCTGACCTGAACCAGAGATTCTTTACACCGTTTAGCCCATATTCACGCATGCCCACATGCATCCCCACACAAACCAACTGCTTAATCTTATACACATAAATGAAGAGAGGGCTGGGGGCAAGGGCTTTATTATTCTCTTTACAGAGTATTCACTTGAGTGTTTCGTGCATGAAGCTGGATCCCCTAGTGCATTTGAAATATGATTCTCTCTACAAAAATCTGATTTGTACGCAGCTCTTCAGCAGCATCTCTCTTGAGTCAATAAAATTATAGCTCATCAGCTGTGCTGTGTTTTGGAAGAAACGACACAATTTTCAGAGGCTGCTAATGCTACTCAGTTGTGGATTTTGCAAAAAGGGATTCATGGTAACCTGATGATTTGTAAAACATGTGCCAGTCTTGGACATGTTTTAGACAATGCAGTCAGACTGATTTTCTTGAATTTTCTTTATCTCATGTGTCCTGGCTCTCTTTTCTTATGTTAAATGCTTCTTCTTTAACTCCATTTTTAGACCCGTTATCCATTTTTCCTAATCAGATGTCATTTCAGTACTATTCACTAATCATAATTTTTAATACAGTGTCAATATTGAAGATCTTAATATTTTATATCACCTTTGCTCTTAGGTCTATATTAAATGGATACAAAGTGTTATACACAACAAACAGCTTCTCTGCATGGGAAATTCTCCATGTTAGAACTGCTTCTGCTGTTCCAGGCTATTGAAATGTACTTTACCATTTTATTTACTTGGGCCAATGGTTTATCACTAAGCAGCCCACAAACTTTTATTGAGTCATTTTCTCCTATAGAGTATGACCTAAAGATGCAACTAATGATTAATTCATATGGTGAAGCTGGTAACTGCTGCTGGTGTCACCTTCTAAAATTAAGCTCCTGGTTATAATTAAGAGCTGCAGCCTCGGGGCATTCAGTATTACTGCTGCCTTGACTGTTAATAGGGAGAGCTCCAGAAAGCATTTTTCAACTCGTTTCTGAAGGCCAGCATGGAAAAGGTGAGTTAGTGTTAGAGAAACTTGCATTTGAACTTGTTCTTAAGGACATGGTAGCAAATGCCTTGGTGGATGGTATGCAGATGGAGAGGAAACTTGAATCATTCGAGAGATGGTGTATCAACAAGTCCTCTTATCCTGCAACTTGTCAGAGGGAATAACATTTACGTGATCATAACCCTGTGTTACCGCCTTCCTGGGCTTCTCAGGTGGCGCTACTGGTAAAGAACCCACCTGCCAATGCAGGAGTCATAAGAGATGTGGGGTTTAATCCTTAGATCAGGAAGATCCCCTGGAGGAGGGAACAGCTACCTACTCCAACATTCTCGCCTGGAGAATCCCATGGACAGAAGAGCCTGGTGGGCTACAGTCCATAGGTTCACAAAGAGTCGGATACGACTGAAGCGACAGTGTGCATGCACCTCCCTCAGCACATTTCCCACTCTGACTGCCCCAATTAGAATCGTGACCCGCTGCCCCTCGACATACACACTTCTAATTACCTTTATCCTGTTCTTTCTCTCTCTTTAACATAGCACATATCACCTCTTAACACAGTGTCTAAATTACCTGTGTTTTTCTTTCTCTCCCCTGGTAGAGTATGATCTCCATGTGGGTAGAAATCTATGTTTTGTTCACTGATGCATCTCTAGTGGTGGAGCACTGCCTGGCAAGAAATTGGACCTCCCTAATATATGTTCACTTGAATTTACTTCCCACTGTATGAAATTTGATCAGTTTTGGCCTGCTTGTTTATTATTTGTCCTGGAATGCAACTGGAATGCAAGCAGGGACCTTGTCAGTCTTACTTGTTTCTATAACCCCAGCAGTACAACTGTGCCAGTATGTAGCAGGTGCTCAATAAATATTTGTTCAGTGATTGATGGTTACATTCCCTAAACTGAATGAGTTCCCAGACTTGACTTTTGATTTGCCTTAAGTATTACTGAATCGAGATTCTCAACCTGGACTCTTGTTTGCCATGCTGTGTCCCTCTGGAAGTTTCTGGAACTTCAACATCTGCAGTAACACAATATAAATTCTGGCTCCATTTAATGCAACTTGTTGTCATCATTATATGGATGATATTATATCTGTTTTTACTTCTTAATACCTATATACACTGAATAAATATGACTCAGAAAGTAAAAGTAATCATGAACTATTAGCACTCGAGTTATTCTTAAAGGTTATCTAAATCTATATTATGTATAATGATTGATATCAGGAATTGGGCTAACATTAACATCAGCTATCTAATTAAAATGTGTAGTAAAAATTCAACTAAGAATTAAATATTCCAGATGTTATATAACCTTGTCATTAACCAGATACTTGACACTGACATAAAATAAGTGAAGGAGAAAAATCCTGCTAGAATTCTGAACATATAATGGATATATTTAAGAGTTAAAATTGGTTTCAATTCAGACTTTGTCATTTTTTCATTTATGCTCCACTTATTACACAGGCTACATATTCTAAAGTTACCTTTTGTATAGTTTCATATAAGCAATCTTCTGTGATTAATTTTTAAAGTTGCCTTCCTATAAAAAAAGGTTTAAAAAATTATTGAAAGTCTAAGAAATGTAATTAAGCTTTAACATAGATAGAGATTAACACATGAAGTTTTACGTCCCTGTAAAAACACCTTCAAACCAGAAGGCCACGTTAGGTGTTCTTTTTTTATATATAGAATTCACTTTTATTCCAGAACTATGATGCAAACTCACAGGTATAGAAATTTAATGGAAACTTATTTGCAAAACCTTGAGTTATATGCAGATGAAGAAAAACCGGTTGTCTCACTGTTGTGCATTTCCAGGAATTTTAAGTAAAGCTACTTAGAAGTTCCCTGTATAGTATAATAAGATTTTAGAACATGTCACTATGCCCATTATTTTTCATTGTCTGCTTAAGAAGCTCCTCTCTGGTTAATAAGCTTTCCACCGTGGGACCCAGAACATCTACGAAGCTAATAGGCATCCTTTGGAAAGGTTGACACAGCACTCATCTGGCTCTGTCCAGCTCTGTCTGAATGTTTCTTCCTGGGATTATCTGTACAGGAGAGGGGTTAGTAAACAGCTGTGTAGCCAGACTTAGAACGACCTCAATTCCTTTTCAGGGTGGGCACAGAGGGACTTGTTTCATTTCTTCTCTCAGTGAATTAGATTTCTGTTTCTGCCAAACTGATTACCACAAACTTGACAGCTTGAAACATACGTTTCTTACCTCACAGTTTCCACGGGTCAAGAGTTGAGCAAAACTTTGCTCAGTCCTCTGTTCAGAGACTCACAAGACTTCACTCAAGGTGACCACCAGCCTAGGTTTGCATCTGGAGGCTTGACTGGGGAAGAATCCACGTCCATGTTCACTCAGGTCATTGGTAGAATTTATGTCCTTGGGGCGGTATGACTGAGGGCCCAGCTTTTGCTAGCCTTGAACAGGAGTCCACCTACAGCTCTTTACCATGTGGACTTCTCAACATGGGAGCTGACTCTATCAGGCCAGCAAAGAAAATCTCTCACTATATGATGGTCATAGGAGCGAAATCCTCTCACCCTTGCTGTGTTCTGTTGGTTAGGAGCAAGTCAACAGGTCATGCTTGCATTCATGGGGAGAGGATCACACAAAAGTATGAACAGGAGGAGGCAGCATCACTGGGCTCATGTTAGGATCTGTCTGCCATGCTCTGATATCTCATTCCCACACTGATGCTTTTGCCTCAGTGAGTCATGGCTTTTGCTAAAGTGAGTGGTCGCATAAAATGGAGGAATTTGAATCTTAATTTTCTTCTAATTGTGAGACTAATTCATGTTGTTTCTCCAGCTTCTTTCTGTGTTCTGGGGTCTCTCTTGGTTACTTTGGGGGTGAGAGTCTTTGAGGGTGAAAGTGGAAGTTGCTCAGTCATATCCAACTCTTTGCCACCCCATGGACTGTACAGTTCATGGGATTCTCCAGGCCAGAATACTGCACTGGATAGCCATTCCCTTTTCCAGGGGCTCTTCCCAACCCAGGAATTGAACCCGGGTCTCCCACATTGGAGGCAGATTCTTTACCAGCTGAGCCACCAGGGAAGCCCCCTTGGGGGTAATGGAAGAAAATCAAAGACTTTGTTCCTCAGGAGGGAGAAGTTTGGCTCCAGAGTGTTGGGGTAGCTGTCGTCTGTGTTTCATGTGGCATTAGCACAGTTTCAACTGGTTTCTCGTTTCGTCACTGAGGAAGGAAGTCCTCTGGGTTACAACAGTGAGTTGACACCCAGATGGCACACGTACTGTCAAAGGAATTCTGCAGTCAGGGTGGGAGCCAGTCCAAATGAACTCAACAAGCATATCCCACCCACAGATATTCTGCATGTGCTGTAAAATTAGAACGTCTCCCCTCCCATGCAGGCCAGTTAAGGAAGGATATATTCCCCAGAGATCTAGTTAACAGAAGAGCTGTTTTTCAGACTGACAGAGAGAGAAGGAAAAATAAAAACCCTAGGGTGACTGTTAACTGCACTGAACTATAATGAAGCTAAAAACAGTGTTATTTGATAACCAAAAAAACCCTAAACCAAACCAGCATAAAAAGGGACCCTTCACAGTTTAAAAACATAGTAGTTTTGAGACATTTTAAAAATTCTGTCACATTGAAAACATTCATATTTGTGGTAAATATGATGAAGTATATTTGTGTTTACATTCTTACTTATGACTTGCTTTTGGAGTGCTTTAAGAAATGCCCACAGAGTGCTTTAGCGTTATTCAAAATAAAGAATAGATCAGCTGTGTGCACCATTGTATGGAGGGTTTTGAATAGTGACTGGAAGGCACTTTTAAGCACTGACAACCAGAATTAGTGAGGTAGAAATCTGCAAAAGAAGCATTATTGAAAATAATACTTCTGAATTTATCCAAGTTTTCTTTTTTTTCCCCTTGTAAGTGCTGCTTTTCTCCCACTGGCCTCAGGATTATAAACTTTGCAGACTTAATGGCTGGCGTTGGTAGGTAAATAAATAAGAGAAGAGATGCCATTGGCTTTTATGGATATTGGTGTGCCTTAGGACATGAACAGAAAATCATAATATTTCTTTCTTTTCTTAGACTTTGAAAGCTTATGTTCCTATTCTACTCTCTCAAGGAGGTTTGGCCAAGTCTTAAAGAGAATTTATATCAACAGCCAAAGGTCCCAGAAATCGGCTGATAGACAGAGAGCAGCACATCTCATTTTTCGTATTCCATGTCTGAGGAGATGTTGATTTATCCAGTGTAGCTTACAGCACTTTCGTACTTTCTTGTGCATTGTCATAAAATCTGTGATGCCTTGTCCTTAAGGGAAGCATGATAACATATTAATGTAGAGAAATATGGATTTGAATTTGATTCATTGGATCACCACTCTTGGCTTTTATATTATCCTTTTAAAATACTAACAGCTCCTAATGTATGTTTGTCAAAAAATAGTTTATCCCTGTGCAGTAGGAAGACCTCTGTGGCCAAGGTCTGAGCCAGTACAGATGCTCCTCGTGTTTTGGTGATGCTTGTGGCTGAGGCTCAGTCTGTCATCAGCATAGCCGCACACATCGCTGCTATGTGTGTTGCCCTTCACTGACCTTATAAGCTTGTGAACAATATTTACAGTCTACCAACTGGTCCTGGAAAAATAGCAACTTCATTTAAAGGCTTGAATGGAAATTTGACATAACCTGTACTTAACAAATTGCTTTTTCTAGACCTAGAATGATATTTAAATGGTAGTTGATGTTTGAGTTTCCCCCAGTATCCAAGTTAATCCCCTTACCAAATAACTCAGATAAAACCTTTTCAGATGATCCAGGTAGCACTGGATATACTGCCCATATAATGTGCTTAAGAATTAAGCTGCTGAATTTATTCCGAGAGTAATTTAGGCAGTGATGAAACTCAAGCCCAGTGACATATGTTACTCTCTTATATATTCAACTTCATGGCCGTGCATTGAGTCAGAACCTCTTATAATTGTTGGGATATGTTTCAGACTTTAGTAGCACTTCTCTAATAAATATGATTAATGTTAAATTTTACAAAGAACAAACAAAAAGTTTGAATTATATTTTAACTAAATTAGCCCCAGCAGAGGACAGCAGTTTAAACTGATTGGTCTATGGATGACATATCTCTAAGCCCAGTTAACGTAACCTCCTTGTTCCCCCCATTCCCATGTCCAGTAAATATTGGTAGGTCAACTGTGCCAAGGATTGTTCCATGTACCGGGGGTACTGCAGTGGTCAATTGAGAAAAGATCCCTGGTCTTATGGAGATTACATTCCCTCTGAGGAAGAAGACAACAAGCAAAAATAGAAATGTTCAAGAGAAGTATCAGCCAGAGATAAGATAATTCTATGCAGAGAATTAAATAAGGCCTCATGATAAAGAGTGATCAGGCAGCTACTTCAGATAGGCTGGAATGGGAAGGTCTCAGTGAGAAATACAGACTTTAAATGGAGAGCTCAGTGTCACAAAGGAGCAGTCCTGGGAAAGATGAGGGGAGAAAGCATTCCAGGTGGAAGGGACAGCTAGTGCAAGCCCAGGTGTTTAAGGCCGGGGAGAAGGCCTTTGTGGGCTGTATGCACTAGGAAAGGGAAAGGTGACCCAGAGTCAGGGCCAGGTTGTACAGAGCCCTGTGTGGTAGGGAAAGGAGCTTGCATTTATATTAAACACAGAGAGAGGCCAAAGATCCCTGGAATGGAAGCTCCATGGAGGCAGGGTGGAGGCAAGGGACCTCCATGCTCCTCTTCAGACTATTGCTGTGGTTTGGTTGTCAGCAATTATATATTTCTAACAAAGGCTGGCCATGACCTATTTTTTGCTTTGAAAGACAAAAAGAAAAACCTGGAAAAACATGTCCTGCTTTGACAATGGAGAAAGAATTTAAGACATTTTAAATTTATTGTTGACATCTACTTAAACTCAATTTCACATCTGGATTTCTCTGCATTTATGAAATCTTAAACTGTAAATCATGCTTTGTTTTAAAACCCTCGCTCATGAACAGAGTTGTGGGCACACCCTTTTAATTGTGTTGTGAAGACTGATGTAATTTCTTGGAAGTTTGACTTCGGTGGGTTGTCTTCTAGAATTAAGAACATGTTTCACCTTCCACTGAAGGAGGAAGGTCCAGCTTAGGTGAGAGTGCAAAACCAGGTCTTTAACCTGCCAGTCACCTCACCTGAGCTCTGCAGGTTGGGATGGGGTGCTCTATTCAGCTTCCAAGAGGCCAGCAGCAGGAACTGAACACGGACCCTCCTACTCTCAAAGAAGAATACCATTTTGTGGGTACTTTCATTAACAATTAATCAGGGAGGAAAATTAAAGAAATTATTAGAACTATTAAAATCGTTTCAAAATTCAGTGTGTTCATTTGGTTCTTTCTCAGTCTGAGAACACTGTTTGGTTCAGTAAGAATAAGCATTATTTGTCTGTAAGTGTGTAGGATGTTTTCATCTGAAGTGTGCCTCATCCATCTTTATGTTGATCTTATGCAGTATGGTTACTCTTAAAATTCACTTCATCATAAATTCATGCTTCTCTTTATTAAATTTAGAGGCTGTTTGATTTTCACCAGAAACTGGCTCAGACTATACAGTATCCTAATTTGGGCCCCCAGAACTTTATGTTTCAGATCCACAATCCCTCAGAAGCAGTTTGCCAGCATGTTCTAAATACAAGTTACAAATGAGTAAATGAAAAAAAAAAGGATTGTGATAATTTATGTTTTACATTTTATGTTGCTTTACATTCCTAAAACTACATTCACACCTACCGTATTTTCTCAAGATACCCACATGAGAGAGGTATTAGAAGGGAGACTCAGACGCATTAAGGTGATCTACTTAAGGTCACAAAGCCCAAAACAACAGAACTGCCCACAAGTTATGTTTCTCACATTGTGAAGGGGGTTGGGCTATGTTCCCCAGTGTCAGGGTCAACCACGTGCATTCAGATAGATGTGGAGCCTGTCTGAATGCAGGTTTGGGGCCCCACATCAAACCTGAATCACTTTCTCTAGTGATTGGGGTTTGGAGCTAGAATCTGTATTTTTCAAGCACCATGGCCCAGCTCACTTTTGTATGTGGTAAAATTGAGAACAGTTAACAGGTCTAGTCAGTCAGCCCTTGGCAAAATCATGAACTTGGGGATAATTTTCTGTGACCCATCCACTTCCTACTCCAAATATTGTACTTCCCTTTGAGCCATTAATCTTACTCACCACTCTCTTTTATCAGACCCCATCTGAGAAGAGGATGTGCAAGAGCTAAAAGTACCACTCCTCCGTAGGATTTCTGCCTTGTAACACAGAGACCTTGACCTAAGTTTAAAAGAAAAGGAAAAGAAAGAAAGAAGAAAGTCTTGGAGAAGTGGAGAAAGCATGTAGGAATCAAGGAGAATGAGGTCCTCCCTGAACCTCTAGCATCACCTTCATATCACCTATTCTGTTGCCATCTCCAGTCAGTTCTGGGTACAGCACTCACCCACAAGATGCACATTTCCAAACAACAGCAGATTGATAATGTAGGTTTTGGGGGTAGGGTGCCTATGAGCCTATCTTGAACTTGCTGGTTCCCAGACTTTTCAAGTGGACTTCGCTGGTGGTGCAGATGATAAAGAATCTGCCCGCAATGCAAGAGACTTGGGTTTGATCCCTGAGTTGGGAAGATCCCCTGGAGAAGGGAACGGCTACCCACTCCAGTATTCTTGCCTAGAGACTTCCATGAAATTCTAATTTGACTTTTCAAATAAAGCTTGGCTGTTTGAGCCAAAGATCATGTCAGACACTGGCGCTTTCATAACAAAGCCTGATTCTTCTCTTTCTAGTGGGACCCCCTTAGGGACCGCCTTTGGGACTCTCCAAAGACTTAAAGTCTTTGGAGATGACCCCTGGCTATGCCACGGGTGTGGACACTTGAGTCATGAGGTCATTGTTGCAGATTCTGTAGCTGCCTGTGTTAATCACGAAGACAACACATGCTGTTTCTGTGGGCTGTGATTGCCAAAACCACAGCTGACCATGAGCTGCTCTGCAAACATTAGAGGAGTTCATCGTGAGTGGTTGGAAAATCGTATTCCCCGTCGTTACTGACACCTCCAGGGAGATATCTTTAGCTTGAGCAGGAATTAAGTTCCTGAGCTCTGAATAGGCTGTTATAGGACATACAGAAGAACATGTAATTGCAAGAAGATCCCCAAAGGCTGCTTGGTATAAAGAGGTATAAAAACAGGCCTTGGTTTCATCACGCTGGTGTTAAATGCTATTGGTACTGAATGACTTCACAGGCCAGAAATATTTGTCAACAGCATTTCTCTATGCAAATGAAAGAACCCACGAAACCTAGCCAGAACCTCCCTCTTCTTGTAATGAACTTGACACAGATGTACTCATGTCTAATCACCTTTGGAAATTAAGCCCCCAGTGTATGATTCATTTCTTTGTTTCACTTTCTAGAGATGGGTTTGTTGGAGGAGACATCTGTGACATGCGTGAGCCTTGGTCTGTCTTTTACTGACTCTAAATCTTGTGGGAGGTGGGCTAATTCTGCTCAGTCTTAGTTTCATCATCTTTGACAGAAAGAGAATGGAGTGAGTCAGCAGATCCCAAACATGGAAGATACCCAGATTCCTGGAACTCATCCCAGACCTCCTGAAACAGAATCGCAGAGCCCTGGGAATCCATGCTCTCCGGGTGTTTTGGGTGTGCTTCAGGCTGGGTGGTCACTGCATTAGGTGATCTTTCAGAACCCTCTGGCTCAGATGGACTAGGCAACACCTATCCTGTTTATTGGGTTGCCATTTAGGACAGGAGGACATGGTTTGTAGCTTATCACAGCCAACATAGGGTTCCAATTAATTGCTTTGTTTCTGCCAAAATGCTGTGGTTTATTTGCTAGTAGAAATCTGGTTAAAGATCACAAAACATTTGCCTACAAAGCATGCTGAGCCTGACTCACTCCTATTTTCCTATCATATTCATAAAGCATAGTTATAGTGATGGCCAATACCCAGTGTTGGGGGCCGGTGTTCTTCTAAGTATTTGAGATACATACAAGTACTTGAGATACTACGAGTACTCGTTTGATCCTCATAACCACTCTATGCTGTTGTTCAGTTGCCTAATCTTATCCAATGCTTTGCAACCCCACGGACTGCAGCATGCCAGGCCTCCCCGTCTCTGACCATCTCCCGGAGTTTGATGCACTCATGTCATCAGTGCATCAGTATTTCTCATGATGTGCTCAATGTGTAAGTTAAACAAACAGGGTGACAACAGACAGCCCTGTTGTACCCCTTTCTCAATCCTAAACCAATCAGTTGTTCCATGGAAGGTCCTAACTGTTGTTTCTTGACTTGCATACAGGTTTCTCAGGAGGCAGGTTAAGATGGTCTAGTATTCGCATCTCTTTAAGAGCTTTCCACAGTTGTTATGATCCACACAGTCAAAGGCTTTAGTGTAGTCAATGAAACAAAGGTAGATGTTTTTCTGGAATTCCCTTGCTTTCTCTATGATCCAGTGAGTGTTGGCAATTTGATCTCTGATTCCTCTGCCTTTTCTAAATGAAGCTTAGGCATCTGAAAGTTCTTGGTTCACATAATGCTGAAGCCTAGCATGTAAGATTTTGAACATAACCTTACTAGCATGAGAGATAAGTGCAATTGTCTGATTCTTTAGTACTTCTCCTTGGGAATTAGGATGAAGATTGACTTTTTCCAGTCCTGTGGCCACTGCTGGGTCTTCCCGATTTGCTGACATATTGAGTGTCACACATCTTCTATTATTTTGAATAGCTCTACTGGAATTCCATTACATCCACTAGCTTTACTGAAAGCAGTGCTTCCTAAGGCCCACCTGACTTCACACTCCATAATGTCTGGCTCTGAGTGACTGATCACACCATCGTGGTTATCTGATTCATTAAGATCTTTTTTGTACAGTTCTTCTGTGTATTCTTTCCATCTCCTCTTGTTCCCTTCAGTTTCTACTAGGTCTCTACCATTTCTGTCCTTTTTGTGCCCATCTTTGGGAAAAATGCCCCCTTGATATTTCTGATTTTCCTGAAGAGATCTCTAGTCTTTCCTCTTCTGTTGTTTTCCTCTATTTTTAAATTCTTTTTTTTTTTGTTGAAGAAGGCCCTCTTGTCTCTCCTTGCTATTCTTTGGAACTCTGCATTTAGTTGGGTGTACCCCTCCCTTTCTCCCTTTCGTTTCACTTCTTTCTTCATCTATTTGTAAGGCCTCCTCGGATAACCACTTTGCCTTCTTGCTTTTCTTTTTCTTTGGGCTGGCTTTGTTCATTGCCTCCTGTACAGTGTTATGGACCTTCATCCATAGCTCTTCAGGCACGCTGTTTACTAGATCTAATCCCTTGAATCTATTTGTCACCTCCACTGTATATTCATATTCCAGTCTATATTGTGGGACTTATTATGGTACCTATTTTGTAGATGTGGAAACGGAGACAGAATATATAACTTTCTCTAGCTAATTAGTAGTGATGCCTGGAGTTGCACATGCCCTGGAGAAGGGAATGGCTACCCAGTCTAGTGTTCTGGCCTGGAGAATTTCATGGACTGTATAGTCCATGGGGTCGCAAAGAGTTGGACACAACTGAGTGACTTTCACTTTCACTTGAACTTGCACCTGAGCAGCCTACTCAAGAGTGATACATTGAGCTGCCGTGCTAGTACAGTCTCTCTGTGGATAAGAGTTTGTCTCTGGCTTGTCTGCTTTTACTGCAGACTACTAGGCTGGTTGAGTAGAAGGATGCTCAAGACAAGGCAGTGGAGGAGCCATGGGTTTGCCAGGGAAAGATCCATTTGGCAAGTAGAGTTTGAGATGTATCATGGACCTTGGAAAAAGTTGACTCTGAAGTGGAACCATGGGCAGAACAGAATGAGGGCAATACTAGAAGGGACATGGGTAATGGAGGTGAGCAGATGGATACAGAGTGCTGGGGGAACCAGAGAGAACCACCACCATGAGGATTGTCCCCTTCTGTCTCAGATGGACAGGGAGCTGGCCAAGGGCAAAGGAACAAAGAAGAAACGGGAGAACCATGGGGCTGCAGGTTGAGAAAACCAAGAGAACACAGATTTTCTCAAATTAAGGAGAGAGAAACAGTGTCAGATGGAGCAGTGTCAAACAAATAGAAAACTAGCACTTCATTGGTAACTTTTTAGAAGGGAATTTAGGGTGTTGAAGTACCAAACAGCAAGGAACCATGTTGATGTGCTGTATTTAACTTAATTACTCTACAAAGTAATACCTTCAGAGTTAGTACTTGAAGAAAATCCCACCTGCATCAAGATGACCAGCTCACAGGGCAGTCAGCACCTTTTGTTTCAGCATCTGTAGTTAAGCTCACCTTGTTCGTGATAATAACTGTCATTTGGTAAACGCTTACCCTAAGCCAAGCACTGATGTTAGCAAAAATTCCTACCCACCCCCATTTTACAGGTCAGGAGATTTTATATAACTTGCCCTGCATCTCAGTTAGAAGACGGCAGGGCTGAGACTCCAGCCCAGCCCACACGTTCACCCCCAGCACCACCACCTCCTTCTGCCACCTTTGCCTTGTGCTGCTCCAGCTGCCTCCTCCTTTCGGGAGCACTGTTGTTCACCTGTGCACAACACAGGTGTGGCCAAACTGGCCTGGCCTTCCCCCTCTCACCTGGGCCTTCCCATGCAGAGATGGAGTGAGTGGGTGTAAAGCACCAGAGCAGGGACCTGCGGCCACTCGCTGACCTGTGGGGTTTCTCCTGATGCATCACAGAATGAAGAGGTAGTGTATCACCTCCCAGCAGTCTAGGGACAGACTCTTCATCTCACCCATTTCCTCGGGTTAGCATGTCCCCTGCAGCCTCTCCTGTCCTTCCTGAGGACTTTGCAGGCGAAAGGGGGACTAGCATTTATGCCAGGCTTTGCCCTGGCTTATAGAATAATTTTTTTAGATGCCCTAGACTACCCTCAGGAGAAGTTGCAAAACACCATACTAACTGCCAGATCTAATTTGGGGAGAGAGAGGAAGAGGCAATGCTAGTCACTGGGACCTAGTTTTCCAGAAGATAGGCAGAGCTTTGAGACCAAGACATCAAGGGAAGACTGCTTTCAGTTCGGTATTTAATTGCCTGTTTTTCAGTGTGTTGGGAAACTTTTTATTTTTCCCAGTGTTTGAGAGATTTCAGGCAACTTTTTGCAGAGAAAGCCAGAATAAGAATTTATATTTTTAACCAGAGAATTTTGTTGGCCCTGCAAACAAGGAATGGAAAATTTGCTGTTTATGTCATTAAGTATATGTCATTAGGTCAGGACACATCTATTAAAACCCAGAATTTAAGGTTTGAGTGTGCATCAGACTCAAACTTCCTCATAAAGCAGGTTTTAATTTGCTAGCAGGTAAAATTTCATCTCGGAGAAGGCAATGGCACCCCACTCCAGTACTCTTGCCTGGAAAATCCCATGGATGGAGGAGCCTGGTGGGCTGCAATCCATGGGGTCGCTAAGATTCGGGCACGACTGAGCGACTTCACTTTCACTTTTCACTTTCATGCATTGGAGAAGGAAATGGCATCCCACTCCAGTATTCTTGCCTGGAGAATCCCAGGGACGGAGGAGCCTAGTGGGCTACCGTCTATGGGGTCGCACAGAGTCGGACCCGACTGAAGCGACTTAGCAGCAGCAGCAGCAGCAAAATTTCATCTTGGCTTTTCTGTTTGTCCTAATCTAAGCACAGGGAGGGGCCTGTATTTTAATAACTGAGAGATTTTGGTGTGCCCTTCGAGGCGATGGTAATAATGATGATGATGACTTGTCTTTATATGCTCTTGGCGGTTGGCAGGGCCTGTCCCCCCACATTATTTTGAGTCTCATAACACCCATGTGAGATAGACAGAAGAGAATGCAATCTGCTTTTCATGGTTGAAGGAGGAGAGCTTCAGAGAGGTTAAGCAATTTGTGTAAGGTCACCCAGCTAGTAAACAGAGGTCTGTTTACTAGCTGTGAAATAGTGAGTATGTTTGTGGTATTTATGACTCTCCTGTTATGAGTCTCATATTTCCTTCCCTGATCTATGGAGATCTTCCTTCCCTAATCTACAGAGATCTCTCCAGTTGCTTCACTGGTCCTCTCTGCCTTCACAAATGACTATTGGGTAATCACTCAGAGAGTATGTTTCTAAAGTAATGTTCATATTATGGGTTGCTTTCCATGAATGTAATTTCTTTTCTGATGGCTCTTGAAGATATATATTTCTTTTGCTTCACCACTGTATGAATTCCTTGAGAGTGAGACCTAAGACTTCAATCCCTTTTGAATTGCCTCAGAGCAACAAATCCTGTGCTTATTTCAATAAATGTGCAGTCCTCAGAAGTCCCTTGGATAAAGGGAAACTGAAGTGTTTATTAAGTACCTGCCATGTGCTGAATCCTTCGCTAGCTGCTGTACAGACTGCATCTCAATTAACTTTCACACAGCCCATCAAAGTAGACATTATTGTCCCTGCTTTGTAGGTGTGACATTCAGAGAAGTTGGGAGACTTAACTGAGGTCCCCCAAGTAAGTCTAATAGGTGGCAGCTTAGGATTTGAACCCAGATTTTTCTGGGTCCAACATATTTGTACCTTTCCTCTATATATCTTTAAAAAACAGCGTATACATGTACACACAGCTATATTTGAAATGGATAACCAACAAAAATGTATCGTATAGCTCATGGAACTCAATTCAATGTTATATACCAGCCTGGATGAGAGGAGGGTTTGGGGCAGAATGGATTCATGTATATGTATGGGTGAGTCCCTTCACTGTTCACCTGAAACTGTCACAACATTGTTAATTGGCTATACCCCAATACAAAATGTTTTTGGTGTTAAAGGATAAATAAATAAAAATAAAATTTAAGAAAATAAAAACAAAGGCTAAAAGTATTTGCTAAGAATTTCTTGTGACACTTGAGCCTTCACCACTGTCTGTGTTAGTGAATCTGACTTCAGCCTAAGCCCTGTGCCGTCGATCATACTTCTCTTTCTCCCTGGGTCCACCCCACCTCTCACCTTTGCCTGATCCTCCCAAGGTTACAGCCCTCTGATTTTGTTGAGCCCAAATTGATCTCAGTTGAGTGTAACAGGTGATACTGACTTGCTTTATACCTCCATTTTTTGTTTGTCTCTTTCCATGTAAAGTCCCGTATCTTTCCGAACATATTGATTATCCTAGTACTTGCCTTAACCTCCCTCCACGTTGTAAGCTTTAGGGGACTAGAACTTATCCTACTTTTCATTGCAGCATCTGGAGCAGTGTCTCTTGCATAGAGCAAGAATACACTAAATGTTGGGCAAATTAAATTGAATCAAAAGAAGCTGAGTGATTCCTAGAAAAGAATTGGTGCCATCCCAGCTGCTTATACCTGCAGTCATCAGGGAGGCTGAGAAGTGGTGGGGTGCTGCACAGAGCTATTGTCTGTGGCTGTGTGCTTGTC
Organism: Bubalus bubalis; assembly: GCF_019923935.1. Lineage (NCBI taxonomy): Eukaryota > Metazoa > Chordata > Mammalia > Artiodactyla > Bovidae > Bubalus > Bubalus bubalis. The sequence goes on along the minus strand of NC_059159.1, from coordinate 108,173,788 downwards.
AGAGACTGAGCTCTGTTCCATTTTTCTGAACCTGTGCTAAAATGGCTAGTCCAAGGATGACAAATATGGAGCATCCATGCTGCCATTCCACCTCCCACACAGCATTCCAGCAAGTATTACCAAGCAATTAAAGTTGACATTTAAGAAAATGTAGTTGCTGCTCCTGTTTTGGTCTACCTAGAGGGGTGTGTGTGTGTGTGTGTGTGTGTGTGTGTGTGTATGCGCACGTGTGTGTGTCTGAATTTTATAGTAAAACATTGAGAGGCTGGAACTTTAACATGGCCTGTTTTAAGTATGTCAGTAAACACTCAGATTTGATCTTCTCATTGGCAGGAAAGCAGGATTTAAAAGGAAATATTTGTTGTTGTTGTTTAGTCACTAACCCATGTCTGACTCTTCTGTGACCCATGGATGTAGCCCGCCAGGCTCCTCTGTCCATGAGATTTCCCAGGCAAGAATACTGGAGTGGGTTGCTATTTCCTTCTCCAAAATAAAGTATAATTTCATAATATTGTGAATGTACTTAATGCTACTGAATTCTAAACCCCCAAAATGATTAAAATGATAAATTGTATATTGTGTCTATTTTACCACAGTTAAAAAAAAAAGAGGTACAAGTTCCAGATATTTGGTGTTGACAGTTGCATGTCTGAGCTCCAGGGGTGAATACAGTTTAGGGGGGTGTGGGAGGTATACTCCCTATTTCTTCTCGATCAGACTTCCAATTCTCAACAGTTTTCTAAGCCTACAGCAGATATGCATCATGATCTGGGGTACATTCATTATTAAACTGTATTTCTGGCTCTTAAAGTGGGGTTGTGTGTATAGAGAATAGTTAATAAATATTTGTTGGTGATAATGACCACATGTAGGTGGAATACATACATACTCACTAGACTAGATTCTGTCACTGGTTATCCAGTATGAATACAATTGCTCAGTCAGTTTCTGCACTGTGCTATCTTGGCACTATGTAAGTCTTCTCCATCTGGCTTTAGGTTCTCTACAGATGGGAAATAAGTCAACCACTGGAAAATGAACCCTCCAAGACCTGAATTGTCATTACTGTTATTTAATATCATTTCTCTTTCCCACTCTCCAGGATAGTACTCAGAAGGAAATAAGTGTGAGCATTTAAAAAAATGTTGAACGAAGGAACTGAATTGACATCTGGTTTGTTTTTATGTTCATTTCAATGCCTAGCATAGTGTCACACATGCAGCACTTTACTTGTGTTATAAGTTAAACTGCTATTTTAAATGGAAAGCTGATCCCATACCACAGTGGGTATCACCTAATAGCACATAAGAAAGGTTAACTAAATATTAGTGGTTGTTATTAGATTATGTCTAGAAAATATTAAAGCTAACAAAGTGGCACAGGATGGAAAAAAGTCATATCTTTAGAGGAGGAACAGAGGATGATAGAAACATCACATAATTAGGAATCAAAGTTGGTATACTTGATGGGAATATGACCAAAACCTAGGTTCTCAGGATGGTGGTGGTGGTTTAGTTGCTAAGTTGCATCTGACTCTTGCTACCCAATGGACTAGGTTCTCAGCATGGATATTCTAATTCTGTTTGCTTTAAGTAATTGCAGGCAATTACTACTGGGTCTATATCACTGCTTTTAAGGAGGAGAAAATCAAAGAGGACCTCTTGAAGATAATGGTATTTAAACTTTACTTTGTGACCTCTCTTCCCTGTGTATCTTGAAGTAGTATGTTGGAAACACTGTGTCTATGAGGGCCAGTGCCTTAAAGAAGACTTGTGCATGTAATGGTCTGCCTTCCTTTCCCAAAGTGTCACTATTCTTTACCTGTGAGGTTTTTTTTAGCCCTTTTGATATTTTGAAGTTAACTGTGTGTATTGTTTATAATTCCACTCTCTGATCTACCTACCCTCCTTCACTTCCTTTTGAGTAATTGGATGATGGTATAGAGTTTTTATAAAAATCCTTTCAGTTAAAAAATAAAAGAGGAAATAGGATGGATTAAGATGTACCTGATCTTGTGTGTGGGTGCATTAATTCATCACTGTAGCAGTCTCCACCTTGGTAAAAACATTTCTATTTTTTACTACCGAGTTTGCAGCCAGCAGTTTTCATCATTATAATTAAAAAGATTTTGTGATTTCTTTTCCGAATATTATGCTAAGTGTTCTTCAGGGACTACCACTGCATATAAAAAGGGTGAATTGTAGGGTAGTTTATAGTATGATGTACTTCCAATTAAGCGATGATCTCCTGTGGTCAGAGGAATCTGAAAATAGATGTGGCTTCTTTCTACCCTGTGCTACCTTGTTAGCACTAATATTTTCCAGGCATGATCTAATGATAATAACTGATATTTGTTTAGCTGTTATTATGTTGGGCTTCCCTGGTGGCTCAGACAAGAAAGAAACTGCCTGCAATGCAGGAGACCCAGGTTCAATCCCTGGGTTGGGAAGATCCCCTGGAGAAGGGAACGGCTACCCACTCCAGTATTCTGGCCTGGAGAATTCCATGGACTGTATTACAGTCCAGGGGGTGGCAAAGAGTGGGACACGACGGAGCGACTTTCACTTTTCTTATGTTACATGTGTGGCTTTATGTTACAATGTTACATGCATGACTTCAGAAAGATCTTAAAAAAGAGCCACTAGTAATATCTCCATTTTACAGATAGAGAAATTAAGGATTAACCAACTTAAAATATTTATTCCAGGTCAGTCAATAAGAGACGGCACCGAACTTCTAACCCACTCAGTCTGAGTCTGGAGGCACAGGTCTCATCACTGGTTAGTACTGCCTTCCATGCTCCATTGGTTGGCACAACCTGACCAGTTTTGGTCCCATTAATGCTTTATTTAATAAGTCAAAAGCTAATGCAGAATACTTTGGGGAAACATAAGAAAAATATGTGCTTTTATTACAGATGAGTACTACAGTGTATTATTCAAAGTACATATGATAAAGCTTAGCTTTGAAGGTCAGAGGAAGCTTGAAGTAAAAACTACAGATGTGCCCATTTGCTGGTTCTAGAGTTAAGTGTGGCTGCAGCTGCTGCTGCTTCTCTTTTTTCACTCCAAGGGAGGTGATCACTGGATCAACTAAAGGCAGAACTCCTCATTTTTGAAGCAAATTAAATTCTGGTTGAGACTGTGAGGGCTTCTTTTCAAGAGCTTCAAACTGTGTTTCTTAGAAATAATTGTGGCGGTATCATTTTATTTTTAATCTATTCATTTACCGTCATCCACATTTTTTACTTCTTGCTTTCTTGCCCTATTATCGCTATGAATCATTTCTTTTTTTAAAGATTTTTTTTTAATATGGGCTATTTTAAAAGTTTTTTCTTTAATTGAATTTGTTAAAGCATTGCTTCTATTTTAGGTTTTTGACCCCAAGGCATGTGGGACCTTAGCTTCCTGACCAGGAGTCGAACCCACACCCTCTGTGTTGGAAGGTGAAGTCTTAACCCCTGGACCACCAGGGAAGTTCCCATGTGTCACTTCTTTTAGGAAGCAACATGGCCTGAAAATAGAGAAAGGACTGTAATTGGACAGACTTGGATTCAAAACCAACTTCCCACTCACTTGCTGTGTGAACCTTATTTAATTTCTATGATAACAAAGCCTAATGGGTAGAGTTCTTATGAAGTTTATATTAAGTGAAGGATAGTGAGTGCCTATTACAGGGCCTGCTGGCCTGTAGTGGGTACTGATACAGCACACTTTAGGTCCTGCCTCTCTCCCTCTTCTCTCCCTGCTCCTTTACACCACCGTTTGCCAGTGCTGGGCTTTGTTAATCCAAAGCAATTATCTGCTAATGGATAGAGGGCAAGGAGCTCTCTTTGCTGCACTAATACTCTAGAGGAAGACCAATCCATTTGCTTGCACACCAGTGCTTTTTATCAAGGTGTGGCTATAAACTCTAGTACGTATATGTGTGAATTCTGTGTATATTTACAGTTGCAAAGTCTGTTGGCGGGACCCTTTGCCTGTATTCTTCTTTCAGATTCCAGGAGACTGAGGACCATGGATATTTCCTATGGTTATATGAGTTCTTTTTGAGAATTTTCCATTCATTCACTCAGTCATTCATTGAATAAGTATATATTGAGTGCTAGCTATGTTCTTCTTTTTAATTTTTTAAAAATTGAATTATAGTTGATTTACAATGTTAACTTCTGCTGTACAGCCATGCGATTCACTTGTGCATATCTAAACACTTTTTAAAAATATTATTTTCCATCATGGTTTATCACAGGATACTGAATATAGTTCCCTCTGCTTTGCAGTAGGACCTTATTTGTTGCATCTGATAACCCCAAACTCCCACTTCATCTCTCCCTCAACACCCTCCTTTGCAATCACAATTCTGTTCTCTATGTCTGTGAGTCGGTTTCTGTTCCAAAGATAAGTTCATTTGTGTTATATTTTAGATTCCACATGTCAGTGATATCATATGGTATTTATTTTTCTCTTTCTGACTTCACTTAGTATGATAATCTCTAGTTGTATCCATGTTGCTGCAAATGGCATTATTTCATTCTTTTTATGGCTGAGGAGTATGCCACTGTATATCATACCACATCTTTATCCATTCGTCTGTCCGTGGGCTTTTAGGTTGTTTCCATGTCTTGGCTATTCTGAACAGTGCTGCTGTGAACATCGTGGGCATGTGTCTTTCTGAATTATTGTTTTGCCTGGATATATGCCGAGGAGTGGAGCTGCTGGGTCATATGCCAACTCTGTTTTTAGCTTTTTAAGGAACCTCCATACTGTTTTCCACAGACCCACCAACAGTGCAGGAGAGTTATTTTTTTCACATCCTTTCTAGCATTTGTAACTTGTAGACCTTTTTAATGATGGTCACTCTGACTTGTGTGAAGGGACACCCCATTGTTGTTTTGATTTGCATTTCTCTAATAGTTTGTGCTACGCATTCTACTAAGTGCTGGAACACCACAGTCAATAAAGCAGACCTAAATCCCTGACCTCGTGGAGCTTACGAGGGTAATGGAATTCATTTTGATGATAATTTAAAAACAAATGTAATGGCAGCATGTCCCAGACTCAGTGGATAACCACCTTGAAACTAAATGCTGCTGCAAGATCTCAGTGTTCACAGTGATGTATGGTCCTAATGCTCCGACATCAAGTGGTTTTTCTTTAATAGTGGCTCAAGGGGCAGAGGTGAATATGATCACAATTGATGCCTTCCAACTAAGGCAAGGCCAGATGACAATATGAGGCAGTGTTTGTGACAATGGAAGCAGCGCATGGAGCCTGAACAGGAGAAAGTGGTTAGCGCATTGAGTTATCACATCATATACAATAGAAAAAGAGGTCAGACTTGAAAGAACCAGGCCACAGTGTGGAAATCTAATTTCAACAGTATTTTACATATCAGATTAGTTAATGTGATTCATTTGGATTTTATTGGCCTTGTGGGTTTGTTTATATTATCAGTTATAAATTTGTTATGATTTTATAGCTATACTAGAACTTAAAACATAAGGAATTTACAGCTTTATAATTTTTTTAGTTAGCCCAAGGATGGGGGTTGCTGAGATAATTTTTTGTTGTAAAGGAAGCCAGTACCATTATTTAAGTGTAGAAATGTTCCAGAGAAAGTGTCTCTACAGGTAAAAGTCTTTGGAAATATGGACAGTTTAGCAAGAACTAGTTATATCCTTGCTTTCATAGAAAAATTAGAAAAAGGCTATGTGGAAAGGTTGTACCTATTGTTTGTACCCCCATATCCTGCAGGCTATTGTTTTTATGTTAGTCATGACTGAGTTGTCATGATTGTAAGTATTTCTCATTAATTCTTTTAGAAGAGAAAACATTTACACCAACTTCTTTCGTTCTTGCCGTGCCTGTCCACTTATCCACATGTGTACACGTGTTTGTACTTGTGTGAATACATACTCACATGAATGTTGACCCATAACCTTCTGACTGAATTAAACTCATCACTTGTTTATTCTGGACCTGTCCTCATTATGAACTCATTGTGCAAGGTTACGAGACTTGTTTTCAAAGTATTGGTATTCAGGATGACTTGAGCCTGTCCAAGGAGCATTAAAGAGCAATCATGAGATTATATATTCATAGTAATTAGCATTTTCTGCTATGTAATATAGAGTATCTGATCTCTCCTTCCAGGTTCTAGGCTCCAGGGTAGGACTGGGAAGTTCTGCTATGATTTGGTGTGATGCCCATACACAGGGTGACGTGTCCCCCCATTTGTCTGCCACTGTCCAGACTTATGTCTGCTATCTCAGCTTATTAAAGGTGTCCACTTTCACTCTCAAAAGTATCTTATTTGGATAATAAATTGCAAGGTATTCAAGTTACACAAGACACTTTGGCTCTATGGTCTTACTAGATCCAAATAAAGAAACTGCTTCACAGGCTCAGTTTAATCACTAATTCTCTTTCTTCACTTACTCCTAAATATAGATCTATGTTTGAGTTTTCACAATTGAAGAAAGATATGGTGATATACATGTACTGGTTGGTAGCAAATCTCTTAGGGATAACAGCAAGTTTTTCATAGAAATGGTGGGGATTGTTAAGTTTGGAACAGTGATTGTCTGAGCTTCAGCAAAACTTTGTGAAATGTGAACTGATCAGGACTTTTCACATCCAGGAAGTCAAATCCTGCAAATCCTATTACAGTGAACTTCTAGAACCTAAACACACTCCTCAAAAATTAAAAGTGAAATTGTTTCATTGTGTCCTGCCTTTAAAAAAGCATCTCATTGCCTGGGTCGGGCTCAGAAATTAAGGTTGGAACCTGCTATTTTGGATGATAATCTTACCTTTGTCAGAAGGTTTTAAGGTCTTAAGCCGGTTTGGGGGTTCAATTGCTGGTTTGTGGTGTAGGGCACATGGATACAAGATGAGGAAAGACCTCTGGGTGTTCTGGAGCCAACTGTCCAATCTGACCATGGTTCAGAATGTGCTTCACCTCCTGCTTCTTGCTCTTGAGCTGTTTACTTCGATTCTTGCAACCCTCTCAGAGGACCAGGAGGAAGAAAGAAGGGGAAACTTCTACACATCAGTTTTTTCAAAAAGGTCATTGATAGAAAAAATGTTTGAATCTGTTTTGCTTATTTTCATGGTATGCATGTGTGTATATGTGTGTTTGGGTTCTCTTTTTTATCAGACTGAGAATATACTATTTTCTTGCTTGTATTTCCTTCTCACTAATATATATTGCTTTTAATTTGGTGAAATGCATGTAGTCACTAAAAGAAAAGCTCCATTTAGAGGAAACTTGTGGCCTATTTTATTCACCAGTCTGTCCCCCTGTGCCTAAAACAGCACCAAGTACTGAGAAAATGCTCAAAAATAGTAACAAATGACCAACGCAATACTGTAAAGCAACTATCCTTCAACTAAAAATAAATAAAATTTCACAAATAGTAATGAATGAATGAATGAATCATAGGGATTAACTTGTGTCAGGGGCTGAGGGAGAGAGAAATGAGAATGATTGCTAATGAATGTATGGTTTTTTGGAGGGTGATGAAAAATTGCTGGAATTAGATAGTGGTGATGATACCCAACCTTGTGAATGTACTAAAAACCACTGAATTGTGGATTTTTAAGAGATTTAGTTTATGGAATGTTAACTATATTTCAGGGCTTCCCTAGTGGCTCAGTGGTAAAGAATCCACCTGCCAATGCAGGAGATGCAGATTTGATCCCTGGGTTGGGAAGATCCCCTGGAGAAGGAAATGGCAACCCACTCTAGTATTATTGTCTGGGAAAGCCCATGGACAGAGGAACCTGGTGGGCTACAGTCTAAGGGGTCACAAAAGAGTTGGACATGACTTAGTGACTAAACAACAGCAATTATATCTCAGTTTTTTTAATTGCAAAGAAAAGAGTGAATGAATGTATGAATTGTATGCTTTACTCATAGTTGCTGCTGCTGCTGCTAAGTCGCTTTAAGTTGCGTCCAACCCTGTGCGACCCCATAGATGGCAGCCCATCAGGCTCCCCTGTCCCTGGGATTCTCCAGGCAAGAACACTGGAGTGGGTTGCCATTTCCTTCTCCAATGCATGAAAGTGAAAAGTGAAAGTGAAGTCGCTCAGTCGTGTCCAACTCTTAGCGACCTCATGGACTGCAACCCACCAGGCTCCTCCATCCACAGGATTTTCCAGGCAAGAGTACTGGAGTGGGGTGCCATTGCCTTCTCCGTACTCATAGTTGGTGCTTAGTAAATGTATGTTTTGAATGAATGAATGGCTGCTTTTCTCTACCAACATAGGCTATGTAAATGTTTCTCTCTAAGCATAGTGTGTGTACGTGCAAGTTTGTGTCACGTGGCTTGGTAGTTATCTGGCTAAAAACATTTGGGTTTAGGGCTTACTATGGTGCCTGAGAATCATCTGAGATTGGAGGGAGTTTGGAAAACGTAGGAGAGTCTCTATGGGAAAGTAGTTTTGTTTGTGAGTCCAAGATAAGAGAATTGCCTGTCTGCAGAGACTTTGATTCTGGCACTACCAAAGAGCACTGCAGTGTGATGCTTTCTGAATATTTTTTAATACTGGAGGAGAGAGGCTTCTGTCAGAGGCAGTTTCAGTTCAAATCTTTCCAACTCTTTTAATTCTATGCTCTTGTTAAGTCAGTTTAAAGTCCCTATAAATCTGTTACTCTTCAGAGAGCAAAATCTGTCAAAACAGATTAATGTCATCACCCAAAATAATTGACTATATGGTGACAACTAACCTGGAAGGATTGATCAGAATTTATGTAATTTAGCCACTTACTAGTTGCCAACAGGTAGTTATATAGTCAACAAGTCAGCAGATGCAGTTTGTAGAGATGAGAATGGTTTTATTTCTTCTTTAGCACAATGTCATGTAGAATTCTTTAAAAAACCAAACACTTTCCTGTACTTCAGCTAATTTTCTTTTATTTTCTTTTCTCTGAGATATTAGATATGAAATTAGTTAAGAGAGTGTTTACCGCTATAAGAATATTGAATAGTATCATTTTTATTCTGTCTAAAGAACAATGTTCAGAGAAACTTACTTGTTGATCAAAACAGGAGTTTAAGACTCTTTGGGTTTGGAATATATTAACTTTTTGTGTTTGAAAATTTTTATGCAAGGTGAATATTCTATCTCGTTCATATTAAACCAATGAGCTTAATAGCTTACATCTCTTCCATTATTAAAATATCTAACTCTGCTATACATGTTGTTATGTTACCAATTTTTCTCTTCTCTTTTTATGTTCTGAAATTATACTAAGGATACCTATACACTGTAAGCTTTACTCCTACTGCTACTATTACTCTTCCTAAACATTTATCATTTTTTACCATGTCTAGGAAGTGTGCTATGCCCTTTATTTATACTGTCTCATTTAATCCTCACAACAACACACTGAGATGGAAGATGGATTGATATCCCTATTTTTTCATTTATTAAAAAATTGTTTTCTGTTTAGGTTCTGTACTTTGTTATATTTACTTCTAATTATCATTTTTTATGACTGTTTTATGACTATTTATTTACTTATTTGGCTGCACTCTTTGACCCTTGGCAGTGAGAGCATGAAATTCTAACCACTGTAGTCCACTCCAAGGAATTCCTCACACCCCTGTTTTGAAGTCATGCATAGCTGATACGTGGTAGAACTGGGACTGCTTTCTCATAAGGGGCTTTCACTTACATCCTCTTGAACTCCTAAAGAACCCTGCCACCGCCATGTTACAGACGAGGAAGTGAAGGCTCAGGGTCAAGTGGTTAGTAATAGAGAAGCAGACTTAAATGGAGGTCTTCCAGCCCTGAAATCTGGTGCTTTCTGTATAGAATCACCTTAAGCATGGTCAGTAGAAGCTGTATGTAACCACAGCCTGCCCTCTTCATATCCTTCTGTGAGCTTCTGTGAGGCTTCAGTTGGGGGCTGACAGAGGTCCTGGTCTGTGTGATAGCCGCAGTGGTGAAATATTCTCTTTCCCTGGTCCCTACCAGAAAGTCAGCAGGGGAGCACTCCATTCCTGCTGCTCCCCTGACACAAACCGGAAGGTCAGTATGGGGAGCTTCAGTCTTGTTTCCTGGGAGACATGAGGCTGTAATCTGATGAGACATTTGCAGAAATATAGAGTGAACCTTTGACTTGTATTGGGTCAGTCTTAGGAAAAAGCTTCTGAACCCCCAGAGAAGAAACATATTGGCCTTCTGACTGTGCTCACCCTTCTGGTGACCATGCTGGTTTTCAACACTTTGGAGGTCATAGACCCTTTAAAGCAGTGAGTCTCAAACTTCAGCATGCTTCACAATCCTCTAGAGGCTTAAGAAAATAGAGACCTAGTTCTAGTTCTTACAAGCTCCTAGTTCTCAACTAGCTCCTAGTTCTTACAAGAATGTGGTCATCTTGAAGGTCCCAAAGCTGAGCTGAGTCTTGGGCCCCCAACCTCATCTAACCGTTTATGAATTTGGTAGACACTTATTCAGCACACAGTAAGTGCCAGGCCCTGTTTAAGGACAGGGACCTGGAGGGGAGCTGGATTCCCTATACTTCCTTAGGCCTCTCTCTACCCCAAAGCTTGCATTGAGGCCTGGGACATTCAGAGAGTGAGAAACGCTGCATCAGGTAGATTTACTAGGTGCTGGAGCGCATGACTTTAAATGTCATTCAAAAGTTTTAACCATGATGGGAATCTTTCCATAGTGTATCTGTCCTCCAACGTTTTAAGAAGAATGTGCCAAACATAATTTAACCTTCCCTCTATAACCAGGTCTGTGTTTCACTGTACAGTAATTATTGGTTTGTTCCCCCACTAAATGGCTGTGAGCTGCTGCATTTAACTTAGCAGTCACTGCAGTTTCAGCTCTCACTTTTCAAGGTGTCTTCATAGCCCCTTCTAATTTGCTAGCTCTAGGAAGACCTGAAGAGAAAATCAGATATTTCAAACTTGAACCATCTAACTGAAAATAAATTGTGACAGAAGAGAGATTTTTTTTCTTCAATCTCTCTTTCTAATTTAGATGTATAGAATTCCCAATATTTAGTTGGACATGGGATTACTAAGGACTTCCTAGGTGGCTCCGTGGGTAAAGAAGCCTCGTGCAATGCAGGAGACCAGGCAGTCACGAGTTCAATCCCTGGGTTGGGAACATCCCCTGGAGGAGGGTATGGCAACACATTCCAATATTCTTGCCTGGAGAATCCCATGGACAGAGGACCTGGGGCCACAGTTCATAGGGTTGCAGAGTTGGACACAGCTGAAGCGACTGAGCATGCATGCATGTGGCCACTAAAATAGGGCAGGCCACGTTTCCCAGCCCCACTCGTGCAGCCAACATGACAGTGCTAGCCAACGAGATGGAGACAGAATGCATCTTCTATAGAGTGTTCTTAACCAATGGCATGTAACCTTCTTCAAACATGCTTAGTACGTGGATGTGGTGGACGAACTCCAGCTTGAGCCATGAGGATCAGGAAAACACATTTGGGAAGTGGCACATGGTCCCACATAACTGGTGCTGTTGTGCCAGCCATAATCTGGACTTTTATGTGAAAGAAATAAACTTATACCTTGTTCCTTCACTATTACTTTGCACCTCAGCTACTTGTAGCTAAACCTCATTGTAACTAATACATAGATAAATTTGATGAAAAAAATTATATGTCTGGAGAATAAAAAGTTCTGCATCAATAGTTTAAAAAATGCAGCAGAACCCCAACATGTAAACAGATTAAAAAGGAAGCAGTTCTGATTGAGTGGAGGTACCCAGAGTCCCCCTGGCTCCGCTTTCCTTCCTCTCTGCCGGGACTCTGAGGCAGTTCCAATGATGAATGCTGCAGCAGGACATAGTTTAAAAATGGCATGTGTGACCTTCACCTCTCTTCCCAAGCTTAGAGGTAAATAGAGCCATCCCTCAGACCACTGTAACTGTTGAGCTCACCTTAGGATAGCTCCTTAGGTATCCAGTTTTTATCTTTTTTTAATTAGAGTTTAGTTGCTTTATAATGTTGTGTTCATTTCTGCTGTACAGCAGATTGAATCATCCATATGTATACATATGTCCCTTCTTTGTCACTGCAGAGCACTGAGTAGAGTTACCTATGCTATATAGTAGGTTGGCGGAAATGTAAATTGATACAGACCTCTGGAGAATAATACGAAAATTTCTTTAAAAACTGAAAATAGAACTGCCATATGACCAAGCAATCCCACTCTTAGGCATAAACCCAAACAAAACCATAATTACAAAAGATACATGCACCCCAGTGTTCATTGCAGCACTATTTACAATAGCCAGGACGTGGAAGCAACCTGAATGCCCATCAACAGAGGAATGGCTAAGAAGATGTGACGTATATGTGCAATTGAATATTGCTCAGCCATAAAAAAAGAACCAAATTGTGTCCTTTGCAGAGATGTGGATGAATCTAGAAACTATCATACAGAAAGAAGTAAGTCAGAAAGGCATCTTGTTATTATCATCATGTAACACCAGCCCAGTGCATCTGGAGTGTCTAACTTCAGTGTGGATATGGCTAGATTTAGCCATAAACTGGTGAACTTTTACCGATTTAGCCATCTGTAAATAATCTAGGAACCTATGAATAAACAAAACTACGCTTGATAATAAAAGGAAATTGTTATCATCCAGCCCATATCCTTTATTGCATAGGAAACATGGGGCTACCTTCAGGCTGCCACCAGTGGACATAAAATGGCATATGAGTTAGAGGTCCCCTTACTATTTCCTGAAGGAGTGACATAGCGCCAAGCACCGGAGAACAGGTTGGACTAGGTAATATCAGAGGTTTTTGCCATTCTAATAAAATATGATTCTATTAGTAAGCAGGAAGGCAGAGGTTGGGAACTAAGTGGATTTTCTTTAGTATATAAGTACACCCACCAATGCAGGAGACCATGGGTTCAATCCCTGGTCGGGGAGGATTCCACATGCTGAGGAGCAACTAAACCTGTGAGCCGCAGCTACTGAGCCCGCGTGCTGCAACTGTTGAAGCTCGTGTGCCTACAGTCCATGCTTCCTCATAAGCACAGATTTACATGGAGATCGAACTAGGAGAGAAAAGAAAGGGGATTTGAAATATTAAATATTTAGTTAAGTACTTATTGAAAATATGTTTAAAAAAATTAAATGTTGGATAAGTATTTCTTTGACTTACTCCCTGCATGATATTAGTATTAGAAAGGAAAGTGTTAGTCTCTCAGTTGTGTCCAACTGTTTATGACTCCACAGACTGTAGCTCATCAGGCTCTTCTATCCATGGAATTCTCCAGGCATATTTGACCCCTGGGTCAGGAGATCCCCTGGAGAAGGTAATGGCTACCCACTCTAGTATTCTTGCCTGGAGAATTCCATGGACAGAGGAGCCTGATGGGCTACAGTCTGTGGGGTTGCAAAGAGTTGGACAGGACTGAGCAACTAATACTTTAGTATTAGACCTCAGGCCAAAAGGCAACATTGCAGACATTACCTGGATACTCAGTGGCAGCTTTTGTACAAGGTTTATTTGAGGTTCAGTTTTTCACCTCATTGCCCAGATCGTCACCTCAAGGGTGAACTCTAACAATACGTGGTTGTAGAACCTAGATTGTATCATTAAAAATGTTTACAATAGTTGTTATGAGTTGAGTACTTATTCTGTGCCCAGGCTTTATGTTAAGTATAGCATACCACATTTCTCATTTAATTCTTACAGTTAAATTGTAGTTGTTAATATCTCTTTTGACAGATGATAAAATTTATGTCCAGAAAGGTAACTTGTTTAACTAATAAGAACAGAGTGTAATTCTGGCCTCTTGTCAGCCTCTGAAGCAGTGTTCTCTTTCCTCACCAGAAAGTATTTTATGATTGTTTTGGATAATGTCTGTTCATTAGAAAAGAGCCAAAAAACGTTAGGTTGGAAAGCATTTCAGATCTCTTTGGGGACTTCCCTGGTGATCCAGCGGTTAAGAATCCACCTGCCAATGCAGGAGACCACGGATTCAATCCCTGGTCGGGGATGATTCCACATGCTGAAGGGCAACTAAACCTATGAGCTGCAACTGAGCCTGCCTGCTGCACCTGAGCCTGTGTGCTGCAACTGTTGAAGCTCATGTGCCTACAGTCCATGCTCCTAAACAAGAGAAGGCACCACAAAGAGAAGCCCTTTGTTGTTTAGTTGCCCAGTCCTGCCCAACTCTTTGTGACCTCATGGACTGCAGCACCCAAGGGCTCCCTGTCCCTCTCCATCTCCCAGATTTTACCCAAGTTCACATCCATTGAACTGGTGATGCCATCCAACCATCTCATTCTCTGTTGCCCTCTTCTCCTTCTGCCTTCAGTCTTTCCTGGCATCAGGGTCTTCTTGTCCAGTGAGTCAACTCTTCGCATCAGGTGACCAAAGTGTTGAAGCTTCAGCTTCAGCATCAGTCCTTCCAATGAATCTTCATGGTTGATTTCCTTTGGATTGATGGGTTTGATCTTATTGCAGTCTAAAGGACTCTCCAGAGACTTCTCTTGAGAAGCCCATACATCACAACGAATCAGTGTTTTAAAGAACACTCCCTTCCCACCCCCACCCCAGGTGAGTTTAGGCACCTTAAAATTTGAGAATCACTACTGTTGTCTATTGCTGCAGTCATGACACAGCACAGCTAATCCCAAAGGCTGTTCACAAGTGGAAGGGATGAGCAGAACCAACAGGAAGAAGACCCAGAGCCTGTGACCCAGCTCAGGGGAATGATAAACCAAGAGGAGGAGAGACTTCTTCTAGATAAATAAAGAACATTATGGAATCTAACAGCAAAAGAAACAGATTTTTGCACAGATACAATTAAAACAGAGTCAGCCCAACTTGGAAACTACAGAGAGTTAGATAAGAGTTGGGTAATCAAGGGCATTAAAGTCATTTAAGGGAATTCATTTAAAAGAGCTTCACTAAACAAAATTTCTTTTCCTAAGTAGTGAATTCTTCAGGGATGAAAAGAGCCGAGTAAAGTTTAAAAATAAAATAAAATTTAAAAAAATAAATAAATAAAATAAAAACTAAAAAAAAAGAAAAAAGAAACAAAAAGTTTCCCTTTTTCAAGAGTAGATTTTTATTTTATTTGCTAAATGTCTTGGTTTTTTTTTTTAAAGTCCTAACCCTCTTTTATACTTTGGCTTTCATCGGGGCCAATAGGAGTGTGAAAGAATTGACCTCATTTGAAATTTCCTTTCAGCAAATGGTCAAACCTTTGTTTTCTGCTCCATTGTTTCCTAAACTGGTGCATAAAAATAATGCTTCTGCTTCAGGCATGTGCTTGCTATGTTAACCTCCTGTAATAACCTGAAACACATATTATGTCTATCCTTTGATTACACATGAAACTCTGCTCCTCCCTCTCTTCGGGTCTCCTCTGTGCGCTTTCTCTTCTCTCTCTGATGATTGATAATCCCTTGAATTTTTTTTTTTTTTTTGATGGTAATTGGATGAGATCTGAGCAAGTGAGATACCACACACTGCATTTTTCCTACCAAAGTAACCCTATACCATGTATGCATGATAGCATGGTTGCTGATTTAAAAACCAGCTCTAGAAGAAGAAATATCATGCTTCCCAGAGGTTATAAATGACTACACAAAGATAAGTACAGGTAAAACTATAGTCTGCTATTTGACTTCAATGGATACATTTTTAAAATGTAGTAGAAATGCAGAGTCTTGGCTTTGTATTTTAAATGCATTATCTCCAGAAAATACTTTTTTGTGTGAGATAGACACTGCAGTGCCAACAGTTAGGGTCTTATAACAGTGATCATAAATATAGTATTTGAATGACTAGTAAGTTTCTTATATGGCTTTTTATAACCCTTCTTCATTGCAGAAGCCTTTATCATTTTACTTCATTCAATATGGTAAGCTGACCTACCATTCCTATGTATGTAGAAGACTTCAGGCCCTATTAATGGACTGTAATCATATTTGCAGTTCAGTTTCAGGACAATGATAGTCTTGACAAATGAAGAAAAGCTTATATGAGAAACCATGTTCTTTAGCACAAAAATGATATATGCTTTGTGGATCCATAAGCATGAAGCTATCATGAAATATTGTGACTATAGGATGTGGAGGAACTTTAGTTTTTTGTTCAGCAGTCTAAGAGGGGTAATTTGGGTAAGTGGCTTTGTAAGTATTGAAAATGATAAATGTATCTACAGAAAAGGAAACCAAGCAAAAAGATGTAACTTAGCCAGAACACAGTCTGTGAAATTTCTATCAGCAATGGAAATTAAGGTGAAGACTGGTCATCATCATTAAAAACACCTATCCCATCAAAGACAGTCAGCAAGCATGAGCATGGCCTGAGGACCAGCTTACTGAAAGCCACTGGGCTTTATGTTGCTGATGGCTTGTGTGTTAGGCATTCAAAAGTGGCATACTCACCTTTGGCTTTGAGCGGTACACTTAATTGAAGAGACTGGACATTTTGTACATTAAGACATTTAAGAATATTTGTGAGCCACCTGTATTTGAAAATATAAAGTGTTATTCTGCTGGGAAGTTTTTGTATTAACTGGATTCAGGAATCCATAGGAGGAAAAAATATTTAAAAGATAGAATTAAGAGAAGGAAAGAAGTGATTGGGAATGTAGTATTGGGAAACATCAGGACTTCAAATCTGAAGCTCTGTCTTGAAAGCATTCAGGAAAATGGAGTCGAGTAGGCGGTGCATTCTGTCTGCCCAGAGCCATCCCTGGCCTCACAGAGGAAGCATCACATGCACTTTTTCGTCTCTCACAGTCTGGAAAAGGGATCCGGGGCCCTCCTGGAGTCATGGCAACTGTGGAAAAGGTTTTCTTCTTGAATCTGTTCATATTTGATCTTGGCCAAAATCTTTCTGCTGAAAGCCCCCAGTATTCCCTTAGGACTTTGGTCTTAATATTGAGCTTGGAACTAGATCTAGGGATTAAAATATGCAGAATATTCTCCATGCTGTTCAGCTGTGTGCAGTGCATGCCAGAGAGCAGGAGGCTGCTTGCGTTGGATATCCGGGCGTGTCTACTGCCCGTCATCACTCTAGAGGGGCAGGGGGTGTGGCTCTGGAATAGGAGGAAGCCAGGAGAAGTGCCTGAGAGAGACTGACACAATTAATAGACATTAGAACATGAGTCTCTGTGTGGAAATTGAGGGTGATTATTTCTCCTTCATTGTGTGCGACATCCTTTAGGGATCATTTAGGGAGGGATTTTGTCAGACTGGAGAATTGTGATTAATGGTGAGGGCCTTGTCGAGCCAGCCTGCATGAATGCATTATCCTCAGTTGCTTTCCCATCTGTGCACACAGTTCACTCAGTGCCAGAGCACTGAGGCCTTCAGGGCTGAGCTGGTCCAGCCCCATTATTTTGGCTGATGAACAAACAGGCCCAGAGAGAGTAAGGGGCTTGCTTACTCCACAGCACACAGAGAGTTGGCCCAAGGCCAGGACTTGCACCAGAGTCTCATGGGTCCCCAGATTCCCGTTCCCCTGACAACACAATGCCAGACTATGCACCGTTCAATTCAACAGCTAGTTCTTGAACCTCACTGTATCTTACTGAACTGGGGTTTATAAGATGAGTAAGACGCAGTTCATGAGGAACTTCTAGTCTGGGAGGGAGAGTGAGATTGATAGCATATCTTATCATTTTTCAGAAATTAACACAAGAATGAGTATATGCATAGCAACACAGTGGGAGAGCCATCCTAGGTGAGCTTCAGGGGATGCCATTAGAGCTGAGGCTGCAGGACTGGCGAGGGTGAGTCTGGTGAGGAAAGGTGAAAGAACCATCCAGGAGAGAGGCAGCATCAGCCTCTCTATTAGGTCTTCCTGCCAGACCACGGAGAAGGCGATGGCACCCCACTCCAGTACTCTTGCCTGGAAAATCCCATGGACGGAGGAGCCTGGTAGGCTGCAGTCCATGGAGTCTCTAGAGTCGGACACGACCGAGCGACTTCACTTTCACTTTTCACTTTCATGCATTGGAGAAGGAAATGGCAACCCACTCCAGTGTTCTTGCCTGGAGAATCCCAGGGACGGGGGAGCCTGGTGGGCTGCAGTCTATGGGGTCGCACAGAGTCAGACACGACTGAAGCGACTTAGCAGCAGCAGCAGCAGCCAGACCACTCCCTGTGATCCTCTACTGAGAAGCAGTATGGATTTCACTGTGGGTTCAGTAACCTCATATCTCTTAAAATTGTAGGTGCAGGGTATACTAATTGTATTAAATTATTTGTTTCCTATTTCATCAAGTCAAAGATTGACCTAAAGTGTTTGGCCAAGCAGAAATAAAAGAGCAATCCTAGTTTGAATTACTTGAGTCTTGTTCAGTCAGGATTGCAGATCTTTCTGCTTATGATTTCAGCATTTTTGGAAGCTACATGAGTTTACAGAGCAGTACAGAGTGAGTTTTGGCTTTAATGTACTAAAGACAGCCCCAGTAACTTGAGATGCTTGCTTGAAAACTGTGGGTTGTGTGAGCTACTGAATGGAAGCTGTGTGCTAAGCGACTCCTGCCAGCCCATGTTTGTGGTGACATCATGCCCCAAATTTCGTCATGAAGTACTGTACACACCCCTCCGTGGAGTGTTCTAAATATTTATGAAAGAGGAAGAGGGCCCAGTGGGTCAGAAGCCTGTTACAGGGAGGTGAGGAGAAGAAAAGAGAGAACTAGAGGGAAAATTGTCTTGTTTGGGCCTTGCCTTATGCCATTTGGTCTTTTCCCATGAGTGATGGAATTGAGCAACAAGTATTGATTGAGCATCTTGTAAGGGCAAAGTACTTCAGGAATGTAAAGAATGAAAAGACTGTCCTTCCCCAAGCACCTTATATTCTAGTTCAGGAGATACAGCACACTTCATGACAAGGGCTCAGGCCACCTAAGGTAGAACTCTATTCCTGGTTTAGTTGGTAGCCATGTCACTATTGACAAAGTACCTTACCAAGTCTGAGCTTCAGGTCTCTAATCTGTAAAATGGAAATGTTAGCTTAGAGGGATGTGGTGAGATTAGTAGAGATAGTCTATGTATCAGTTCAGTTCAGTTCAGTTGCTCAGTCGTGTCTGACTCTTTGCAATCCAATGGACCGCAGCATGCCAGGCCTCCCTCCATCACCAACTCCCGGAGTTTACTCAAACTCAGGTCCATTGAGTCGGTGATGCCATCCAACTCTCTCATCCTCTGTTGTCCCCTTCTCCTCCTGCCCTGACTTTCCCAGCATCAGGGTCTTTTCAAATGAGTCAGCTTTTCACATCAGGTGGCTGAAGTATTGGAGTTTCAGCTTCAACATCAGTCCTTCCAATAAACACTCAGAACTGATCTCCTTTAGGATGGACTGGTTGGATCTCCTTGCAGTCCTAGGGACTCTCAAGAGTCTTCTCCAACACCACAGTTCAAAAGCATCAATTCTTCAGCACTCAGCTTTCTTTATAGTCCAACTCTCACATCCATACATGACCACTGGAGAAACCATAGCCTTGACTAGATGGACCTTTGTTGGCAAAGTAATGTCTCTGCTTTTTAACATGCTGTCTAGGTTGGTCATAACTTTCCTTCCAAGGAGTAAGCGTCTTTTAATTTCATGGCTGCACTCACCATCTGCAGTGATTTTGGAGCCCAGAAAAATAAAGTCTGTCATCCAGTGTTTCCCCATCTATTTGCCATGAAGTGATGGGACCGGATGCCATGATCTTCATTTTCTGAATATTGAGCTTTAAGCTAACTTTTTCACTCTCCTCTTTCACTTTCATCAAGAGGCTCTTTAGTTCTTCTTCACTTTCTGCCAGAAAGGTTGTGTCATCTGCATATCTGAGGTTATTGATATTTCTCCCGGCAATCTTGATTCCATCTTGTGCTTCATCCAGCCCAGCATTTCTCATGATGTACTCTGAATATAAGTTAAATAAACAGGGAGACAATATACAGCCTTGACATACTCCTTTTCCTATTTGGAACCAGTCTGTTGTTCCATGTCCAGTTCTAACTGTTGCTTCCTGACCTGCATACAGATTTCTCAAGAGGCAGGTCAGGTGGTCTGGTATTCCCATCTCTTGAAGACTTTTCCACAGATTGTTGTGGTCCACACAGTCAAAGGCTTTGGCATAGTCAATAAAGCAGAAATAGATGTTTTTCTGGGACTCTCTTGCTTTTTCCATCATCCAGCGGATGTTGGCAATTTGATCTCTGGTTCCTCTGCCTTTTCTAAAGCCAGCTTGAACATCTGGAAGCTCACAGTTCACGTACTGTTGAAGCCTGGCTTGGAGAATTTTGAGCATTACTTTATTAGTGTGTGAGATGAGTGCAATTGTGCGGTAGTTTGAGCATTCTTGGAGAAGGAAATGGCAACCCACTCCAGTATACTTGCCTGGAGAATCCTATGGACAGAGGATCCTGGCATGGACCATAGAGTCACAGAGAGTCAGACATGACTGAAGTGACTTAGCACATTGAGCATTCTTTGCCATTGCCTTTCTTTGGGATTGGAATGAAAACACCTTTTCCAATCCTGTGGCCACTGCTGAGTTTTCCAAATTTGCTGGCATATTGAGTGCAGCACTTTCACAGCATCATCTTTTAGGATTTGAAGTAGCTCAACTGGAATGCCATCACCTCCACTAGCTTTGTTTGTAGTGATGCTTCCTAAGGCCCACTTGACTTCACATTCCAGGATGTCTGGCTCTAGGTGAGTGAGCACACCATCATGATTATATGGATCATGAAGATCTGTTTTGTATAGTTCTTCTGTGTGTTCTTGCCACCTCTTCTTATTATCTTCTGCTTCTGTTAGGTCCATACCATTTCTGTCCTTTATTGAGCCCATCTTTGCATGAAATGTTTCCTTGGTATCTCTAATTTTCTTAAAGAGATCTCTAGACTTTCCCATTCTATTGTTTTTCTCTATTTCTTTGCATTGATCACTGAGGAAGGCTTTCTTACCTCTCCTTGCTATTCTTTGGAACTCTGCATTCAAATGGGTATATCTTTCCTTTTCTCCTTCGCTTTTCACTTCTCTTCTTTTCACAGCTATTTATAAGGCCTCCTCAGACAGGCATTTTGCTTTTTTGCATTTCTTTTTCTTGGGGATGGTCTTGATCTCTGTATCCTGTACAATGTCATGAATCTCCATCCATAGCTCATCAGGCACTCTGTCTATCAGATCTAGTCCCTTAAATCTATTTGTTAAATCTTAAGTCTTAAGTCTATGTATAGAACCTCACATAATGTCCACTGCTGCTGCTGCTAAGTCGCTTCAGTCGTGTCCGACTCTGTGCGACCCCACAGACAGCAGCCCACCAGGCTCCCCCATCCCTGGGATTCTCCAGGCAAGAACACTGGAGTGGGTTGCCATTTCCTTCTCCAATGCATGAAAGTGAAAAGTGAAAGGGAAGTCACTCAGTCGTGTCCGACTCCTAGCGACCCCATGGACTGCAGCCTACCAGGCTCCTCCGTCCATGGAATTTTCCAGGCAAGAGTACTGGAGTGGGGTGCCATTGCCTTCTCCGACATAATGTCTAGCATATAGTATATGCTTAGTAAATAGTAGCTGTCGCCATCATCATCATCAGAAGAGGACAACAGAGGATGAGATAGTTGGATGGCATCACCGACTCAATGGACATGAGTTTGAGGGGAGATGGTGAAGGACGGGGAAGCCTGGCATGTTGCAGTCCATGGGATTACAAAGAGTCAGACATGACTTTTAGCAATTGAACAAGAGCATCAAAACTCTGACATCTAAGCTCTGGTTTCTACATTAGTATCTTTTCATGACTCTTTAACAGGAAGGTTAAACTAAGCAGGTCTGAAAATGGAAATCCTAATTACTTATGCCCCAAAATAGTTCTTTTCTCATCTTACCATCTGACTAAATGACATCACCATCGAATCAGTTGCACAAACCAAAGACTTAGGAGACCTCCCTTCTTCTGGTCCTTAATTTCCAACTACCCAGCAAGTTTTGTTTATGTTGCTCTCAAAAATTATCACGAATTTGCCCACTTCTTTCATTGTCTCCATTGCTACTGCTCTGGTCCAAGGCCCCACTATCTCTTGCCTCAATCACCAGGTCCTGCCTACCCAACCTAGACTGTGGGATGCTTTCATTCTCCTGCCGTCACTAAGCTCCAGTAACACTAATCCCTTTTCTGTTCCTCCAGGATAGCAAGCCCTTTGTTACCTCGGAGCCTTGGCACTAGCTGTTTTACCTACTGGGAATGTTCTTTCTTCCTCTCCTCTCCCCAGTACTAGCTTCATCACTTGCTTATATTTGCATATCAGGTCTCTGTTCAAATATCATTCTCACAAAGAACTCTTCCCTGGCCCTGCCTCCCCACTCATTCCCCATCCAGTTTTGTATATCACAGTGCTTTGTTTTGTACTTCCTGGAACATCTCCAAGGGTACTACAGAATGGGAAGAAGTATTGAAGGATCTCAGAGCATTTGGGGGAAAGGGCTTGGAAAAAGCTTATTTCAGTCCTATACATGTTCCTTTAACCAGAAGCCAGTCTCATAGACCCTACCTTCCAGCAAGGGAGGCTCAGAAATGTAGCTTTCTTGTGTGCTCAAGAAAGGGAAACAGTATGGGAACACGCATGGTTGACTGCCACAGCTCAGCAACTGAGGGTCCAAGTGTGTCGTTTTTGTCAAGATACAAGTGACACTAGGATCCTTCTGTCCTGTCTTCATCTCCAGACTCTCTTTCACTTTGCCTCCTTTCTCAGATAGGCTTTCCTCTCACTGAAGTGAGGTGGGTGCAGAAGGTCCACGTCTTGCCACCTACAATGATAAAGAGTAAGACCCTTTCCTAGAAACCTCAGCAGAAGTCTCACTGATTCTGAGTGAAGTACCATCCCATCACATAACTAATTACTATGACCAAGGGAATGTGATCTTAGATCAATATTACATTCTCCATCCCTGAATTTGGGAGATGGGAGCGCAGCTGAACCACAGTGGATCAAGATTTGGGAAGAGGTGGAATTGAAATGCTTCTTAAGGGTGTAGGATAATGAAATGCCAAAGGCACACAAAAAATCAAACATTCACTACAACCACTCATAGCATTTATCGACCTACACAGTGCAATTCTAAATACTTCCCAAATTAACCTATCTCAGGATCAATAGGCCACATTTTTAGAAAGGTGTTTCTTCTTAAATTACCTCTGACAGCAGTGGTCTCTACCAAAAGCTATATTGTTCATGGCCACAACTATTTGTGAAAGTATGTGGAAACTCTTAGTTCTTTGATTGGTCTCATTTTAGCCTGAATTTCTTATTGACCAAGGATAAACCTCAGTGGCTTCATTTCACTTAAAATATAAGTATTTTGAGTTGTAGGTTACCATGAGCAGTGAGGATCTGCCTTTATGACCCCACCTCTGCTGAGGTTACAGAGGATGCAGCTATAGCTCATGGTAAGGTTGAGGGTAAGACTGAGTGGCTGAAGGTGATACCAAGATCATCAGAAGAGAAAAATTGGAGTCATGGTATTAGTAGGATCATCTGCTTGTATATTGAAATCACCCAGGACTGTGATGGCAAGGGCATCACAGAATCCAAGGAATTAAGCTCAGGGACTCAGACTTTTGAATGACTGAGTTGTAGTGAGTTGTAGTGACTAATTTATTGTGTGATAGGGTGAGTTTCAAAGCTGAGGAAGTTTTAGGGAGTAAGGAGAGAACTATCTGGAAGCAGCAATGATTGAGGAAGATATCAGCTGCTCCTCCTAGCCCAAGAAAACAAGGGTTGTGGTAAAGAAAGCTAGCTACCATTTGAGAACCTTAGAGGGACAGCTGTGCCTTGATAAGATCACCAGGTTGTGCTTAGAAAAATAATGTTCAACAAAAAGATTGTTTTAAGATCCTTTTCCCAGAAGCCAGTTTATCAGGATTTCAGCTCAGGTATAGGCTGAATCAAGGGAGAGTGTTGTCTGTTAATCAGAGACAACTTCTCTTGGGGTGCCAAGAGAACTGTTAAGTTCAGCAGGTACAGTGTGAGCAAAGCAGATGTGGCCCCTGTCCCCATGGGGTTTACAGTCAAGTAGAGAAGGTAGGCATTAGTCAGATAATTAGACAAATATTTAAATAGAAACTTTGATAATAGAGGTGTGTAGACATTGAGAGCCTAATATGGAGAGTTCTGATTCTGGGCTGATTCTACGCAGGAGAGAGCAGGAAGAGAGCAGGAAGGTGTCAATCTGGATACAACTACATGGTGCTTGGAGTTACTAGTGCAGTGGCCAAGTTCAACCACTACACCTGTCTTTGTAGTGGTTATGGTGTTTGTGTTGGGAGGAGAGGAGGGCCATGTTGCAAGATGGCCCAAAATGCTTGCCCCAGCAGAAATTCTGGTGAGCAGCCACAATAAGGGTTCAGAAGCTCCAAGGGAACAGAGCCAAATTCATGGGCCAATCAGTCACTGTGGCAGGGTTCCATTGTAAAGTGACAAGGCAGGCATAGATAACAGTGAATGGTTCAGAAACAGGCCCAACTTGAAAATGCTGGGAAAGCATGGCCCGCCCAGGGCTTTATGAGAGATGTGTGATGAACAGCAGAAGATGCAGAGACTCCAGTCCAAGGAGTTCTGGAGTGCCCCCTAGGTGGCCAGAATGGGCTTTGGTACAAAACCATGAATCCTGTCACTAGAAGTGAGTCACTGATTGTGAACCAAGGCTCACGAAGAGGGAGGAAGACCACTTTTCAGAGCATGAGTACAGATCAGAAATGGTCGAGGGGATCTGGATACTGGGCCCCAGATGTCAGACCAGAGCTCCAGCAGTCCCACTACCAGCCGGTCAGGAATAAGATGTGGGGACTTGGTTGGGCTGAGCCTGTAGCTGGAGGTCAGATGGTATTCCTAGGACCTGGGGAGAAACGCAGAAGCTGGGAAGCACAGTCAAGGCTGGCCTAGTCCCTGCAGTACTCCCCTTATCTCCAGGGAGCTTTGACCTTGGCCAGCCTCCCACCCCTCTAGGGGTGGAGGAAGCCAGCACACACCCCTTCCCCTGTGGCCCAGGTTCTTCTCTTCATCTCTTTTTCATTCATTCAGAAGATCCCAGCAGAGGTTTGGAGTCAAATAGCTGAGCTAGTGACCTAACAGATTATTATGGTTTAGAAACTATTTTAGTCTTTAACTCTTTCCCCTCTGCTTCAAGTATTTTTAAAGAAAGATAATTTTGCAAGTGCAAATGTAATATACTAATTAGACATGGTATTATCACTCCTTACATGTTATTATGTACTTAACCTATTCGCTGTCTACCTCACCTAAAAGAGTGCCAGCTCCTCGAGGGCAGGGACTTTGTTTTGTTCACTCCTGGGCCCCACAGTGCCTAGATCAATGTCTGCCGCAGAGTAGATGCTCAACATGTTTGCTGAGTGAATGAATGAAGAAAGAACATTCCATTCTAATAGGTATCAGTCAGTTCAGTTCAGTTCAGTCACTCAGTCGTGTCTGACTCTTTGCGACCCCATGAATTCGCAGCACGCCAGACCTCCCTGTCCATCACCAACTCCTGGAGTTCACTCAGACTCACGTCCATCGAGTCGGTGATGCCATCCAGCCATCTCATCCTCTGTCGTCCCCTGCTCCTCCTGCCCCCAATCCCTCCCAGCATCAGAGTCTTTTCCAATGAGTCAACTCTTCGCATGAGGTGGCCAAAGTACTGGAGTTTCAGCTTTAGCATCATTCCTTCCAAAGAAATCCCAGGGCTGATCTCCTTCAGAATGGACTGGTTGAATCTCCTTGCAGTCCAGGGGACTCTCAAGAGTCTTCTCCAACACCACAGTTCAAAAGCATCAATTCTTTGGCGCTCAGCTTTCTTCACAGTCCAACTCTCACATCCATACATGACCACTGGAAAAACCATACCCTTGACTAGATGGACCTTTGTTGGCAAAGTAATGTCTCTGCTTTTCAACATGCTATCTAGGTTGGTCATAACTTTCCTTCCAAGGAGTAAGCGTCTTTTAATTTCATGGCTGCAGTCACCATCTGCAGTGATTTTGGAGCCCCCAAAAATAAAGTCTGACACTGTTTCCACTGTTTCTCCATCTATTTGCCATGAAGTAATGGGACCAGATGCCATGATCTTCGCTTTCGGAATGTTGAGCTTTACGCCAACTTTTTCACTCTTCACTTTCATCAAGAGGCTCTTTAGTTCCTCTTCACTTTCTGCTAAGGGTGGTGTCATCTGCACATCTGAGGTTATTGGTATAGATAGCTCTATTCTGTCCCTAGACCCATTATACCCGAAGGAGATAATTTACAGGTTCAAGCTTGTTATGAAAAGGTTCCTCTGGATGTTGTAGGCAAATGATGACTATTTCATCCTGGACAATAAATGAACATTCCTTTGTTTTCTTGGCTACTCTGAGCATAATCCCAGTCTTTATGTTAACTCAAACTTTGACCCTTTTTTCTCATTTTCCTGCAAGAGAAGAAAGGTAAGCTTTTCTTGTTTGTATTCATAATCATCGAGATGGATATAGAAGGATATTATTTCCTCTTTTGGATGGACCTGTGGTAAAGTTTGCTAAAATTTACTGAATGATTACTGTGTGTCTGGCACCAATCTAAGTCCTGTACTTCATTCTTTATCAGCAGATCTTTATAACAGTTATATGTGTAATTATTATTGTTATCCTTGTTTTATATTAGAGGAATTGAGGTACCATGAGGTTAAGTAACTTGCCTAAAGTCATACTGCTAATAAGTAGAGGAGCCAGAAGCATTCTTAACTAGTAGACAATACAGCCAACAATGGTTCGTTGGTAACCATCACTTTAGTCTTCATTAACTGAGTGAATAGAGACTGAATAACACATATTGACCACTTCATAGGCTTCTTGTGAAGATGAAATAAGTTAATACATGCAAAGCAATTAAAACAGTGTCTATCCTATAGTAAGCACTCAATAAATGTTATTTATTTCCATTCACCATCACCCTCCAAAAGCTTACAATATTGTACAGGTGACAAACATGGATATCTGTGCTTTATAAATATCTATATATGGGTGAAAGTGAAAGTGAAGTCGCTCAGTCGTGTCCGACTCTTTGCGACCCCATGGACACCAGGCTCCTCTGTCCATGGGATTTTCCAGGCAAGAGTACTGGAGTGGGTTGCCATTTCCTTCTTCAGGGAACTTCCCGACCCAGGGATCAAACCCAGGTCTCCCACATTGTAGACAGACGCTTTACCGTCTGAGCCACCAGAGAAGTTATATATAAATATCTATATATGGGTATATAGATATTTATAAGTATCTACGGATTTTATATTTTTATACCCCTATGGATATATATACTTCTATATATTTTTTATTAGAATTTTATTTGGGCTTGGTCAATATTTCAGTGGCAGAAGGCGGGGGGAAAGAGCCAGTGATATTAAATGAAGTTTATTTAGCAAACACACAGGAAGGGAATGTGAAACACTAATGGAGAGATTGCAGATCTTAACCATTCTTCAACTAACCTGATAAAAAGCATTTTACAAGCAGAAAGAAAATGGCTGACATTTATTCAATGTTCACTGTCGGCTGGACACTGTGCTAAGTACTTTACATGGATTATACCCTTGAATCCTCACCACATGCCTTCAGATTAAATACTGTTATCCACATTTGGGAGATGAAGAGATGAACACCTGGAGAGGCTAAGTACTGGCCTGAGGTTCCCCAGCTGGCTAGCATATATGACAGAGCCAGTGCCTTCAGTGATTCTGCAAAACCACCCAATACAGCATTCACTGGGTGAGAAGAGTTTGGGCATGAAAACTGCCACTGTCTAAGACATTTTATAAAATGTGGGGTGTAGTCAGAATGGAAGCCCTGGTTATTTTTTTAAAACTGTGTGATTAGAAATCTCTTTTATGATGATTTTTTCCTTTAAATCCATTCATTTGCTGGATATTTTCTTAAGTTAGCTCTAGCAATACCACTTTAGTGTAATTACTTGAGATATAGAAGCTTAAGATAGGATTCTTAAGAACAGTGTCTGATTGATGACAGGTAATTTTGTAGTAATAGATTTAAAATAAATCCCAATTGTCAAAACCATTAACAGCCAGGATTTCTGTATAGGCTGGTTGTATATGTCTTCATTCATTTGCTTCATTCATTCATTTATCCAGCAAATCTGTATTGTGAGCCTACACAGGATCTGTTCTAAGTGAACGTGACAGATTCCAGCTTGCCTGTATCTTAACTCACTTTCATAGCGGAAGGAGGCAGGAAAGCGAGTGAAGGCAGGAAATTAGAGGAAAGGAGGCAGGGTAAGCCCCCAGTTAGAAGAAGGAGCCCCTAGTGGTGGGGCTAGTGAAGTGAAGCCAAGATGAGAACAGCCTAAATGGGAAGAAAAAGCCGGTGGGGTAGAAGTCGAGAGGATTCTTAAGGAGACAGCAGGATACATCAGTAGTATTTCCCTCATTTTATCAGGGAGGAGAGAAGACTTGAGAGGTGGGATGGGAAGCAACATAAGCCAGAGAGAGTAACAGGCATTGTGCCTTAAATCTGTGAAAATACCCAGTTTACTTATTCCTTTATCTAAAAGTCTGTGGTTTAGCTTGATGGGCTGTTGTATCACCGTCTCTAATTATTGAGGGTGGGGAGTAACTGGTCCTGACAGGGGGAGAGCTGTTTGAGCTGTGCTAGAAGTAGGTTGGAAAATGCAAGATTTCACTTCTATAATGTACACTGAAATTTTTGTTAAGAGGGTAAACTCATGTTAAATACTCTTACCACACACACACACACACACACACGATTTCACTTCTTTGTTTGGACTCCTGCAGTATCTAAAAGGGAGAGCTTAGCTATTAAAGAGCCTCGCACTATTGGTTTATCTGACTTTCTATCTGATTGTTTAAATCAGAAAACAAATTGTCCTGTTCTGTG
This sequence comes from Bubalus bubalis, assembly GCF_019923935.1. NCBI lineage: Eukaryota > Metazoa > Chordata > Mammalia > Artiodactyla > Bovidae > Bubalus > Bubalus bubalis. The sequence continues at coordinate 108,144,894 of NC_059159.1, read as the reverse complement.
ATGGGTTGAGTGCTAGCTTAGATGCCCAGGGGCACTTAGAATAGGCATGTCTGGTGGCTAAAAATGTAACTTCTCCTTTCTCTCCTGTGGAATTAAGGAGGTCACTAAAGAAAGGGCCTCAGACCTTTTATAAGAGTCACACAGAGCAGCAGCACATTTTTTTTTTTTTTCTGTCGTGTAAAGCTGTCTCTATCCCATGAGGACAATTAACACATTGCCTTTAAGCCAGGACTCCTTTTATCCACTCACTAGACCCTACTAAGCACGGTCCCTGTTTCACAGATGACTTTCACTTTTCCCAGCTTGCCCTCACTTCACTTCTGAGAGAGAAGCCAGCCCTGTCTTTATCCTCAAATTACCCTCAAGAAAACTCAGGCTCAGTCAGTGAGGTGACTTGACCCAGCCACGTGTCTGGGAAGTAAGACATAGGACTTCCTCAGATCTGCTGTTCCTCTGGGCAGCTGTCACCCTGCACCCTGCTCATTCCCTTGGCCATTGTCAGAAGGAGTAATCTTGCTGTGGAGGCTTTCTTCCACTCATTAAATATTTGAGTACCTACTGTGTTCTGGGACTGTTCTGGGCTGGTCACGCCTCTGCCTTCTTGTTCTAAAACCGAATTGCAAAAAGCTAAATACGAGAGTCTTTGAAATGTGAAAGTCCTGTGCAGTCAAGCCCCTTCTCCGGTCAAACACATGCACCTGCAGACTGTATATTTTCCTCACGCCTTATATCAGGGGTCCCCAACCTCCTGGATCTAATGTCTGAAGATCTGAGGTGGAGCTGATGTGATAATAATAGAAATAAAATGCACAATAAATGTCATGAACTTGAGTCATCCCAAAACCAACCCCTCTCCCAGTCTGTGAGAAAAATTGTCTTTTATTAAATGGGTCCCTGATGCCAAGAAGGTTGGAGACTGCTGCCTTATATCATTGAAGGAGTCAGAATTCTTGTTTTTGTTTTTTTTTTCCTGACCCCAGAGAACTGTGATGAGTTAAACTTTTGGATACACTAAGGGAAATGTCAGGGATGTTTTCTCAGTGACTCTTACTGGCAGATCTCATTTTTGCTTGCAGCAAGAATAATAACTGTGGCCATGCTAACATATTATCCCAAGATGAGGAAACTGCGGGCCGGGTGAGGGGAAAATGCATTTTGACACTCTTCCTTTGACTGATACTATTTATGTGGCCTGTTGCGAACCTGAATTTGATTTCAGTCAGATGGCTTAGGAAATTCCAACTCCAGGAAAGGGTACCTGGAGATGATGCCATCTTCAGGGCACTTCAGTGGTGTCTCTGATCGGGGCCTTCTTTGTTCTTTGTCATCTGCTGCTAGGAAATGAGTGACTATCAATTACATAAACTATCAGAGGCTCAGAGGCTTGTCAAAGATGGATCCAGGTCAAGATACCCATCAGGAATCTGGAAAAGCAATTCAAGTGTTCAGTTTAGGGACAACTATTCAGCTCCTAATGGGGCTTCATTTTATTTAACTGTTTGACAACAACACCATGAAGCTGCCAAGGTGACATGAAGAGAAATCTGTGAAGTTTGTGTGGTGGGGAGCCGAAGGTACTTCATATAGCCCGCAGGATTCTGTAGGCTCAGCCAGTATGTGTCATGTGGAACACCCATTCAGTGGACTAAAATGCATTTCACGCTTTTGGTTTTTCAAAGGACTCCTGTCAGCAGGTTTCCTAGGGCAAAAAATAACTGTGCCATAGTTGAACTTCACTCAGAGTCCTATCCAATCAGATAATGTCATCCCACTAGGAGAAGGAATTTAGGGCTTTTCTGGGATAATAGGATTCTAATCACTGCCAATAGGATTTGCTAACGCGGGCCAGGAGGGTTGTCCATGAACACTGGCATCTGGATTTTTACCCTTCACACAAAGTTCATCTTCCTTTCTCAATGCCTGTTCTCTGTCCTGAAGTCAGACTGGGTGGAGAAGAGGTTGTGCTCTGGTGCTCTGGTCAATATGAAGGTTTCTAGGGCTTAATTTGAAGTAAAAGACACATTATATGTTGAGTATAGCTTCAATGTAGGCATTGTGCTAGAAGCTTCCCCACTACATGCCCTTGGTAGATATTGCTAATTGACAACAATACTCGCCCATTCAGCCTGGATTCAGGCTCATAATCCTTAGCAAATCTCCTGGCTGCCACAATCAATCAATGGGGGTTGGCAGGAAAAATAGCAGCTGGGTGCCATCCGGGTATTTAAAGTGATTTCCTCAAGGACAGAGACCACGGTTTCCTATCTCTTCACTTATGTTTGGCTACATTCACTGCCCAGTTAAAGGTCTGATGTTAAATTAGGAATGGCATTTTAATGGTACCCACGGGCAGATGTGACTGTTTTTTTTAAGAAAGTGAAGGGGAAAACACCCTCCATATGGAGCTACAGATAGCCACAACTCTGGGTCAAAGTCTGGCTGACACAGTCGAGTGTGCACACTCATAAAAACCACTCTGCAGCTAATTGGCCTTTGAAAATGGGATAAAATGAGCAAGAATCAGATCAGATCTACTCCTAAATTGGCTTTTCTCTCTCTTTTCCTTCCTCCTCTTCCACCCACTCATTTACCTCTCCCTTTCCCTCTTATTTCATTTATATTTATGGGAATCAGGTAACATCCATTAATTGAAATCTACAACTTTTCTGTGAGCACCTCAATAGTTTTGACAAGATGCTTACGAACTTCGGGTTAAAAGTCGAACTGTTTCTATTTGCTTCCCTCACTCTCTCCCCTTACTAGCTGTAAGACCTCAGCCAAATTAACTTCTCAAAACCTCAATATCTCTGTAGTAGCACAGAGCTGACACCCGCATCACTTTATTGTGAGGCCAGTAGATGATTGTACTGTCACAAAGATGAAGATAAAGCATCAGTTCAGTTCAGTAGTTCAGTCGTGTTCGACTCTTTGCGATCCCATGAATTGCAGCACACCAGGCCTCCCTGTCCATCACCAGCTCCCGGAGTTCACTCAGACTCACATCCATCGAGTTGGTGATGCCATCCAGCCATCTCATCCTCTGTCGTCCCTTCTCCTCCTGCCCCAAATCCCTTCCAGCATTAGAGTCTTTTCCAATGAGTCGACTCTTCGCATGAGGTGGCCAAAGTTCTGGAGTTTCAGCTTTAGTATCATTGCTTCCAAAGAAATCCCAGGGCTGATCTCCTTCAGAATGGACTGGTTGGATCTCCTTGCAGTCCAAGGGACTCTCAAGAGTCTTCTCCAACACCACAGTTCAAAAGCATCAATTCTTTGGCGCTCAGCTTTCTTTATAGTCCAACTCTCACATCCATACATGACCATTGGAAAAATGATAGCCTTGACTGGACGAAACTTTGTTGGCAAAGTAATGTCTCTGCTTTTGAATATGCTATCTAGGTTGGTCATAACTTTCCTTCCAAGGAGTAAGCGTCTTTTAATTTCATGGCTGCAGTCACCATCTGCAGTGATTTTGGAGCCCCCAAAAATAAAGTCTGACACTGTTTCCACTGTTTCCCCATCTATTTGCCATGAAGTGATGGGACCAGATGCCATGATCTTTGTTTTCTGAATGTTGAGTTTTAAGCCAACTTTTTCACTCTCCTCTTTCACCTTCATCAAGAGGCTTTTTAGTTCCTCTTCACTTTCTGCCGTAAGGGTGGTGTCATAGCCCCTGCTTATGTGCTAAGTGAGGAATTAGATTGGCAAAATATAAATAAAACAAAAATGCAGACATTCCTCTTACGGTTGGAGTTCCCATAAAGTGCTGATACATGAGTGTCCATAATCTGGGGCTCATCATGTCCATCAAGTGGCCTTTGTCAATGATGACCTAGTCTTGATCAGGAATTAGTACCATCCCTAGGGATAAAAAAAATGCCACTCCAAGTGCAACCCAGTGGCACTCTTTGTGTGACTTTGTTTATTATCACTCCAGTGTGTAGATAATGCTGTGCTGACTTTGGTTCCATTATGGTGGGTGGGAGATAAGGGAAACCCTTAACATTGAGCTGCATATTAACAAACACTGAGTTTTCTTAGTAACACTTTGTAATTTTTTTTTTTTTGGCTTACTCTTTCATGTACAAAATGCTTATTGAAATTTCTATAGGAAAGAGAGCTCAGTTATTTCTAGAACTCTGGTCCCTGATCCCATTTTACCCATTGAAAGAATGATATTCAATAACGTAATTTTTGATAGCCCAAGGTTTCTCATTGATTCATCCATCCTCTTCCATCCATGTATCCATTTATGTATTCATCCACCTGTCTGACAGAAATTTAGTGCCTAATATGTGCTAAAATGGTGCTAGGTGCTGGGTACAATGGTATACACACAGTCCCTGTCTTTGTGGAGCAATATAATATTTGCAGAGTTATAATGAAATTGCATTTGCTAACACAGAGATTATTATCCTGTGGTAGCAGACAGACTGCCTGTGCCAAACTTGACTCTAAAGTCTAAAAGGGGAAGAGCAGAGAAGGTACCAATTGGTGGCCAGGGGAGAGGGCTGCGTGCTCCCATAAAATCCACCATATCTTCCCCCTTCTGTGTGATAATATTTCCAATTATAGACAATTGATTTATCAATCTTTAAAGTAGGAATAAGAGGATTTTTAGAAACCTTCAGTTTTTTTTTTTTTTTTTAAGCATATAAACTAAGTAAAAAACAATGTACTTACTTTCAACCTGATTGCCTCCTCAAAGCCCCTTCCATCCAGAAATTCTGGGTAGAATTTAGGGAAAGGAGAAATCAGTGAAGGTGAGAAGACAGGGAATGGTCTGTGAATTGAATCCTCAAAATATGATTAAAATCTTGACCCTAGTCGCCCTAGGCTTCTATGCACAATCAGCACAGGATCACAAAGAAAGCCGCTGGGTGCCCAGGCATGTCCTGGCTTAGGGCAGTAGCACCTATGAGGACCTAGTGGTTGGATTCTGTGTTCCAGGCTATAGGGCTTCCTCTCTGCTTCTCATGCTGTGCTGGGCCTTGCCAGGGGCTCCCTTGACTCTGCCACTGAGATGCTCTAATTTTACGTGGTTGATTTAATTCCTCATTCTAGAGGAAGAAAGTACTATTGATGTTTTCTAATTTGCCTCTAGACTCCTTTAGCAGTTACCTTCGGCACAGCAGATCTGAGGCACTTCACTTTAGATCAGCTTAGAGGCTCAGAGGAGAGTATTTACAGAGTCACTTGGGACACGAGGATTTCTCCAGCTGGGCCAGTTCTGGTGACTGCCTGGGCTGCTGCTACACCAGGGGTGTCATAGTAGAGAAGTCCAAAGACATGGATTCCAACTGTGTGAACTGGGTCAAGTCACTGCACCTCTCTAGACAGTATTTTTCTCATCTGAAATATAAGGAGCCTAAATTAAAATTTCCTCAACTGTGGTGAGTCACATCATTTCAAGTTTGGCTAAAGGATAAGCATTTTTTTTTACTAGCCATATATTTTCGTGGTCCATTCCACTTATGTTTAGTGATACTGGATTTTCATAATAATGATAATCATTTCCTTAAAATAATTTTATTTTCCTCATGTGATTTCACTCACAAGCAGACCATGACTCCTTATTTGCCCTGGGCCTCCGGCCCTGAATTGTAAAAACCCTCCAATGTCCTTTCCAAAGTCTTCTTCCTGCCCATTCATTTCGTGATGGTTTTGAGAGAAACTGTTTACTTTGTGTGTTGAGTGCTAGACGGGCCCTTATTAGAAAGTCAGACAGCCACTTGGGTCTCATGTGATGTGGGGTTGGCCATCCAGAGCTTCCCAGCCACTGTTCAGTTCCATCTGGCTTTCACAGCTGTTGCCATGTCTGAGTGCCATGTCTACTAGCAACGATTTGATATTTTCTTCAGATGGGCTGGATTTACTTCTTACTCAGAATTATTTGTGAAGTTCTTATAGATGTTTTTCACATATACCTGAAAGAAGAGTAAAACCAGCACACCAGCCCGAAGAATGATCATGACCCTTTACAGTCTTTAAACTGTAGTTCCCTAGAAATTTCCCTAGTTCCCTAGGATCTCTTTTGCCAGAGTTTCAATGAGATCAATAAATTCATTTGCTTTATGGATGGTTATCTATATAGATAGAGGCTTAATTTTTTTTTTTTAATTTTGTAACCTGGACCTATTCTCCTGTATCCAAAATTTTCAAATGAACTGAAACAAGTGAAGTTTTCAGTGAAGAAAAGATGCATAGAAGAAAATGGGTTCCTTGAAAATTGAAGAAAGGGAAAGTTTGAGGCTGGGGAGACAGTCACTGTATCATAGTTATAAGAAAATAAGCTCTAATGTAATGATTTACACACTTTAGCAAGCTCAGAATTTTTCTATGACTTAGTAGCATAAAAGAAATCCAGTTAAAAATGAGCAAAAGACTTGAATAGACGTTTTTATAAATATATACAAAGAGCCAACAAGTACATGAAATTGTATTGAACATCACCATCATAAGGAAAATGCAACTCAGAACCACAATATTGCCTCCCACCTGGCTATTATTAAAAAAAGAAAATAGGAGATGGTGGAATGTGGAGAAAAGGGAATGCTTATATACTGTTGATAAGAATATAAATTGGTGGAGCCACTATGAAAACCAGTATGGGGTCCTCAAAAAATTAAAGATAGAGCTACCATATTATCTCCCAGTCCTATATCTAGCAATATATCTGGAGGAAATGAAATCACTTTCTCAGAGATATCCACACCACCCTCATGTTCATTCCAGCAGTTTTCACAGTAGCCAAGACATGCAAACAACATAAATGTCTATCAATAAAGGTTGTATATCTATATTTATGCTGGAATATTATTCAGCCATAAAAAAGATGGAACTCCTGCCATTTGCAACAACATGGCTGGACCTTGAAGGCATTATACTAAGTGAAATAAATCAAACAGTGAAAAACTATTACTTTATGATCTCACTTTTATTTGAGATCATTAAAAAATTGCTTAACTCACAGAAACAGAGTAGAATATGATTTCCATGGGCTAAAGGGTAAGGGAAATGGGGAGATGTTCCTGAAAGGATACAAACTTCCAGTTACATACGAGATGAACAGGTTCCAGGAAGCTCGTGTTCAGCATGGGGATAGTAGTTGACATGACTGAATTATGTCCTCGAAACTTGGCAAGTGAATAGAGTCCTAATGTTCTCACCATAACAAAAATATAATTATGTGATGTGATGGAGTATAAACATTTTGCAATAGATATACATATTAAGCCATCAGATTGTATACCTTAAATTTACACATGTTATATAGGTCAGTTATATCCCAATAAAATTGGGAGGGAAAAAGAGCTTTTCTGGGAGCATTTTAAATAAAGATCCCTGTGCCCACTCAACAGGTAGGTGTGGCCCCAGGTGATCCTTACACAAGTCCAGGGACTGGACCACACTTTAAAGTTCTCTGCTGCTGCTGCTGCTAAGTCGCTTCAGTCATGTCCGACTCTGTGCGACCCCATAGATGGCAGCCCACCAGGCTCCCCCGTCCCTGGGATTCTCCAGGCAAGAATACTGGTGGGTATAAAAGTTTACCATTTTAAAGATGTTTGGTGGGGGAGATTTTTGTTTTTATCAATAAAACATTTATTTGGATATACATTAAATATGCACACACATATATACAGAAACTGTTATTTGTTCAGGATAAAACTGTTTGAAGATCACCAGTTTCATATTGCCTGATAAAATAAAGTTCAAAAGAATGTGTCATCACTGGGTCAGGGGAGAGGAGATACCACTGAACTTGAAGGCAGTGAAATCAAAGTGTTGCTTTCTAAGCCTCTGAACTGAGTTGCAGCAACTCTAGCTTTAGTCACCTCTGGGGCCTCTGCAGGCAGAAAATTGAAGGAAACCGAGCAGCATCTTCCCCATACCCAGGCCTGGTGGCTGCGGGTGCCCCTCTGGGTGGAATGTGTGTGTGTCGTCAGGGCCCCAGGTTCTGCATCTGGGGAATCAAAGAAACCCTGAGGTTCTTCAGCAAGAAGGCCACTTTACAGGGCAAGAAGTCAGTACAAGCAATTGAGTCGATTCATTGAAAGGACAACAGCCATAAATGTAGGACGGAGAAGCGAAGCATGTGTGCTCAGTCATGTCCAACTCTTTGTGACCCCACAGACTGTCCACGGAAGTCTCCAGGCAAGAATACTGGAATGGGTTGTCATTTCCTCCTCCAGGGTCAGGGATTGAACCCGCATCTCTGGTATCTCCTGCATTGCAGGTGGATTCTTTTCCGCTGAGCCACTGGGGAGACTTTTAGGATGGACATTGGAATCTAAAGATACAAATCTCTCCATTGCAAGTCAACAATTCTTTACCTTAGATCTTCTCTTTTTTAAAGAATAGGATTTCTATATTAGGATGTTCCCTGTAAATTGTATATTTACGATACGCCCCCATCCTCCCACCTGCCTCCCTGACCAGAAGAGGATTATAATAGAAAGAGAATGGTTAAATAGATTGTAAAGCCTATAGCACAATTAAATATTATGTAACCACAAAAGTCATATTTTTAAAGATGTGTGACATGGCAAAAAGCCACTGAAGCATTCCCCATCTTGTGGATCTGCTGTGTGTCAAACCCTGTGCTAAAGGCTTGGGGTGGAATCCACAGCTCTGACCTGGAGGAGAGAGAGGAATAAACAGGCAAGCATAGTGTGCATGCTGTGCTCAGCTGGAAGTGCTTGCTAGGGACTCTGGGACACCTCCCCAAAGAGGGGCAACTAACTCAGACAAGGAGTCCCAGCAGGATGACAAAAGGATGGATACTTGAACTTGGTGGGCATGAGTCAGCCCCAGTAGAGAGAAAGTGGAGAAGCTTTCTGGAACAAGAGTAATACACACAACGGCAGTAGAAGCTCAAAAGGGGGTGTTATTCAGGCAAGCTGGAATGATGCATTCTATCTGGAGCTTCAGGTGACTGAGGAAGGGCTGGGAATGGGGAGGGAGACCCACAGTAGCAGGAGCCTTCTCTGAGCGCCCTCCATGTTCCAGGAACTATGTATCCATGTAGAGTAACATATTGTTTCATCCCATGAACATGCTGTGAAGAAGTGCCAAAGCAAAGTTTTGACCAGAACATTGAACTCCAATGCCTGTGTTCTTAGCTTTGCCCTGAGGCTGAGCAGCTGACCAAGGTCAAATTATCGAGGCCTCATTTTCCATGTAAAGCAACTTGGATGTGGAGTCAGGGAGAAATTCAAAACATGATCTATAATAGCCTGCATTTCCCCACAAAGAAGAATTCAGCAAAAAAGTTATGTGCATTCAGTGGAAAAGTGTGCAAGCATTAAAATGATAGTTGTCAACACTAGAAATATGGACAATGCTTAATCTAATATTTAGAACTTTTTCCAGTATAAAATTGATAAATATTCATTGTAGAAAGTGAAAAATTCAGAAAAACTGCAATAAAAAAGTAAGCCTACCTTCCAAAAATAACTACTTTTCTTCTACATGTTTGTGTATATATGTGTGCATACACACAAAAAATTAGGTTTGTAAGTTGTATAGTTTTATATCTTGTCCCATTATATTAAAAGCATTTTCCCATGCTTATCATTAAGTATTCTCAGGAAAACGTACATTTTAATAAATGCATAATCCATTTTATAGACAATTATTTAAATGGATAAAAGACGAGAATACAAAGTTGTAGGACTTTTGATTGCAGCTATGTAAAATTGGCATAAGTAACAAATTAATTATGCTGGGGTTATGAATTTCTTCTTCTATTTTCTCTAATGCGGTTATTTTCATGACTTAATTTTTAAAAAAACTTTCAGCTCTGGGCATTAACTCATTCAGCAATGAAAAATTTTTCATCATTTTACAGTTGCCAAAATCACCAATTAATAATAAAATTGTACTTCAGTTTGACATCCCATTCTGGTTTTGGGTTTGAAGGAAATGCACATTGAGAGAGAAAGGAGGGAAGGAGATAGGGAAATTCTCCACAATGCCCTTTCAATGCTGCTGCTGTTGAAAACACAGTGTGACTATGACAGTGTGGCTGCAAAACACTGGGGAATTGTGCTTTCCAGTAGAAATCCCAGTGTGGAGATGAAAGACTGCCTTACAGCACCCACTCCCACCTGAGAGATGGAGAATTACTTTGTCAATATAAAAAGTAATAAAAACCAGAAGAGACTTGTTTTATTAGGCTGATATTGTTCATGCTGATTTATTGTCTGATTTTTTTTTTCCTTCTGAACATAGTCACAAACAAACCAAAGGGAAAATTGAGGATTCTAATCAGAGGCTTTGGTGATCCATGGCTCTGAGAGTGAAATGTAATTCAGTTTATAGCCTGCTCACTTTGGCATCTACAACATTTCATAGGGAGAGAAATATAGAATCTGGGCTATAACAGTGAGGATATAATTTGTTAGATGGGCGAGAGGTGAGGGGGAAACGTGACAGAGAACTACTCTATCAAAATATCTCCAAAAGTTCCTTGAGCTACAGAACTCTTAGGAGGTAGGTCTTTTCTATTACAAAGAATTTATTTACCCCTCTTTTAGGAAACCAGTTCAGTTCAGTTCAGTCGCTCAGTCGTGTCCAACTCTTTGTGACCTCATGAACTGCAGCACACCAGGCTTCCCTTGTCCATCACCAACTCCCGGACCCTATTCAAACTCATGTCCATTGAGTCGATGATGCCATCCAACCATCTCATGCTCCATTGTCCCCTTCTCCTCCCACCTTCAATCTTTCCCAGATTAGGGTCTTTTCAAATGAGTCAGTTCTTCGCATCAGGTGGCCAAAGAATTAGTTTCAGCTTCAGCATCAGTCCTTCCGATGAACATTCAGGACTGATTTCCTTTAGGATGGACTGGTTGGATCTCCTTGCAGTCCAAGGGACTCTGAAGAGTCTTCTCCAACACCACAGTTCAAAAGCATCAATTTTTTGGCAGTCAGCTTTCTTTACAGTCCAACTCTCACGTCCATACATGACTACTGGAAAAACCATAGCTTTGACTAGACAGACCTTTGTTGACAAAGTAATGTCTCTGCTTTTTAATACACTGTCTAGGTTGGTCATTGGTTTTCTTCCAAGGAGCAAGCATCTTTTAATTTCATGGCTGCAGTCACCATCTTCAGTGATTTTGGAGCCCCCCCCAAAATAAAGTCTGTCACTGTTTCCACTGTTTCCCCATCTATTTGCCATGAAGTGATGGGACCAGATGCCATGATCTTAGTTTTCTGAATGTTGAGCTTTAAGCCAACTTTTTCACTCTCCTCTTTCACTTTCATCAAGAGTCTCTTGAGTTCCTTTTTGCTTTCTGCCATAAGGGTGGTGTCATCTGCATATCTGAGGTTATTGATATTTCTCCCGGCAACCTTGATTCCAGCTTGTGCTTCATCCAGCCCAGCATTTCTCATGATGTACTCTGCATATAAGTTAAATAATCAGTATGACAATATACAGCCTTGATGTACTCCTTTCCCGATTTGGAACCAGTCTGTTGTTCCATGTCCAGTTCTAACTGTTGCTTCCTGACCCTCAAACAGATTTCTCAAGGAACAGGAAAGGTGATCTGGTATTCCATCTCTTAAAAAATTTTCCACAGTTTTTTGTGATCCACACAGTCAAAGGCTTTGACATAGTCTGTAAAGCAGAAGTAGATGTTTTTCTGGAACTCTCTTGCTTTTTCCATGATCCAGCGGATGTTGGCAATTTGATCTCTGGTTCCTCTGCCTTTTCTAAATCCGGCTTGAACATCTGGAAGTTCACAGTTCACATACTATTGAAGCCTGGCATGGAGAATTTTGAGCATTATTTTACTAGTATGTGAAATGAGTGCAATTGTGAGGCAGTTTAAGCATATCTACTTATATATCTCTAAATGTAAAAAACAAAAACTAATGGGCCACAGTATCTTTGGGAGGTTACTTCAAATTTAAGATGAAAGATTATAATATTATAAACTGTCTCAGTAATCCTATATGACAATGAGAAAACTTAACTTTATACCATCAAAAATGTATTTGTTTGCTGGGCCCCATCCATCTTTCCAATGATATCCAACTAGTCAATCTTAAACGAAATCAGTCCTGAATATTCATTTGAAGGACTGATGCTGAGCTGAAACTCCAGTCCTTTGGCCACCTGATGAGAAGAACCGACTCATTGGAAAAGACCCTGATTCTGGGAAAGATTGAAGGTGGGAGGAGAAGGGGACGACAGAGGATAAGATGGTTGGATGGCATCACCGATGCTATGGACTTGAGTTTGAGTAGGCTCTGGGAGTTGGTGATGGACAGGGAAGCCTGGTGTGCTGCAGTCCATGGTTTTGCAAAGAGTCAGACACAACTGAGTGACTGAACTGGACTGATCCATCTTTCCAGCAGCATCCCCTAGAGTATCTCCTCCCCTCACGCCAGGACACTCTTTCAGCTCCAGAAACCCAGTATTGAGTTTCCTGAATCTGCTGTGCCATTTGACACCTCAGTGCCTCTTCACAGCCATCCTGCCCCAGTCCATTGAATACATCTGGAAAATATTCTTCATCCTTTGGAACCCAAGAAAGATATGCCCTGTTCCAGCATGCCTTCCTTGAACTACCCCACACTATGACTCCTCTGCATTTTCTCTGGGATCCTGTGAACATTGAACTCTAGGTGTTGTGACACAACCCCATCGTTGTTTTGTTGTGGGCCTCTCCACCGTGAGCCACTGGAGGTTAGGGGATGGGTCTCACCTCCATTTATGTCCTCACTACCTGTCACACAGTAGGCACTTAATACATTCTAGGTTGAATTAAAAGCTTCCATTTCAGAAAGCAGGTGACTCATTAAATTGTGCTAAGGAGACTTTAGGTCCTAAAATCTGGGCAAGTTCCCAGATCTGAATGACACCCACACCAGCCCCCTCTTTGCTAGAAGGAGAGGTAGTGAGTTAAGTGCTTTCTCAGGCTTCTCAGAAGCCCAATTAATATTTTCTGATTCTCTGTCTTAGAAAACACTCGAACTTATCCCTTAGTTCCGACCTACCTGGCAGGGGAACAAGAATTTATAGCATCACTCTCTCGCAGTGAAGATTGCATGCTTGGCAATTTGATTTAATTATTTCTGGAGCTTGATTCAAACTGTTCTTGTGTGCTTAGGAAGAAAAAGGACTCTAATAAGTTTCTTGTCCACTTTAGAATCAGTGTTATCCCAGAGGAAAGCAGGGATAATTGTTTTTCCTTTTTAAGCCTGGCATTCACCTCCACAGTAGAGTTTTATTTCACATGAAGAACGTTAAGTCTAGTGGACAAACATTGTTTTTTCTTGATAATAGCAATCTCACCCAGGCTTCCCAGCTGGCGCTAGTGGTAAAGAACCTGCCTGCTAATACAGGAGACATGGGTTTGATCCCTAGGTGAGAAAGACTCCCTGGAGGAGGGCATGGCAACCCACTCCAGTATCTTGCCTGGAGAATCCCCATGGACAGAGGAGTTGGTGGGCTATAGTCCATAGGGTTGCAAAGAGTTGGACACAAGTGAAGCAACTTTGCATGTACTGTTATCCAGTCACCTTCAATAATAACAGAAATGTATGTGAATATATTTTTTCAGGATTTCTCAACCTTGGCATTGTTGGCATTTAGGACTGGCTACTTATTGTGGGGGAGATTCTTGTGCATTGTGGGGTATTAACAGCCCCCCTGGATTCTGCCCACTAGATGCCAGTAGCCCTCCCCCAAAACACACACTTGTGACGATCAAAAATGTTATATAGATACAGACAAACATCACAAGGAGATGGGGCAGGACAAAATTGTCTCCAGTTGAGACCCATGGATATACATACACACACACTAATATATAGAAATTTGTACATAAACACATCTGCTCACAATCTCATACAGCCTTGGCACTTGGCAAATCCCATTTGGCTTTCATTTCTTATATAAAAATTCACTTCTTTTAGAAATACTTGTCCAGTTTAGGGGTGTGACCTGGTGTAGGGTAATGTATGTGTCTGTGTGTGTATGAAGCCACACCCAAGTGAAAAACTTAGTCTCCATAGAAAGGTGACCAAATTAACTTTCCCTTTAGGGGAAAGCACCACAGGAGGTAAATGGACACACTGCAGGATGCCCGTTTCATGACTAAGTGACTCAACAAGGGGTTCCATGTTTGCTCTTTCCTGTTTCCCCTCTCTTGGCATTGAGCATTCTTTTCCATAGCTGGATTTGGGGAATTTACTGGATTGTAGAGATTGAACCTTCCGGAAACATCCAAGTCTTACACACTGGCTCACATTTACATCTGACGTACTTAGCTGGAAGTTGCAGAGCTGTTTTTGCATTGTTTACTGCGTGCCAGACTCTATCCTAAGTGCTTTACTTACATTATTTCTTTTGGTTGTTGTTCAGTCTCTCAGTCATGTCCGACTCTTTGTGACCCCATGGATTGCAGCACGCCCGGCTTCCCTGTCCTTCACCATCTCCCAGGGCTTGCTCAAACTCATGTCCATTGAGTCGATGGTGCCATCCAGCCATCTCATCCTCTGTCATCCCCTTGTCCTCCTGCCTTCAGTCTTTCCCAGCATCAGGTCAGTACTTGAACCAAGAACTCCCAGATGTACAGGCTGGATTTAGAAAAGGCAGAGGAACCAGAGATCAAATTGCCAGCCTCTGTTGGTTCATAGAATAAGCCAGAAAATTATTTCTTTTAGTCTTCACAATAGTTTCATAATGTAGGCGCTGTGACTTTCCCAGTTAGACATGTGAATAGACAAGCATAAAACACTGAACACAGCTAACTCTTGACCACTGCATTGTGTTACCTTCCAAAAGATCAGTAGATTTGCTTCTCAAGAACCTCAAATGACTACATCAAAAACTACTCCAATAGATGGCTTTTACATTTTTATGTGATCTTTTCTGTTGTTGGTTGAAATAAGATAAGGCTGGAGGAGGTGAAGATTTACTTAAAATTCTGGTAGAGGAGAGCAGAAATGTGGTTGGGGAGGCAGGTTCTCTTTCTGTTGGCTACATGTGATATTATGCATGCTTTCCAGCTGTACTTTTATATTAATTAAGCAAAAGTTGTAAATTGAAAGTGTTAGTCACTCAGTGGTGTCCAACTCTGCAACCCATGGCCTGTAGCCTGCCAGGCTCCTCTGTCCATGGAATTCTTCAGGCAAGAATACTGGAGTGGGTAGCTAGCTATTCCCTTCTCCAGTGGCTCTTCCTGACCCAGGGATTGAACTTCAGTCTCCTGCATTGCAGGCAGATTGTTTATCATCTAAGTCACCAGGAAAAGATGTAAATGGTGGTTATGGTCAGTCTCTAAGTTGTGTCTGACTCTTGTGATCCCATGGACTGTAGCCTGCCAGGCTTCTCTGTCCATGAAATTCTCCAGGCAAGAATACTGGAGTGGTTTGCCATTTCCTTCTCCAGGCAATCTTCCCAACCCAGGGATCAAACCCTGGTATCGTGCATTGCAGGGAGATTCTTTACTGACTGAGCTACCAGGGAAGCCCAAAGATGTAAATAGTTTTCTTCTAAATGAATAACATATTAAAGCCCTAAAATGCAGAGTACAGGCAGAATCTTTCTCCCCAAATTTAAATTTTCAAACAAGAGAGTGTTTCACCTGAGAACTAAGAGAAATCTCTGGTTCAACCATAAGGCTTAACCCCCACCCCCATATCCCGGTTTATTGAAGTGTTATCACCAGCTGACCCTGGTTAGGAGCTTTTGAGAAATGAGAACTTTCGCTTAGGACATGTGAGACCTTCTCAGGAAATCCCAGTGACTCCTGTTGCTCTTCTGTAACTGGAAAACCTTAGACAGTTTGGTTGTTCATCCAGGGCTGGCCACCCTTACCAGAATTCTCAGCACAAGCCCGGGGTCTCCATTATTTGTCCCACGTCCTTCTAGGGGGCATGCAGCACTCCCTCAACCCTGGGACACAGGTCAGAGAAGCTCAGCATGCGGGGCCCACCAATACAGAGGATGTCCAAGACCCTCCTTGTCTAAAGCATCTCTGCTTCCTCTAGCCCCCTCTCATTTTCAGTCAGCAACCTGGGATTCCAAGTTAATGAAAAGTGTTGAACACTCAAAGTTTAACAATTCGAGTTAAGTTGGGTAGGGGTGAGGGTGGCAGGAATTTTTTAGTGTTGAAAGAAGCTTTCATACCCCTGGACCTCCCTGTGCAAGTGCAGTTTTCTCTGTAGCTTTTCCTTCCCTGTCTGGGAGGTATCTTCTGTGTGGAAGTGGTTGAACCCTTCTCTGTGCTTTACTGCCATGTGCAGAATCCAGAAATGTTTATCAAGTAAATGGCTACTTCCACACTAGAATCTATACCTTTAAAAATTTTTGCAAATATAATTGATTTACAATGTTGTGTTAGTTTCTGCTGCATAATGAAGTGAATCAGCTATATGAATACATATATCCCCTCCTTCTGAGGACTTCCCTCCCCTACCCACCCCACACATCAGGTCATCACAGAGCACCAAGCTGACTTCCCTGTACCTACAGCAGCTTCTCACTAGTCATCTGTTTTTCACACAGTGGTACTATTATAATAAACGATCTTTGTAAAAAATACTCAAGAAGTACTGATGTGTATACACCACTCAGTTTTGAGCATTCATCCACCCACTATTCATTCATCAAATAGTTCCTGCACACCTACTGGGTGACAGGCATTGTTCCAACATCTGGGAAAACAGGCGGGAGCAATATGGTCAAAATCTCAGCCCCCTCAAACTTGACATTCAAGGACGATGAGGCAGACGGTAAACAAAGCAAATATATGTTAGATAATAATGCCCCATGAAGAAATACAAAGCAGGGCAGGAGAGCCCTGAGTGATGGGGAGTGAAGTGGACCTGGTGCTCTTCAAGTCAGACTGGGCAGGGAGACATCTGAGCAGAGGCCTGAATGCAGTCATGGAGCCAGCCATAGGGATCTCTGTGAACACATGGTTCCACGTGGAGGGAGTAGCATGTGTGAAGGCCCTGATGAGGGCTTTAGAAGATGAGGTCAGATAAGTAGCCAAGGGCAAATCATGCAGAGCTTGATTGACCATGAAACGGACATTGAATTTTATTCTAACTGAGATGCAAAGCCATTGAGCAGGAAAGTGTCAGGCATGGACTTGTGTTTGTAAGCATCACTTTCAGAGCATTTTCATGACCTTTCCTTCATCCAGCAATTATCAAGCACCATTAGTGCCAGGCCCTGCCCTAGATACTAGGCAGTGACAGATAGAAGACGCAGTGTGTGCTTTCAAGAAACGTGCAGTCTGGTGTGGAAATCACTAGGCAAATGGACAGCTCCACACTGGGTTATTGTCGTGGTCATCATGGTGGAGGGCTGTGGAGCTAGGATGAAGAAACCCAGGGCAAGGGCTGGCTGAGGAGGAGCTTTTCTAGATGAGGTCATTGTCAATGATGGCCCTAATCTGTGTCGGAAAAGCAGGAGCATCTGTTGCTGTGGGAATACGTTGCCATGGGGATACGTAAGAGGATGGCCTACCTCCGTCTGGGGAAGGAAAGGGGAGAATCTTTGAGGAAAGGATTTTTAGGCTTGGTTCTGAAGGATGAGCAGTAGCTGGTCAAGCCAAAAGAGAGAGTTCAGATAAGTGCCCAACACAGGGCAGGGAGACCCGGATGGCAGCGGGAGCAGCAGAGATGAAGCCGGGCTGATTGGGGTGGTCTGAGTATGGAGGCCTTGAGACCATGGTTAAGGCTTGGGTCATTACTCAGAAAGGGCAGTGTGGCATGGGGGAGCACTTTAAAGAAAGAAGGGGCATGATTAGAGTTACATTTCAGAAAGATAAGTCTGGCTGCATGGTAGAGAATGTTCTAGAAAAGAGCAAGGACAGGGAAGAAAACAGTGAGGGGCTAACCTGTGGCCTAGATGACAGTGGATATTGTCAGAATGGGGCAGAGTGCTGGATTTGAACAGCGTGTAGGGGATGAAGCGAGAGGACTGGACAAATTATTGGATGTGTAGGGCAAGGAAGAGAGATGAACCGTCAAAACTGCCAGGTGCTGCTCTGGAAGTGGTGGGCGTCGGACTGTTGATCGAGATAAATGATACGATACGGAGAAGAAATGTGATGGGAGAGAAAGACAATCAGCTACTCCTTGGTCTTTTTAAGACAGCTGCAGGGATGTTCTGGTAGGAAACTCCACAGAGCATCCTTGGGAGAATTAGCATGCAGGTAGTCAGGGTCATGGGAATGAATTGCTATTTGAGACCACCCAAGGACTTTCATCAGATGTCTATTTAAGTCTCAGACCCGTCACAGCTCTCACAGTAGCGCTGGCTCTGGGCACAGTGGAGGCTGTGCAGCAATGTGCATTCTGAGACTTCGGAGCAGGGCAGGCACCTGGCAATAGGAGGGTCCTAGAAAAGGTTGCCTCAGGATGATAAATGAGCTCAGGTCTCCACCTGACAAGTGCCTCCCATCACCTTTTCATTTCAGCTGTTTGGAGGCTTTTGCGGGTGAATAATCAGTTTTGTTTTCTGTTTCTTCAAGATTAGAAAGAGTATTTTAGAATGTTTTCTTTTCTTGGCCACATCCCCATCCTGTATGAGGAACAACAAAGGAAGATGTGCATTTTTTTCTTTCTTACAGACTTGAGCTGTGGCTTTTCACTAAATTCACATTAGCAAGATTTCAGGATGGCTGAAGGTGGTCCAAGAATACTGACTTCCAGTTATAAAATGAATAGATTCTGGGGATGTGAGGCACAGCATAGTGACTCTAGTTAACATTAGTGTATATCTGAAAGCTGCTAAAAGAGTAGTTCTTAAGAGTTCCCACCACACACACACACAC
The DNA here is from genome assembly GCF_019923935.1 of Bubalus bubalis. NCBI lineage: Eukaryota > Metazoa > Chordata > Mammalia > Artiodactyla > Bovidae > Bubalus > Bubalus bubalis. The sequence goes on along the minus strand of NC_059159.1, from coordinate 108,126,088 downwards.
ACACTCACACACAGAGATTGTAATTTTGTCAGGTGATGGGTATGCTGACCTTATTGTGGTCTAATCATTTTATAGTATATGCATTTATCAAATCAGTATGTTGGTACACCTTAAACGTATATAATATTATGTATCAATTATATCCCAATAAAGCTGGAGAAAAATATTTCATACAACTTCAAAAGGGTTACTAAGTGTAACAGAGAGTTGAGATTTCAGAGGTATAGCCAAGAAAAAGCAAACATCTAGTGAACCATATTTGGCCAAAGCAGAATTGATCATTCTTGGTAAGTATTGATTGTGGGGATATTTTTTATTCTGATTACTCAGAATGAGAATTGGTTCATTCCTTATTTCCACCCATAATAAAATCAATGTGGATTTTCATGCTGCTGCTGCTGCTAAGTCGCTTAAGTCGTGTCCGACTCTGTGTGACCCCATAGATGGCAGCCCACCAGGCTCCCCCATCCCTGGGATTCTCCAGGCAAGAACACTGGAGTGGGTTGCCATTTCCTTCTCCAATGCATGAAAGTGAAAAGTGAAAGTGAAGTCGCTCAGTTGTGTCCGACTCTTCGTGATCCCATGGACTGCAGCCTACCAGGCTCCTCTGTCCATGGGATTTTCCAGGATAGAGTACTGGAGAGGGGTGCCTTTGCCTTCTCCAGGACTTTCATGCTAGTCCGTTCCAATACCAGGCACATTAATATATAGTAGGTCCTCACAAATCCTTATTCATGATCATTATTGTTGTTTTGTTATTACATTTTTTTGTACAGCATGCTTGTCTGTTGCCCCCACACAGGGAAAGATTCTAAATGATCTTGTTATGCCCTTGGGACTAGCAGAGTCCTTGGCACAGGGTAGAAATAAAGTATTTTATATTGTATGCTGATTGTTCTTGTTAGTAATTTTTTCCCAATTTGAAGATAAGCTCATTGAAGACAGGAATGATGTCTCCTACTATTTACTTCCAGTAATTCTAGCCTTGTTTTGAATATATGGGAGTTACTTACTTGTATCTATCTAAAAACTGACAGATTGAAATAATGAGTTGACTTTTGCCAGTTAAAGAAGAGCATGAAGATTATAGAAACACTTCATGACCTCTCACCCTAGCAGCAAAAGAAGTGTCAAGTCCACCTTATTGAAATGCACATCTATTACCTGTAAAAATAAGGGGTACAATTTTTACAGTTTAAGAGATACAGCAGTCAAAAGTGAGGACATACCTTTTGTTTTTAAATATTCCTCTTGGATCAGGGTATTAATATTCATAAAACTCTCGAAAGGAGATTGTCATTAGGTGTTAGAGCCATTAAGGTCGTCACCAGGTTTCAGAGCATTGCCATGGAGAGGAGATTGGCCCTGTGCCTTCACTGCTCTTCAGAGTAACTGCATTTGGTTTGAGTTCCCTTGTTCATTTGCAGGCCTGTGTTTCTGGAATTGGGAGGTATGATTAGAAGTGCAGAAGTCAGGAGAGAATGCTTGCAAAGAGCATCTGGAATTCATAGTTTGTGGAATTGCATTTTTTGTGTGTGCACTTTATGGGGATAATGTCACTGGGAATAGAACACTACCACAAGAAGACTCTCTTGCTGTCACATGAATGCAGCCATACACACTTGATTGGGAATCCCCATTGAGGATAGGCTGCACTGTGTGTTTTCAAAGACCGTAGCTTGTATTTCTTGACATTTTATCCCGGTGACTTTTACATTAACAAAAGCCAGCGGGTGCTATGGAAATAATCAGTCTTTGGCAAAGCTGGAGACCTCCTGTTGTCACAGGCATCTTGGAGAAAGCTGTCCTTCTGAGGGACAGGAACCCTGGGATCCAAAGCAGGTCATCTAGAAGGATCTGGTTTCTTCAGCGTGATCTGAATCTTGATGGCTGGATGGACAGACAGGTCTCTCTAGCAACTTTTTACAAATTAAAACCAAGTAAGCAGTAAACTTGGAATACTTTGAGCCAACATATTCACTATTGCAAAGCCAAAAAGGTTAATTTAGGGAGTTGCTTGGGGGCTTATTTGGTTGCCACACAACCATGTACTAATTGGTATATTTACCTTTGCTACTCTTGTACTTAAGAATTTTTTTTTTTAATTTCAGAAAATACAATGTAGGTCTTTAAGTTGGATCTTGATGAAAATTGTGCTAATCCTGGGACAGCTTTTCCCTTGTAAGCATTTAAGAAGAGAGGTTTTGTTGGTATCTCCTTTGCTAGTAAAAGTGGAAGAGAAATTTAACATTTAAGTCTTTTAAATTTCAAAGACCACTTTTGAGTGGATAGAGAAAACAGTTTAAACTGGAACTTGAAAAGTTGGATAGATATATACTTTTTCTTAAATTTATTAAAAATGATGTATAACCAAAAATTATGAGTATGTAATTCAGATTTTAAGAATTTTTTCCAAATTTCAGTGACATTATGTTATAGAGTAAGATAGACTTGAGACTTGTTGAGGGGTAGGATTCAGTTTACAGATGGACTGGTCCAGCCCAGAAGATGTCACCCAGAGCAAAGATTAGCTGAAGGCTTTTATATATCATAAGCTAAGCTAAGCTAAGTCGCTTAAGTCGTGTCCAACTCTGTGTGACCCCATAGATGGCAGCCCACCAGGCTCCCCTGTCCTGGGATTCTCCAGGCAAGAACACTGGAGTGGGTTGCCATTTCCTTCTCCAATGCATGAAAGTGAAAAGTGAAAGTGAAGTCACTCAGTTGTGTCCGACTCTTCGTGATCCCATGGACTGCAGCCTACCAGGCTCCTCCGTCGATGGGATTTTCCAGGCAAGAGTACTGGCTGCTGCTGCTGCTAAGTCGCTTCAGTCGTGTCCGACTCTGTGCGACCCCATAGACGGCAGCCTACCAGGCTCCCCCGTCCATGGGATTCTCCAGGCAAGAACACTGGAGTGGATTGCCATTTCCTTCTCCAATGCATGAAAGTGAAAAGTGAAAGGGAAGTCACTCAGTCGTGTCCGACTCTTACGACCCCATGGACTGCAGCCCACCAGGCTCCTCCATCCATGGGATTTTCCAGGCAAGAGTCCTGGAGTGGGCTGCCATTGAGTGGGGTGCCATTGCCTTCTCCATTAAGATGACTTTAAATTCTGTCCAAGATTTAGAAAACAGTCATCTACAAAGTAACCAGGTAAATTTTGTGAACCATACTTCTTGGAATTGATAGTGATAGTGAGTTTTTAAATAATTTTCTACAGCATTCAAGTCTAACAAATATTGTTTTATCAGATTGTCTCTAACTTCATTATTTTAATAACTATTTTTAAAGATCACATATTTTAAAGCCCAGAATTAAAATTTTCTATTTGGGCACATCTAGAATATTCTCTTTACAACAAGCCAGGCAGACACAACATGTTGTAGGTTTTGTTTTCTTCTTTTTTAGTCCATAAATTTGACCTTTAAATATTTTGAGTAAGCAAAAATTCAAATAGAGTCAACAAAATCTGCCATATTTTGAGAGTGTCAGTGATATTTACATGATAGGCTTTAATTCTCTTGTGTTCTGATTATAAGACTTAAAAATATTGCTTCTGAATTGGATTTCATGTGTGATTTGACCTTACAGAAGCAATCCAATACCTTCTGAATGTCCATGGGAAATATTATTAGATCTGCTTTGGAAGTACAAGTCATTCCAACTGCTGCTTTTTTATTTGAAATTAAAGAAAAATGAGAAAAATTATCACCTTCTCCCAAAAAAACCCCCAAAAACTTGTTAGACAGCAAATAGCAGAAATGAGTACTGTGGTAATCATAGTCCCCTTAAAAGGACTGGCCCCTAGACCCACAAGTAATAAATTGTAGGATTGGCAAATCTATATAGGTCCCAAAATCAATTCCAGTCAAGAATCCAGTGGACCCCTGGACTCTATAGCAGATATTGATTTGTTTATTAAACACCAATAGTGAACTTCCTTTGAATATGTAGCATAATTAATTTTGTTCTCCATCTGAGCTTATCGCTTAACTCAGATCCCAAGCATCCTTTCCTGAGAAAGGGCACCTTTATTCCTATATAACAATAATAACACTCTTTACAGTGGTGCTAATGTGGGCTTCCCAGGTGGTACTAGTGGTAAAGAATCCACCTTCCAGTGAAGGAGCTGCAAGAAATTCAGGTTCAGTCCCTGGGTCTGGAAGATGCCCTGGAGTAGGAAATGGCAACCCACTCCAGTATTCTTGCCTGGGAAATCGCATGGGGAGAGGAGCCCAGTGGTCTACAGCCTATGTTGTCTGAGTGCACACATGTCCCTAAAGCCATGCTGTTCGGAGTGTGATCCTTATACCCAGTCAGTGAACTGCTTGTTACTGCTCTTCAGGGCGTTAAAAGCGCTCACACCCCCATGGAAACCCACTCCATCCTAAGCACACTGTTGAGTTCATCTTGCATTATGGCGATTTCCTCAGTGAAGGAAACAAATGCAGTGACTTGCATCCTGGGAAGCAAGTGCCAGTGTTCTCTCATATAGTGTCCTCTCTCTGACTTTCAAGTGTTTTCTCCAAACTTGGAAAGTTCAACTCAGAATGTATAAATTATGAGAACATGAGATTTTTACAGGGCAGTATTTACAAAGAACAACATTCTGTATCCCACATATACAGAGTCTATATTAGCATGTTTAGTTATTATTCAGTTTATTTCTGTTTCATAAAAGATACATTTCTGTTTCTGTATAGCATCAACTTGTACATAACTTGACTCCTAATTAGACAAATCAATTAATCAAATAATATTGTGCAATGTTTCATAATATTTATAGTTATTGACGAGTGCTTACTAAGGAACTCTGCCAAGTACTTTACATGCATCAGCGTATTTTATCTCACAACAACTCTTTGCATTAAGATTTTGATCATCTTTTTGGAGATGAGAAAACTAAGGCTTAGAGAAGTTAAAGAAAGTTACCCAGTATCAAATAGCTCATCAGTCCTTACAGCAGTGATTCAAAATCAGATCTACTTGGCTTCAGGGCCCTTGCTCTTAGTTACTCAGAAGTCCATATGGGCCAGCTGGATAAATGATAAATGAATGAATCAGATTCAGATTCTGGCAACGTGGTGGACAAACCTCATGCAAAACAAATGGAAAAATTGCTTAAGATGTACTTTCTAAAAATGTTGTAACATTTGAGATTGAAAGAAAGTCACCAGTTTTAAGAAAGGAAGTGAGGCTCAGGGGAGCCCGATGAGAAAGCTGCCATTAGGGCCCTAGGAGTTGAGGCCCCCTGGATCTGGAAATAGACCCTTGTGTTAACTTCCAGGCATGCAGCAACTGGCCCTCCACAAGCAGGGAGCTACAACTTAAACTCCATGTGAAGACGAACTCCTCAAGGGTCCACCTTTTTTCAAGAAGGGAACTTGAAAAATTCCATCCATCAAACTCATTCCACATACTGATGTGGAGTCCAAATCTACCCCAGTGAGGCATAAATTTGGAGAGATTGTTTATACCCAAAGAGTCATATCCTTCAGATTGAGGAAGCACACTGATTTCTGTCCATTCGTCTAGCGTTACCAAAAGCAGATCCTCATTCTGACATAATGTATGGAAATCTCAGAACAACAAGGATGAAAGGGGCATTTTAAATATAAGCATAACCAAAAGAAAGAAAAGCAAATAGGAAAAAAAGATAAAGTTACTATTAAAGGAAAAACAATTCAACTGCCAGTAATACTTCTTTTTGGCAACAATAAAGTCTAAAAGACATTGAAATAACATCTAATTTTAAAAATTGCTATCACCCTGGAATTCTCTTCCTGGCAACCCATTGTTTAAGAGTGATAATGACATGGAATACACAGTGATATGAAAAACTCCTGATAAAAACAATAATCTCACAACCATTATGTTGAATGTTTGTTAGAAGCAGACACAAAAGAGTACCTACTGGATGATTCCATCTGTATGAAATTCAAAAAATTAAATAATCAGTAGGAGAAAATGTCTGGATAGTGGGGGTGAGTAGTGACAGAGAAGGGGCATGAGAGTACCCCCTGGTGTGATGAAAATATTATAAATCTTGATCTGGGTGGGACTTGGCTTGAGTATGTACACATGCAAAAATTGAGATAAGCCCTTTACATGCATGTGTATTATGTACCTCACTGTATATATTTTGACCCTCTCCAAGAAGAATATATCTTTAAAAACAAGGAAGACATAATAAAGACTTTTAAAGTTTGCTTCTTATAGATGTCACTAAGGAATTGCTAAAGATGTATTTCTGTGAGAATGAGATAGAACCCAGAGGATCAGAGTGGGTTGTAATAATGAAGTAAGAAAAGAAAGTGGTAAATAAGAGGTTTCTTTTAAACAAACATTGACTCACAAAAATAATAATGACTTTGAAGAGTGGGAACTAAAAGCAGGATGGAATTAAACCCTATGTAACAACCAGTGAATGTGGTGTTTGGCAGTTGGAGTTAAAGCATTGTAAGATTCTTGCTTTCTTCTGGAGGAGGGTAGAAATGTAATTAACTTTGAGTCAATGTTAGAAGTTTGAGGTAGTAACAAAAATAGTACAGACAGAATATTTAACTCTCATGTTAATTGATTGTAAAATAAGAATTAAGAAGTTATTCAATTGTTAATAACCACTCCTCGGATAAACCTCACTGGCTACAATATTGATATATATACACTGCTATGTATAAAACAGATAACTAATGGGAACCTACTGAATAGCATAGGGAACTCTACTCGGGCTCTGTGCTAACAAAGAGGGGATATATGTATACGTATAGCTGATTCTGGCTTCCCAGGTGGCACTAGTGGTAAAGAAAAGTGAAAGGTAAAAGTTGCTCAGTCGTGTCTGACTCTTTACGACCCCGTGGGCTATCCATGAAATTGTCCAGGTCAGAATACTGGAGCCTTTCCCTGAAGGGGATCTTCCCAACCCAGGGATCGAACCCAGGTGTCCTGCATTGCAGGCAGATTCTTTACCAGCTGAGCCACACGGGAAGCCAAAGAATACTGGAGTGGGTACTCTATCCCTTCTCCAGCAGATCTTCCTGACCCCAGGAATCGAACCAGGGTCTCCTACGTTGCAGGCAGATTCATTTACCAACTGAGCTATCCCACCTGCCAGTGCAGGAGATGTAAGAAACTGGGGTTCAGTCCCGGGTCAGGAAGATCCCCGGGAGGAGGGCATGGCAACTCACTCTAGTATTCTTGCCTGTAGGGCTCAAAGAGTTAGTCATGACCGAAGTGACTTAGCATGCACACATAGCCGAAACTTTGCTGTACAGCAGAAACTAATACAACATTGTAAAGCTACTATGCTGCTGTTTAGTCACTAAGTCGTGCCCAACTCTTTGCAACCCCATGGAGTATAGCCCACCAGGCTCCTTTATCCATGGAATTTTCCAGGCAAGAATACTGGAGTGGGATGCCATTTTCTTCTTCAGGGGATCTTCCCTACTCAAGGGTTAAACCCACATCTCCTGTTTGGCAGGTGGATTCTTTACCACTCAGCCCCCTGGAAAGCCCCAATAAATAAAAAAAGAACTTATTCAATCTAATAGTAAGCAGGAAAAGAGAAAAATAGAGGCAAAGTAAAGGCCTAGTAATAGGAAAAAAATTATAGAAGAAATATATTCAATTAAATTAGTAATTATAAATATAACTTATTAACAGATGTAATTTTTTAACATGTGAGAAGACAGAGAATCTACCATATTATTTATAAGCAAGATTCCCAAACCAGATTATGCAAAGCCACAGGGATAGAATGTGATAAATCAGGAAGATTTTTTTTAATGAAAGTTGATATAGCTACATTAATATCTTGCAAAATAAGCTTTAAGGGAGAATATATTTTTAGGAATAACTCATCAGGAAGATATAAAAACCCTAATCTTGAACCCTGAAAGTAAATCAAGCATTATTTGATAGAATGACAAGAAGAAATAGACAAATTCTTAATCATAGTAGGAGATTTTAACACACATCCCACAGAAAATGGTACCTTAAGCAGAGAGAAATGAGCAAATATGTGAAAGAGTTGAACAATACTGTTAATACACTTAATCTTTTGAATATATAAAGATCCCTGTCCCAGTATTTGGGCAATATAGATTCAAAGGGACATACATCATTTATAAATCTGAGCATGTATTATTGATACAAAAGAAATATCAGTAAAGGTAAATCAGACAAAGTTTAAAACAACTGGGAGTGTTGAGGCTTGTTGCAAACGAGAGTGATTGCCTTCTTAACAATAAAAAAAAAAAAAAAAAAAAGAATGTATTTTGGTTTCTCGGTTAGAAACTTCTAAGTGATTGCACTATTCTGGACTCATCCAAGCACAGGCCTTTGCTGCTGCCTTTCCGTCTTGTTGCCTACTCTGATCTTTTGACAGTTCAGACAGCTGTATTCATAGAAGGGAAAGGCGTTATAAGTGAATAAGACCCTGTCCCCCACAATCAGTCATCAGAAGTCAACACTTCTGATGTGGGGTGACAGGGCATGGGGGCTGAAGAGGCTATTGTCTCAAATTAGGTTTAAAGATTCTGTGATGAATTTTGGATTATTCATTGTCCCTGGTCCTCAGAAGGTCACCTCTATAAGAGACTGTGTGAAATATTTCTCTGAAGATGTTGAAGAATTATCAAATGATTTTCTTCTTGGATTCAGATAAGACTTTATTTATGTATTGTACACATTAAGTAAGAGCCTGCACTTTGTCATGGCTGAAAGAATTTTGTGACCCTGAGAAATCCTGGACATAGATTCTCAGCGAGCTGGGTGAGTGCAGAATTTGTCAGAAACACTGTGGGACTTCACTTAGACATCTAATTGTCTCACCTCCTCTTCTGTGGTTTATGAATAATGTTCAATATTGTTCAGTATCATGGCTGTAATACTCTAGAATTGGTGTGTATCCTTTTAATTTGTTAATCTATAGCAGTCTTAACCTCTTACAAATGATTCATGATAGCTTCTCATTTTGTTAGATTTTTATGTGTCTTTTTGCTGACCTAGAAATTCTACACGCAGCTCCATTTTTAGGCTGATGAAATGCAGTGATCCCTGAAGCGATCTGAGCAGTCTCCCACAGGTAACCTCCTTCAAGCTTGAAATGATTCCATTTATTACCATGAATCCCTGCCCTTGAGAACATATTAGCTGAATGTTTGCTAATTTCCTTCTCTGCTCTGCTTTTGCATACTAGATATCAATCTGTCTTCTAAAATCTTTCTTAATTTTTTAAGTTAAGGCTTTGATCACCAAATTATGTATCCCATGAGTGTTTTTGGTTGACAAAAGAGAAATAAAACAACCCATCATAGTTAATTTTACAGTTTAATTGAAGAGCTAAAGCAACCATTAATGGTTAGCATCATGCCTAGCTCTAAGGGATAAAGAATGCTCGGATTTGTATGCTTTTCTAAGAGTGCTAACCATTGATCCCTTTGCAAAGAGTAATAAACTACAACTGTACTTGATCACAAGCTCACATTAGGCATCAGAATTCTTGCCACAGAGGGAGTCATCGTTGACTGCACCTGTGTAAAATCTGACAGTCTGTCAGCTCAGTTGTGTTCACAAACTTGTAGTCTTGGTATCTGTATCCAGCATCTTTCTGGTTACCCATAACTACCCCTAAGATTCTAACGAGTGCACCGAACAGAGATGTAAATACTTTGGTTTGCCCTTGCTCAACACCAGACCAAAGGAGAGCTGGTGTTGTTGCAGACGTGGATATATTTGAACTGATTCAATATTTTCCACTTGATATAAAGTAGGGGACACAGTGTGATACAGACAGATTTCTCTGAATCATGTTTGTGTAATTGCTGTGCCTTTAGGGTTCCTATGAAAGACTTCATTCACCACATGTGAGTCCCTAGTTGATGAATTACTTAAATACTTTTCTGATTTAGGTTCAAATAGCAATTCATGTTGAGCTATAAATATGAAAGTGATTTGGTTTTAATATTTTCTTTTTTCTCTCTTTCTCTTTTTTACCACTTAACTGCTTTCCTCATTTCAGGTTCATCAGTTTAAAGCTTAGATTAAAACAGGCACCTGAGTCATAAAATTTGACAGTTAAATGGACAATATCCTTATTACATAAATAGCTTATATAATTGTTATAAATAACACTAAGGCCACAACAGTTAAGTGAGTAGAGGACATGAACAATTCCCTAAAGTGAAAAACCAGATGGCCAGTATGCATTTGAAAAACTGTTCAGCTCACTAATAAGCATAGAAATGTCAGTTAAAACAACCACAAAGTATCCTTTCTCATCTTTAAAATTCTACTTTGGTAGGTTACTCAAGTTTTTCTAAAACTTTTAATTATAATGAGGCATTAAATATTTTTATGTACCTTGCTGAATTAATAGATTTTAATGTATGTTGCTAAAGGGTTTGCTAAAGTATTGTACCAAGTATACTCCCAGGTATGCCAGTACAGGGAGGACATGCCTGTCTCTCTACACTCTCGGGTACATTGAGATGATCCATTTTTAAAGTGCTGTTGATGCATTGCTGTACAGCAGAAACTAACACATTGTAAAGCAATTATACTCCCATTGAAAAATAAGTTAAAATGCTGCCAATGAGAAAAGAAATTATTGTATAACTATATAATACTTTCATAAATAAATGAATATTTATGAAGATTTTAAGTAACACAGAGGAGAGGCTTACAAAAAGGACAAATGACACTTTGCATAGCCCCAGCCGCACATCTTACATAGTCAAGTAGGGTCTGTTGCTGCTGCTGCTGTTTAACAGCTCAGTCGTGTCTGACTCTTTTGTGACCCCATGGGCTTTAGCCTGCCAGGCTCCTCTGTCCATGGCATTTCCCAGGCACGAATACTGGAGAGAGTTTCCATTTCCTTTTCCAGGGGGTCTTCCTTACCCAGGGATCAAATCCACATCTCCTGCTTGGCAGGTGGATTCTTTAACCCTGAGCCACCTGGCTGCAAATAGGGTCTAAGGGAGGATAAAAGGTGTGTGGTATCAAGTGCCCACTAATCACCAGGGTGGTCAACCATCGCTTTTATTCCCACTTCATATAGCCTAAGGAATGTTTAACACCTGGATGAAACAGCCTGGTGGTATAGCCCACTTCCCCCCAAGCACTGGAAAATGGTTGTGCAAATACTAAAACTCATTTCCATGGTGAAATCATCAACTACTGTTTGGAAGGGACCTGGATTATCTTCAAGCAAAATGAGTTCCTGATGTTGAAACATTCTTGCCTGCAGTGCCTCGCTTAGTTTTGAATACTTAAGTTATGGAAATATTTGCACATTTGCAGGACATCGGAGGGCTTCCCAGGTGGTGCTGCTGCAGCTGCTGCTGCTGCTAAGTCGCTTCAGTTGTGTCCGACTCTGTACAACCCCATAGACGGCAGCCCACCAGGCTCCCCCGGCCCTGGGATTCTCCAGGCAAGAACACTGGAGTGGGTTGCCATTTCCTTCTCCAATGCATGAAAGTGGAAAGTGAAAGTGAAGTCGCTCAGTCATATCCGACTCTTAGCGACCCCATGGACTGCAGCCTACCAGGCTCCTCTATCCATGGGATTTTCCAGGCAAGAGTACTGGAGTGGGGTGCCATTGCCTTCTCCGCCAGGTGGTACTAGTGGTAAAGAACTCCCCTGCAATGCAGGAGACATAAGAGACTCGGGTTCGATCCCTGGGTCTGGAAGATCTCTTGGAGGAGGGCATGGAACCCACTCTAGCATTCTTGCCTGGAGAGTCCCATGGACAGAGGAACCTGGCAGGTACATTCCATAGGGTCACAAAGAGTCGGACGCAACTGAAGTGACTTAGCACGCACACAAAGAAGACATCAGAATCATCAGTCGTCCTTCAGCTCCCTTATCTTATCTCTGTCCTGTCATCTGTGTCTGTGACAAATTCTTTAGAAACCGCCCTGTGAAGACAGCCCACCTTTCTGCAGGTGTCCTTACCACTGAAACAACATGAATAGAGACAGCTCTCAAAGAAAGGCTTACCTTCGGAATCTGAGATACTGCCATGTGCGTTTCTTTCAACCTAAAAATATCTGCTATTCTTTGCTATTTCTAAAGGGTGTGCCTCATTTGAGAGGCAGCAGCAAAACCTCACAATCAACATAATTTTGTTTTTAAGGTAGAAAAAACTTAGAGATGATGAACTGTTTCGACTGGCACATCACTGAAGCCCCAATGAAAGCTGTTCTCGTAAGCACATCAGATAAGTCTTTGTTGTATATTTAAGCTCCTGTGAGTGAGTGGTGCTGATGCAAGCTTTGAGCTCTGTTTGTGTGCTGACACTTTGGGCATGGAGATGTTAGAGGTTTGGATTCCTCTCCATCGAAAACTGTGAGTGGATCTCACATGAGCCAGTTGCATCTGTGTCTCACTCAAGGATGGGATTTATGGTGCCCACAGATTTTATAAAGATGTCTTAGCCTAAAGAGGTTGGGTGGACTTTGGACTGTGTTACCCGGGGGCCAAATTCTGGCTCTGCTAGAAACTAGCTACTTAACTTTAATTTATTTAAACACAACCTTGAATAAGGTGAAGTTTGATTTTTCACCTGACATGTGGGGAATAACAACACTCACTTGGCAAAGTTGTGATGATAATGATTATATATCTGATATGTAAGAACCAACATGTTAATTAATACTTCCTTAGCATTTTATTAATATTGTATGAGGAAGTACGTGAATAAGCTGCTTTTTTAATGAGTTTGTGATTCACCTAAATTAACCCAATGCATTTTGGGTTCAATTTCTAGTCTAGATGTGAGATTTTTCCAGGTGGTTCACAAGACCATTTCCACCAGCTTTGTGCCCCATGGCATGCATTGGTGAGATGGTCAGGGGAGGGGGAGGCTCCCTATTGTTTTCTGAGACCTAGGGGTGGAGCTCTTCTCACCACAAAAGCCAACAAGCTCATATAGGATACAGTCCACAATTCTGTATTCATTAGCACCATGCTGAACCAAATATATTTAATTGGATGCTTAATAATTCTGATTCAAACACTTTATAGGGTGTGAGAAAGATATATTCTATTTCTGCCAGGAACTTGTAATATAAAGTATCCAGAACACTCTGTTAAAAAAAAGGAGTCTGTGCTTATAGCTTAGGTCATTTGTTATACCTCTCTAACCCATTCTTAAACTCATGAAGATCTGTCAAAAACTGTTCACACTAGAAATAACCCAAATACCCATCACTAAGAGAATAGATGAACTAACTGTATATTCATATGATGGAATATTACTCAATGGTTAAAAAAATCTGTGCTATGAAAACATGCAACAACATGGGTGAATCTTAAATACATTATGTTGAGTCAAAGAAGCCAGACACAAAAGAGCATATACTGAAGCTTTCATTTTTGTGAAGTTTGTGAAGAGGCAAATCCAGTCTGTGAGGACAGAGGTCAGAATGGCAGTTCTCTGGGGATGAAGCAGTTATCTCTGGGATAGTGACTGCTGCTGCTGCTGCTGCTAAGTCGCTTCAGTCGTGTCCGACTCTGTGCGACCCCATAGACGTCAGCTCACCAGGCTCCCCCGTCCCTGGGATTCTCCAGGCAAGAACACTGGAGTGGGTTGCCATTTCCTTCTCCAATGCATGAAAGTGAAAAGTGAAAGTGAAGTCACTCAGTCGTGTCCGACTCTTAGCGACCCCATGAACTACAGCCCACCAGGCTCCTCCGTCCATGGGATTTTCCAGGCAAGAGTACTGGAGTGGGGTGCCATTGACTTCTCCGGGAATAGTGACTAGGAAGAGGCAAAAAGAGATTTTCTAGGGTGATGGAAATGTTCTGTAGCTTATAGATAACAAGGTGTGTATGCACACACACACACACATACATATACATGTTTGTCAAGCTGCACACTTAAAATCTGTCCATATACAATATGTAAGTTATATCTCCATTAAAACAAATTGTCCAAGATAGAGCACCATTTTGTTTGGAGAAGTTAAGGTGAGGTAAGAAAGAAATCAACTCTTAAAATAACAAACTTTCTAGAGTTTACATTTTTATAAGCTCTGTTTCTGTAAAAATGAATCTATCATCGAATTCTGATTTTAAAACTAAAACTTATCAGGGTAGCTCCCAGTAGATGAATATATTGGATCCCTTTACTTTTCAGGTAAAGTTTTAGCTGAGACTGAATAAACAGTAGCAACAGTACTCACTTTCCCAGTAAGTTCCAGCTCTGAAATGTCAGAAGTTTGACTTTAGAAGGAATATTGATTTTAAATGTCTCTGGATGAATTGACAGTTCAGTTCAAAGAGAAGAGCACGTGATGCTGTAGATGCATCTTCCCATCTTGGGTTTGTTAAACTCCATGGGAGAAGCAGGAGGATAAATTACTCAGAGTTGAATGTGAGAGTGTTTGAACTCAAATTGATTTTCATACAGGACACCTTCATTTTATGCAGAAAGAGTGAGTCATTTAGCTGATTCCTCCCCTTTTGCTCTGTAGTGTGCTTTTTTTCTGAGGCTGAAGAAAGAAACACATGAATGAATCAATCAATCAAGGGGTGGTGGGAGGACATATCCAGGTGTCACCTACATAAATACCCAGCTTATGAAGATCATCTGAAGGCAAACGTCAGCTGTGTCACTTCACTTTTTTCCTTAAAAACATTGATTGAAAAATCTGTAAATGACTTCTTCTGTTGTACCTTCTTCTGTTGTACTTCTTCTGTTGATCATGAAAAGCCTTTCATGATCTTTTCCCTCAATCTTTCTAGACATGTCCCCCCACTTTTCTGAAGGAATCCCTACCTCTAGCTTTCTATCTGCAATGAACTATAGTGATATTTCTTTAAAACTCTCCCAACAATTATGTTCTGGCCTCTTCCACGTGCTCCCCACCTCTGAATTAATCACAAACACCATGCTTTACACAGAACAGGCATTGAGAGTTTACAGAATTAAGTGAAGAGAAAGCCTGCATCTATCTGAACAGTGAAGATGAAAAGAAACGATGAAATGTTTCAGATTTACCATTTCATGGTACACAGGTTTTGCACTAAAAAGGATTTCACGGAACCTTTCAAAAGCCTTGTCTTTCCCTGACTTCAGAACTTCATAATACCGAGTAATTAAGATTTTTGTTCCAGGAACGTGAAAGATCACCCAGACTTCTTGTAACAAAATAGTTTAACAGTTGCAGGGGGAAAAAAAAATAGAGATTTATTCTTAAACTCAGTATGCTAAAATGTAAACAGTAAACAGATTAAATTTAAAATATTAGTGTTAAGTTTTAAAGCCCCACACTCTGCTGTGAGCCACAGTGTGTGGCAGCGTTATGAGCTGCTGTGACCTTGTCCCCTGTGATCTGTCACCAAGGCCTAATAGCTGGTGAGACAGCCAAAAGATGTCCATTGAATTATTTTTCCAGACATTTTTCTTTTCACAAAAATGTGTGTTTAATGAACATTATTCAAAGGTTGAATATGTCAACACTACTTTGCCTCATAGCCAACAATTTAACATAACTTCTGTTAAAGTTTTATTTTTCATTTATGTATTTTATATATATATATATATATATATACATGCGTGCTAAGTCACTTCAGTCATGTCTGATTCTACGACCCTTTGAACTGATGCCTGCCAGGCTCCTCTGTCCATGGGATTCTCCAGGCAAGAATACTGGAATGAGTTGCTACGCCCTCTTCCAGGGGATCTTCCTGACCCAGGGATCAAACTTGAGTTTCTTATATCTCCTGCATTGGCAGGTGGGTTCTTTACCGCTAGCACCACCTGAGAAGCCCATTTTACTTATGTACATATATAATATCTATATTATGTTTATTATACATATTTACATATACACCTAGAGTGTACCTACACGTCTGTGAGATGACCAATAAATTACTTACACATGATCCGGGGGACAGTATAATGCTCATCTTTGCTCCTGCCTGGGGACCTCTGAACTTGCTGTTTGTTCACTCTGTCTGGAATCCTTTCCTCCCAGTAACTGTGTGCTCAGTCTCACATCTGTATCTTCATCCTTCTTTGCTCCCTTTACAGTCCTTCTCAGAACTCACAGTATATGCATTTGGTTACTTGTAAACTTCTCAGTGTGGGATCCACAAGGGCTAGAATCTTATCTGTTCTATTCATTTTGTATCCCTTGTATTTAGCACACACATACAGGTGCTCATTAAATATTTGCAAAATGAATGTTGAATGAATGACTTATAAATCATCAGCCAGCCTTCTACCACACACATGAATTCCCTCTGTATCATTCCCAGTAAGAACCTACAATCACATATTAATCAAAATGCACTTAGGAAATAATATGGAAACAGAGTCCAGAGAGGTAAAAATAAAATAAGTAACCATCCAAGTTGAGAAAGAGGAGGAGGAAAATTTTGAGAGCATTTAAAATGGAGGAAGAAGAAATCAATCTGACCCATTATTTTATCTATATTATATATATATATATATTTTTATCTCTATATATTATATATATAGAAATAAAATAATGGTTTGTATAAACTGCATCATTTGTCCCAGAGTTTATATTATTTTTATTCCTTAATCCATGAGAAAATAATATCTGTGTATTACAAATACAGTTTATGACATTATTTATAACTGAGTGGCTAAATAAAAGCAGGTCATGTGAGGAGTAATGATGAGAGTATATTACGTGCTGAAGCATATAAGGTCCAATATAGCAAACACTGCATGATCTCATAACAACCAAATCAATGAGACAGGTATAATTATTATTCCCATTTTTCAGATGTGAAGACTCAGTCTCAGAGACTTTAAATGACATGCCTCTTACATCTAATGCATACCAGATTCCAAATTAGATGCCAGGCATTTAGAATCTAAGGGCTTCCCAGGTGGCTCGGTGGTTAAGAATTTGCCTGCCAATACAGGAGACTTAGGTTCAATCCCGGGGTCGGGAAGATCCCCTGGAGAAGGAAATGGCTACCCACTCCAGCATTCTTGCCTGGAGAAGTCCATGAACAGAGGAGCCTGGCAGGCTACAGTCACTGGAATCACAAAGAGTTGGACACTGAACGACTTGCACTTCACTTCACTTCCCAGAGGGGCTTCTCTGGTAGTTCAGAGGGTAAAGTGTCTGCCTGCAATGCAGGAGACCTGGGTTCAATCCCTGGGTCAGGAGGATCCCCTGGAGAAGGAAATGGCAACCCATTCCAGTACTCTTGCCTGGAAAATCCCATGGACAGA
Organism: Bubalus bubalis; assembly: GCF_019923935.1. Classification (NCBI taxonomy): domain Eukaryota; kingdom Metazoa; phylum Chordata; class Mammalia; order Artiodactyla; family Bovidae; genus Bubalus; species Bubalus bubalis. The sequence goes on along the minus strand of NC_059159.1, from coordinate 108,108,869 downwards.
GAAGCCTGGTAGACTACAGTCCATAGGATCGCGAACAGTCGGACACAACTGAGTGACTTCATCTCACTTCATTTCACTTCACTTCACTTCCCAGAAGGTACTTAACTCTGCAAGTACTCCCTTTCACCAAAAGAGGGCACTTACAGGCCAGTGAGGCCAAGACCACTTGAGGGGTTTATGAGAAGTGGTAAAAGAATTGGAAAAATTAGAGACCATGTCATGACTCCAGATGTGAAGCTGATGACTCATTGGATCAAGGTGGCAAGAACTGAAATATCTGGGGGTTTTGGACACCTTTGGATGAGAGAGTAGCAGAATACAAGAGGACAAATAGTGCAGAGGACTCAGCTGGCAACAATTAACCTTGACATAATTGATGTCTTAAGCAAACACTACTGTGATCACCGGTCAGTCTAGTCAAGGCTATGATTTTTCCAGTGGTCATGTATGGATGTGAGAGTTGGACTGTGAAGAAAGCTGACCGCCGAAGAATTGATGCTTTTGAACTGTGGTGTTGGAGAAGACTCTTGAGAGTCCCCTTGGACAGCAAGGAGATCCAACCAGTCCATTCTGAAGGAGATCAGCCCTGGGATTTCTTTGGAAGGACTGATGCTAAAGCTGAAACTCCAGTACTTTGGCCACCTCATGTGAAGAGTTGACTCATTGGACAAGACTCTGATGCTGGGAGGGATTGTGGGCAGAAGGAGAAGGGGACGACAGAGGATGAGATGGCTGGATGGCATCACTGACTCAATGCACATGAGTCTGAGTGAACTCCAGGAGTTGGTGATGGACAGGAAGGCCTGGCGTGCTGCGATTCATGGGGTCGCAAAGAGTCGGACACGACTGAGCCACTGAACTGAACTGAACTGAACTCTGATCACCTACAGTGCTTCATGTTTGAACAATGACAGCAAGGACACAGCCCCTTCTTCCCCCAAACTCACTGTCTAGCAGGGTGACTGACAGCCTGTGCCCACTAATCTCTGCGTTTTGCTTTGGAGATGAGATTGCAAGCAGAAAACCTGCAATGACCTGCAGCTGGCTGTGTTTGGTGTTGGCCCACATGCTGCCCCATACCTGTTATGGTTTGCTTTATTGTAAACCTAGCTGGTTCCACTGTCTTTACATTAACTGCCTGGTTCCTGTAGACATTTGAGTTTTGTCCCTGTGATTTCCCTGTCTGTCCTTCTTCACCTTGCCCACTGTGAAAACAAGCCCTGTCTACCCCTAGGCTTTGTGTGTGTGTGTGTGTGAGAGAGAGAGAGAGAGAGAGAGAGAGACAGAGGTACAGAGGTTTGGTTACCACTGCCCTGGGCATTTCAGGGCTTCAGCTGCTTTGCTGCCTCAGCAGCTGCTGTAACAAAGGAGGTATCAGCTACTTTTCCAGATGAGATCTGAGGTTAAATGACCTTGTTTGCTTCAAAGAGAAGAACCAAGGGCTTTGTGGGAAGGAGGGGGGCCAACCGATGAGCAGGATGATCTAATTGGAGCATCTTGAACGTGGCTAGCCCTGAGGGCACCCGTGGCCAAATGTTGGTGGCACCAGGCAGCCACCAATGGCATATGGGACCCTGTCCTTTTTCTTCCCAGGTGTTTTTTCTTTTTATCTTTTCCTTTTTCTTATTTCTTACCTTATTTCATTGTCTTTCCCATTTTACCTCTTTCATCCCATGTTATCTTCTCATTGCTTTCTGCTCCCTCCGGTGGCTCTAATAGAAACTGATGGGGATACAGGGGTGGTGGCTCAGATGCTAAAGAATCTGCCTGCAGTGTAGGAGGCCTGGGTTTGATCCCTGGGTCAGGAAGATCCCCTGGAGAAGGGAATGGCAACCCACTCCAGTATTCTTGCCTGGAGAATTCCATGGGCAGAGGAGCCTGGCAGGTTACAGTCCATGGAGTTGCAAGAGTCAGACACAAATGAGTGACTAACACTAACACAGGGGCTGAATTTGATGCTTAAGTGGATGTTGTTTGGCTGGTGGTATGTTTTAACTCAATTGCATTAGAAGGTCTTTGGACATTGCGTGCTGTTCAGTTCATGCCACAGTCCCTACCACTCAGACAGTCACATACCTACAGCTGCATTCATTTAATTTACCTGCCTAGCCCCAGCTCTGATCCCAACTTGTGCTCCAGAGGTTACTTAAATGAAACAATGCATGTGATGCCTGTATTACTACTAAGAAGGGGCTCTTCTAATGCTTGGGAATTCAGGTATCACCACCTCTTTTTACCCTTTAATGCTTTCCATCTGTTAATTTGTCAGAAGCTGTTCCTGTGCAAGTAAGGAAACATATTGCTCACAAATATGAAGATATTATAGACAAGCTTACAGCCTCTGTCTGAAAGCTGTCAACCCACTTGTGTTATGTTCCTGTTGTGCTGTAACATTATCACAAACTTATCAACTTAAAACAACAAAAATTATCTTGCAGTTCTGTAAATCAGAAACAGACACGAGCCCCACGGGGCTGAAATCAGGGTGTCTTTAGGGCTCTGTTCCTTGCTGGAGGTGCTTGGGGAGGATCTGTTTCTTTGTTCGTCCAGATTGTCAGCAGATTCAGTTCTTTGAGGTTGTCGGACTGATGTCTGCATTTCCCTGTTGGCCAGCAGCTAACAGCCCTTCCAACTTCTAGAAGCCACTTTCATTCCTTGGCTCAAGCCTGCCCCCCTTCACCATCCTCAAAGTTAGCAATGGGGCTCCAGTCCCTCCAGTTTCCAATCTCTCCTCCTTATATTTCATCTCTGTGACACAGTTGGAAAAGATTCCATGTTTTTAAGAACTCAAGTGATTAGGTTGGGCCCACCAAGATAATCCAGGATAATCTCTCCCATCTCAAGGTCCCTCCCTTTAATCACAACTACAAGTCCCTTTATCACATAAGGTAACATCTGCACAAATCTACTGACCACACTGCTGATCCTGGCTCTTACATTGGTAGGAACCTCACATGGTAATTGTATTTGAACCCAGATGTGGGGTGGCCTGCTTAGTAAAGCACTTGGCCAGGGATGGGGAAAGCTTAGATTTCATCCCAGTCCTGTGATCATGACCCCAGCCAAGGCTCTGAAGCTTTGTTTCTTTCAGGATGCTGCCAAGATGGCCAGCTTTAAATTGACTTAGAAATCAAAGATGAATAAAATTGACATTCTAGTAGTCAGAATTTTGTATTATTGGTATGACAGAGACATACTGATTCTTCCTTTCTTAATTGCTGAGAGAAACCAGGTTTTGTTTGAGATAGCAAGGCCTACAGCCAAAAACCAAACAACAAAATCTGTAGCTTAGCGCTTTCCTCGCAGCTAGAGGTGGTCCGTGCAACACATTTTTGGTTGAGAAATAAATGGAAATTACTGAATAGGAATTCCAGGAAAGCTCTGTAGCAGGAACTGACTTAGCTGGTACACACCCCTTCTTGCCCTGTGCCCTGCCTCATCTACCTGCCTGGATGCAGACATGGCCACAAGCACTCTGGCTGCCATCTCGGAAGTTGTGGATGAGAGACAAGCCCCAAGCATGGCAGACTGGAAAGAGCCAAGTGCCCAACAAGACTGCTGAACTCCCATACCAGCCCTGGACTGCCCACTTCTAGATTTCTTTTCTATGAGAGAAAAAGATGCCAATGACAGAGTTAGAGGAGAGAGGAAGTAAGAGGTCGTTTGTTTCTAAGCCGCTGGATCCACACTGGTCTCTGTATTCTAACAATTGGTTATTACTCTAAGAATTATCACCAGATTCAGAAGTTTCCCCTGCCAGTAGGAAATGAGCAATGAAAAATAACCATTTCTTAATATATTGAACTCTATCAAAGGATTTCAAAACAAAAGTAGGTATACCTGTGTGTGTAATATACATTTAAAGAACTGCAGTATCATTTTCAGACACATTATCTCATTTTATTATCAGAATAACCTCATGAGGCAAGTAGGTCAGACACTGGCATTTTCATTTGCAGTTCAAGAAACTGAAGCACAAAGAGCTTTAGTGGCCTTCTTACGGACCCCAAGTCCTTATTTCTATCTTTAACTCTAAGCCATTTGCTGTCTCCTGCTTCTTGCTTCATAATATTTATTTCTTAATGCTATATTTTTAAAGAATCGCTAACATAGGATGTGATAAAAGGACAAAAATTGTGTTCTTTGCCTGTGATGTGTATTTAACATGGAAAAACTGTAAGATTATCCTTCTCAAGGCTTCTCTCCCCCTAGCATTGGGCAACTTATGCATGCTGGTTCTAATGAAGGAGGAGTTGGTCAGAGCCAGAGGGACCTTTTGGAAATGAGGGTGGCCAGGCCCTACATGTTGATCTGTGACCCCAGAAGCCACTAGCAAGTATCACCCATGGTTCTCTGACTTCCTCCAACTCTCTCCACCTCCTCCTCTAATTAAACCATGGAATCTATGCCAAAGAGTACAGTGACAGCCCCATCTGAAGGACTGAAGAATTCTCAGTCCAGATTATGAGCTTTTAAAAGGTGAATGTTATCTTGTATAATTTTAAAGATCATAATGCTTTAGAAAATTTATTAACTGAAGAGGAGAAAAAGAGTGTTTTCACCAGGCAGAGCAAAGGTCACTCTTCAAAAGCCTTTCTTTCCTTTGAAAAGGTGACAGCTGTGAGCTCGATTTTCTATGACGTTTAAAAGCCCCTATGTTGAAGGCCATTTGTTGGTAAATAACTTGGCTTAAATATCTTGTTTTCAAATTCTAGGGCTGTTGTTGTTGTTGTTGTTTTAGTATTGAAAATAATTTCACATCTGAGTCAAAATGAGAAGATTCAGGACACTGAAAAATCATCATGATGCATGCAAATTTATAGAGAGCTTCCTGCACATGTACATTATAAAAGGCACCCTGAGAGTTTCTAATTGTAGCGGAGGCTTGGTCTCTACCATGAAAGTGTTTACAATCTAAAGCGAGAGATAGACTAAACACTTGATTAAAAAAAAAAAAAAAGTGATGCAGTGCTTTATGACAGTTTGCAAGCATTTTATCTGAATTAGCAGATGTCTCCTGCCTAACGTGATTTTCTTTATATCGGTTAGGACTATTGGTTGTAATTAATAGAAACCAAGGCAAGCTAGATTAAGGAGGGAAGAAAGTAAGATTAAGGAGAAAGCTCAATTAAGGCGAGAAAGTATACTATGTAGTGTCTTTTTATTATTATTAAAGTATAGTTGATTTACAATGTTATGTTAGTTTCTGGTGTACAGCAAAGTGATTCAGTTACATATATATATTTCTCATATTCTTTTCCATTATGGTTTATTACAGGATACCGAATATAGTTCCCTGTGCTGTATAGTAGAACCTTGGTGCTTATCTATTTTATATATAGTAGTTTGTATCTGTTATTCCCAAACTCCTAATTTATCCTTCCCCCATTCTCTTCCCCCTTCAGTAATCATAAATTTGTTTTCTATGCCTATGATTCTGTTTCTGTTTAGTAATTTTTGTATCATTTTTTTAGATTCCATATGTAAGTGATATATGGCATTTGTCTTTCTGTGACTTCATTCAGTGTGAGTCTCAAAGTCCATTCAAGTTGCTACAGATGGTATTATTTCCTTCTTTCTATGTCTGAGTATTCCACTGTGTGTATGTTATATGTATGTGTGTGTGTATACATACATACATATATATATATATGCCACATCTTTATGCATCTGTCAATGGACATTTAGATTGCTTTCGTATCTTTACTATTGTAAACAGTGCTTCCGTGAACATTGTGGTGCATGTATTTTTTTGTATTATTTTCTCTGGATATATGGCCCAGGAGCAGGTTTTGCAGGATCATATGACAACTCCATTTTTAGGTTTTAAAGGAACCTCTGTACTGTTTTCCATAGTGGCTGCACCAATTTACATTCCCATCAACAATGTGGGAAGGTTCCATTTTCTCCACACCCTATCTGCTGCTGCTGCTGCTAAGTTGCTTCAGTCGTGTCCGACTCTGTGCGACCTCATAGGCGGCAGCCCACCAGGGTCTCCCGGCCCTGGGATTCTCCAGGCAAGAACACTGGAGTGGGTTGCCATTTCCTTCTCCAGTGCATGAAAGTGAAAAGTGAAAGTGAAGTTGCTCAGTCGTGTCCGACTCTTCGCAACCCCATGGACTGCAACCTACCAGGCTCCTCAGTCCATGGGATTTTCCAGGCAAGAGTACTGGAGTGGGTTGCCATTGCCTTCTCCGCCACACCCTATCTAGCATTTGTTATTTGTAGATTTTTTAATGATGGCCATTTTGACCCATATGATTCTGACCCATATGAGGTGATACCTCACTGTAGTTTTGATTTGCATTTCTGTGATAATTAGTGATGTTGAACATCTTTTCATATGCCTCTTGGCCATCTGCATGTCAAGAATATGTAGCATCTTATGGATCCCAATACCATGTAGCCTGACCACAGAAGGGGAAAACTAGCAAGAATCAGGCAGGTGTTTGTTTTGTCTTTTTTTTCCCCTCGCTCATCCACCATTTCTCAGTTTCAGTCTATGACAGTTAACACATCTTTTACCAAGCTCCTTTTGTCCACAATGACTAAGTTGGTTTTTGTTTTTGTTGTTGTTTTTTTTTCCATTCATGCAACCAGCCCAGAGGAGAACTGAAAACTCTTGGTCCCACTTCTGAGTTTCTGCTGAAACAACTCTAACCTGTCGTGGGTAAGGGACTCATCCCTGGTCACTTGGCTAAGTTCCAGTGGAATTAACGAGACTAACAATGGCTAACCCCTAGGAACATGTGGATGATGTAAAAGCAGTTCTAGAGAAGGTAGGGTTGTGATAAGCTGTCTTCTAGTTTGACTAAAGAACAAAGCGTTGGTTTCTAACCAGTGGGCCAAGACCATGGGTGGGGAATGCAGGTGGGAGTATAGAGTCTCATATTTATTAATTGATCGTTCCTTGAAACCTGAGCATATGGGTGTAGGTGGTTTTTAATTGTGTGTAGATGCTCTTATAATTAATACAATTTTAATTCTTTTACATGTGTTAGTGAAGTCATCCTGTCTTTGGTCATCCTGTATCTTTTTCAATCAACGGACACTGGTAGTAAGGCTCTTCTTGTGTGAGAGTCCCTTTTAGGGAAAATAGTTGAGGACCCCTGTGTATAAGTTTGGGTACGGACTGAGAGACTATGTACATAATTGTAGGTGTTGGCTGTGATGATCACAGCTTATTTACAGGAAGCTTGACACATGAATTTTATTTTATTCGTCCTTCCTTTATTTTCTTGTATTGTCATGAATTTGTCTATAACCACCTTACTAGACAGAAGTGCTTCATATCCACGATATAGTAAGTTGGTAGAAAGCCCATTCTGATTAATAAGGAATATTTAAATTGATTTTGTGTTACTTTCAACTCTGTTTAGTGACAGGAACTTAGCCAACAAAAGGGTTAATAAGAGAGGAACTTTGTAATGTGCCATGAGCAATATTTAAGCCCGGCATGTAATTGCACGGTGATTGTTGACACAGGAGCAAATGCTTTTAAAGTGTTTTAAAATGTCCCTTAAAGGTACCTTAAATACTGAAAGTACTATTTGAAGCATTTTATTAGAAACTCTCTTACTAGATATTGCAAAGGGAAAGTTCCCATTTCAGCCTAAAAATAACAGTAATAATAAAATAATAGTAGAAGCTAGTATTACTGCGACAGTTTCTTGATACAAGAATTCCACACTTTATAAGCATGTTTTCATCTTATTTTTGCAACAAATGTCAATACCATATCTACCCCTATTTTATAAGGAAGGAAGTTGAGTTTGAGAAGCCTGCAATTTATGTCAAATTACTTGGATCCAAATGTGTTTTTACTGTTTGTAAAATACTCCTTTGAATGGAAGAAATGTTGACAGAGATCCAATTAACCCATTAGATTAACTGGGGAAAATTCAGACGTTGCTGGAATGTTGAAGAGACGCATAGCTTCATCATTAAGACTGGATCCTGGAACAAACCAGACTGTGCACATTCAAATCCCAGCCCCACTGCTTACTTGCTTTGTGACCCTGGAAAAGTTACTTGACCTGTCTGTTCCTTGGTTTCCTCTCTCTTAAATGAAGAGGAATAGTAACTCTTTCATTGAGTTGCTATGATGGTTAAATCGTATTTAAGTGCATAGAAGAGTTCCTGGAACACAGGAACTACCATCTGGGTGCTTCTGATTGGCCTGGAGGTGCTGTGCACTTGGGGTGTTAGCATAGCCAAGGGATCTTCCTGGGGCTACTTCTGTCAGCTCAGTAGCCAGATTAATGGGGCCGTCTAGAAAGGTAGTGTGGTACAACAGCAGGTACTCCTTCAGCCTCGTGATTCTCCATGTACTAATGGTTTCCAGACATCTTTGCACCAACACATTAGTGAGGAGCCCAGGCACTGGACTGTGGAGGACTGGCCAGGCGGAGCAGTCCCAGTGTGGCCCACAGTCTAGGCTCCGAGACCTGTCGGGGCCTCCCTCCAATTAGCAGCTGCTGCCCCTTTCAGGGCAGCCACACTTCCATTTTAAATCCATCGAGTGCCATCCTTAGAAACTAAGGAACCCTAACTAATTGGACAATAAAAGAAGATTTTGGTCTAGAGACGACGGCGCGCTTAATGGAGTTTGGAGAGATCCTGATTGCACTCCTGCTCTGCAGCCAGCCGTCTGGGGCTGCAAAAGCCTCTTAACCTCGTTGTGCTGATTTTCCCTGCAAGGGAAATGAGAGCCCGCTCACTTGCCCTCTCTCCTCTCCCCAGTTGTCCACAGATTAATAGCTACTTGGAATTCATTTTGACTTGGCTCAAAAAAATACAGCTATATAGAGATACTAGAGTTGGGTGAAACACTTTTTTTCTGTAATTCATGAGAGATTATCTGTCTTAAATAGAAATGACCATTCAATTTAAATTGGATAAAATTTGGACACGGGAATGAAAGGAGGCACTAAGCATAATTAAAATTATATAGATTTTCTTGGAAGACAATTTAGCAGGTTCTTGATGAAACTAAACACACTCTTACCATATATATGATCCAACAATCATGCTCCTTGGTATTTACTGAAAGGAGTCTAAAACTTATGTCCACAAAAACATGAACATGGATGTTCATGGCAGCTTTATTCATAATTGCCCAAACTTAGAAGCAACCAAGGTGTCCTTCAATCAGTGAATAGATAAAGAAATTGTGATATATCCAGACAATGGAATATTAAGCATTAAAAAAAAATGAGCTATCAAGCCATGAAAAGATATGGAAGAACCTTAAATGCATATTACTTAAGTGAAAGAAGCCAATCTGTGAAGGTTACTTACTGAATGTTTCCAATTGTATAATATTATGGAAAAAGCAAAACTATGGAGACGATGAAAAGATCAGTGGTTGCCAGGGGTTAAAGGGAAGGAAAAGATGAGAGTTGGGATACAGGGGATTTTTAGGGCACTGAAACTATTCTATTTGATTCTATAATGGTGGATGTGTTATACATTTATCGAAACACGTAGTGTGAACAACACAAAAAATAAACCCTAATGTTAACTATGCACATTGGATAATAATAACATCTGAGTGTAGATTCATTGGTTGTAACAAATATTCCACACTAGTGGGAGATATTAGGCTGGGGCAGATGACTAGGAGGGAGATATGTAGGAACTCTATACACTTTCTGCTCAATTTTGTTGGGAACCTAAAACTCTAAAAAAGTAAGGTCTATTATTTGTTAATTATGTAATTTTTGGCTATATGTATTAATCAGTTTTATTATAGATAGCTATATTTTTTAACTATTTTCAAAAATAAAATTATTTTTACAAAAGTAAAATTCTTCTGTTAAAAAAAAAAAAGGATATCAACTGGGATTATCCCAAAGAGCAGAGATGGGTGGTCATGTTTCTTAAGCAACATTCTCTGATTTGGAACTAAAAAGAAAATAAAAGATAGCATGTTTATTGATAAATTGTTTTTTTATAGTGTATTTACCTTTCTTTTGGAAGCATGCTGTTAAACTTTTCTCCTTTTTTTTTCCAGATTTTCATTACTAATTTATTGAGCTACTCACATTGTGCCCATACTCTTATTAAATGCTTTACATACATTACTTTAGTCGTTACTAAACAGAAGCTTCCAGAGAAGGCAGTGGCACCCCACTCCAGTACTCTTGCCTGGAAAATCCCCTGGACGGAGGAGCCTGGTAGGCTGCCGTCTATGGGGTCACACAGAGTCGGACACGACTGAAGTGACTTAGCAGCAGCAAACAGAAGCTTGTTCATTCATTCTCTCAAAAATGTACTGGGCACTTGTTAATTATCACACTCTGTTCCAGAAAATGGGAGCATAGCAGTGGAGGGAAGAAGGACAATAAACAAACAAATCTGTCCTATGTCAGGTGAAGGCAATGGCAACCCACTGCAGTACTCCTGCCTGGAAAATCCCGTGGATGGAGGAGCCTGGTAGGCTGCAGTCCATGGGTTCGCTAAGGGTCGGACACGACTGAGCGACTTCACTTTCACTTTTCACTTTCATGCATTGGAGAAGGAAATGGCAACCCACTCCAGTGTTCTTGCCTGGAGAATCCCAGGGATGGGGGAGCCTGGTGGGCTGCCATCTATGGGGTCGCACAGAGTCGGACACGGCTGAAGTGACTTAGCAGCAGCAGGTGAAAAGTGCTGTGGAGAAATGAGAATACAGTAATAAAAGTAAGAAACACAGTATAATATTAAATAATAATAAAGATAAGAGAAAGAAACAAGAAAGTAAGGTAAGCAGATAGTGATGGGGGAACTGCAATTTTAGATAGATAGTTGGGGAGAACTGCTCTTAACAGGTGACATTTGAGCAGGAACATGAGGAAATGACAGAAATGAGCTATATAACTATTTGGGGGAAGATCCTGCTAGACAGAGGGAACAGAGAGTGCAAAGGAACATGTTGGCATTTCATGGACTATCATAGAAGCTAGGAAGGCTGAGCAAACATCTAGCTGAGGGGAGCTCAGCTAGGGAAATGGAGACCAGAGTGGCAGTGGGGACCAGATTGGATAAGGGAAATTATTGTAAAGATTTGGGGATTTACTTGATAGAATGGAGGAAATCACTGGAGGAGATACATGATCTAGCTCATGTTTCAGCAGGATTCTGGAAGCCTGGACACCCATTATGAAGCTGTTGAAATTGTCTGGGTAAGATTGGTGGTGGTGGCATTGGAGGGATGAAAGTGCTTGGCTGGCTCTTGATCTGTTTTGAAGGGAGGGAGGACATGAGTTGCTGACAGATTTGATACAGAATATGAGAAAAAGGATTTAAGGATGATGCCAAGGTTTTACCCGAGCAACTGCAAGAAGGGCCATCGAGGAAGATAGTAGAAGGAACAGGTTTAGAAGGAGAAATCGGAAGTTTGTTTATAGACATCATTTTGAGGTGGCTGTCAGATATCTATGGTGAGTTGTTGAGGAGGTAGACGGTGTCAAGCGGAGTCCAGGGGTGTCAACCTGAGCTGGAAATATAAATTTGAGAATTGTCATTGTATAGATGGTTTATAGGCTATGAGCCTGCATGAGATCCCTTCAAGGGATGGTGTATGTAGATGGTGAAGAAAAGGATCCAAGGACTGACCTCTCTAGTGTAGAGAGCCCTGGGAGATGACCCAATCAATGTGATGGTGAAGAACAGTCAGGGAGGGGAACCAGGAGGAAATGGTGCCTGGAAGCCAGGAGAGGAGAGTGCTTAGAGAGGGAGAGGCTGTGATCTGCTTTATCAAGTGCTGCCCAACAGTCACGCTCAATGATGGCCAGCTTCTGCAGCATGAAACTTGTAGATGACCTGGACAAAAGCTGATTCAGTGAGGGAGTAGGGAGGAGAAGCTGACTGGAGCTGGCTGACAACAGAATTGAAAAAGAGAAAGAAGAAACCAAGAGATGATCTCCAACAGATTACTAAGTAGCAGAGCCAGGATTCTAACTCACATCTTTCTTACTTCAAAGTCTGGAGACTTTACAACAGGGGAAGAGATCCTGAACCAGAAACCAGTGGGGCTTTCACACTTGCTGTATAATCTTGAGAAACTCATTCAACAAACTTCTCTGAAGTCCTACTTTGTGTTAGGCACAGTGTAAAGTATGAGGGCTACAGAGATGAACATCAGACTCCTGACCCAGACTAGGGATTAGAAAGGGAAATAGGGATGGCTCTAGAGACAGGAGGAACAGCCACTTTAACTCTTCTTCTGTTTCTTAAACAAAGAGGAGGTTGGCTAAGGAAAGCTCTAAGAGCCTTTCTTATCCTTAAATTCCATGGATTTGGGATATAAGCAAATCCTGTCACCTACAGACTGAGGAAGGGAAAATCAGCACAAATTTCCCACCCCTTCCAGGGTGTATCACCAAGAAATTTTAAAGATGTCAACCCTTAATTAGAATTTTAAATTGGGAGAAATGTGTGTGGGCACTTTAGGTGCAATTAGTGCAGTAGATTAAAATCATTTTGAAGTGACCTCATTCACTCCCCAAACTGTTTAAATTGATTTTACAATTTTCTGCCCATGTAAGTGGCCAGATGATATATAGATAGCTGGGGAACTACTAGAATATTTTAATGAGATTATCCTTGTCAATCGAGAAAAAAAGATAAAAACTATTATAGCTTGTCTTTTTACTGCATCAATAAAAAAGGAGAAGGGGGCTTCATACTTTGTCAATGGGCTTTTACAGTATTTTCAATAAACCTGGAATGCCGAAATTCTGTTGTATTTCATCACAACAAAGCAGCCCTTATCTCTGCTGAGTGGCACCACTAAATAAAAATTTTGTTTCTCTATAAAAAGAGAAACTATACATCCAGTCAAAAGACAAATAATACATTAGGAGAAGATATTTGCAACAGTATGACAGTCAAAAGGTTAATATTCTTCACTCTTTTTTAAAAATCCTCTTCCAAGTGGGTAAGAAAAGGACTTGATAGAAAAGCAGGCAGTTCACAGAAAAAGAAATGCAATGGCCAATAAGCCTGTTGGAAAGCCTAGGAAAACAGGCCACTCTGTTAGTTGTGAGGGAAACTCAAGCTAAAACAGGACATATCAGATTGGCAAAAGTGAAATATATTGATAACAACTATTGTTTTGTTATTCAGTCACTAAGTCATGTCCAACTCTTTACAACCCCATGAGCTTCAGCATGCCAGTCTCCTCTGTCCTTCACCATCTCTTGGAGTTTGCTCAAACTCATGTCCATTGAGTCAGTGATGCCATCCAACCATCTCATCCTCTGTTGCCCCCTTCTCCACTAGCCCTCAATCTCTCACAGCTTCAGGATTTTTTCCAGTGAATCAGCTCTTCGCATCAGGTGGCCTAACTATTGGAGCTTCAGCTTCAGCATCAGTCCTTCCAATGAATATTCAGGACTGATTTCCTTTATGGTTGACTGGTTTGATCTCCTGGCTGTCCAAGGGACTCTCAAGAGTCTTCTCCAGCACCACAACTGGAAAACATCATTTCTTCAGTGCTCAGCCTTCTTTATGGTCCACTCTCCCATCCATACATGACTATTGGAAAAACCATAGCTTTGACTATGTGGACCTTTGTTGGCTGTATAAAGTGATATCTCTGCTTTTAATGTGCTGTCTAGGTTTGTCATAGCTTTTCTTCCAAGGAGCAAGTGCCTTTTAATTTCATGGCTGCAGTCACCATCTGCAGTGATTTTGGAGCCCAAGAAGAGAACATTTGTCACTGCTTCCACTTTTTCCCCATCTATTTGCTATGAAATGTTGGGACCAGATGCCATGATCTTAGTTTTTTGAATATTGAATTTTAAGCCAGCTTGTCATTCTTCTCTTTCACTTTCATCAAGCGGCTCTTTAGTTCCTCTTTGCTTTCTGCCATAAGGGTGGTGTCATCTGCATATCTGAGGTTGTTGATATTTTCCCCAGAAATCTTGATTTCAGCTTGTGTTTCATCCAGCCTGCCATTTCCCATGATGTACTCTGCATTAAGTTAAATAAGCAAGGTGACAATAGACAGCCTTGATGTACTCCTTTCCCAATTTTGAACCAGTCCATTGTTCCATGTCTGGTTTTAACTGTTGCTACTTGTCCTGCATACAGGTTTCTCAGGAGACAGGTAAGGTGGTCTGGTATTCCCATCTCTTTAAGAATGTTCTACAGTTTGTTGTAATCCACACAATGGCTTTAGCATAGTCAATGAAGCAGAAGTAAATGGTTTTTGGGGAATCCCTTGCTTTTTCTATCCTCTGGTGGATGTTGGCAATTTGATCTCTAGTCCTCTGTCTTTTCTAAATCCAGCTTGTACATCTAGAATTTCTTGGTTCAAGTACTGCTGAAGCCTAGCTTAAAAGATTTTGAACATAATCTTGCTAGCATATGAAATTAGTGCAATTATATAGTAATTTGAACATTCTTTGGCATTACCTTTCTTTGGGATTAGAATGAAAACTGACTTTTACCAGTCCTGTGGCCACTGCTGAGTTTTCCAAATTTCCTGGCATATTGAGTGCAGGACTTTAACAGCATCATCTTTTAGGATTTGAAATAGCTCAGTTGAAATTCCACCACCTCCACTAGCTTTGCTCATAGTAATGCTTCCTAAGGCCCACTTGACTTCGCACTCCAGGATGTCTGGCTTTCAACATCTGTTGAGGGAACAATATTTCTCTGTCTCAAGATCCACTGTAGAAGAACACTGGTGGCCCCTCTCCTTGGCCCCCATTCCCTTCTGCCTAGAAGAGGAGGACTGTGTCGTGAATTTGAGAAAGGAAACTGTGTTGGATTGGTGCCATCTCTGTCTCTTTTCCAGCTCTGCCTGCCTGCAGTGTGTGTATTCTGATGTGCTCCAACCACTTGGCAAGCTTCCCCAGACAGGCACAGCACCTGTGAGGGACACCTGTGTTTGACTGATATCCCAGTGACTTGGTGGGGTACATTTATTTAATGCAGGGGTGAAGTGTAAGACAATTTGTCTAAAACTATACAGGCAAATTATCCAATCCAGCTTTTCAGATGATGTTTTAAAATCTCTATTTGTGTGGCTCCTCTATCTCTTTGCTGGCTCAGAACTTGAAAAGAAAATAGAAGAATGTTTATTGACTCCTGTATGCCCCTCCTCCCAGAAAAAAAAAAAAAAGAATACATATATCCATGACCACACATGGGAAGATTGAGATTCCTTGGAGTTGGAAGGGAATAACTAAAATTTAGGGGGGAAACACCTAGCACTGTTATCAAACCTAACTTGTATCTACTCGCCCAAGCACAGTAAAGCCAATCTACTGATACTGGATTGTGGTGAAGCAAAGTTCAGCATTTATTGCAGGTGCCAAGCAAGAAGCATGAGCAAGCAGCTCATGCTCAAAAGTCCTGAGCTTCTCAAAGACTTTCATGGTAAGGTCTTTAAAGACAAGATGAGGGAAAGAGTTGCAGGGTATGTGATCAGCTCGAGGACGTTCTTCTGACTGGTCAGTGGTGAGGTGACCAGAAATCAGTATCATCAGCCTTCTGGTTCCAGTCAATCTGGGGTCTACATGCTCATGGTCAGGATACAGTTAGCTTCTTCCACCAGGTAGGGGTTTCAGTATCTGCAACACAGCTCAAAGGACATGACTCAGATTACTGTCTACAATCTTTGAGGAGGAACTAAAGTTACTTGACTTTGTTTAATGGCCAAACTATTATTATTTTGTCTTGCTTGACTGTTTTCCTTTGTTTCTGCATTTTCTCACTCCTCTGATCAAGTTTATTCTTTGAACTTTAGAGAAAGCCTAGGAGGCTAAGGTTTTTCTACAAACAAGAAGCAGGGCGAGGGTGAGGGGCAGGGTGTCTATCACTGGAAGGCCCCATAGGGTCCTGCTTGGTTACAGCTGTTTCTATTAATTAAACATGTATACATTTGAATGGGCTTCCCTGGTGGCTCAGAGGGTAAAGCCTCTGCCTGCAATTCAGGACACTCCAGTTCCATCCCTGGTTCAGGAAGATCCCCTGGAGAAGGAAATGGCAGCCCACTCCAGTATTCTTGCCTGGAGAATCCCATGGATGGAGGAGTCTGGTGGGCTACAGTCCACAGGGTCGAAAAGAGTCGGACACGACTAAGCGACTTCGCTTTCACTTTCACATTTGAATGATGTGATTTGGTCTCTTTTATTTTCTTCAACATAATCCAAGGGGAGGGCACAAGTGGGTAGAGGTATGGAAGCATCGAAAGTGTCCTTTTTCATGTCTGAAAGGTTTTACATCTTCTCAATCAAAATAAGAGAGTAGTTACACTATTCTCTCTAGCTTTATATGTGTTTTACATTTTCCATAGTAAAAAATTGTTTTAGAATGTGTATTACTTTCAACTAGCATTCTCACTTTAAGGAATATTTTTCTTAGAAATAACTGCAGCAGTCCATATGGATATATATATCTATGAGGATGTTTATTAAGACACTGTATAAGAAAAATATGGAAATAGCTAATAATCATTAATAAGAAAATGATTATGTAAACGACATATATGTTGACCTAATTATTAAACAGAGTAAATTGGGGGAAACAATCTCGTGTAGCATCAAGCAAAATTCACACCATCTACTTAATCCTTTATTCTTAAGTATAAACAGACAGGAACCATCAAATACATAGGGGAAAAAAAATAGCATCATGAAAGAGAAAGGGCTAAGATAAACAGAAAAATGGACCCCTAAAGGAAGCGAAGACAATCCAGGAAACTTCAAACAGCCCCATTAGTATGTTCAGAGTGATCCAAGAATTCATAATATCCATTTAAAATGACATGGAATCAGACAATAGAAAAAGAAAGCGCTTTTAGAGATTAAAGATAGGCTGTCCAGAAATCTGATAGAAGACCTTGGGGAAAATAAGTGAAGCAAAAAAGAGAAAGAGATAAAGTTAGTGGAGAAAACAGAAATCTCCTGGAGACATCTCTGTACTCCCATGTTCATTGCAGCAGCATCCACAATTGCCAAGATATGGAAAAAGCTACATGTCCATTGGATGATGAATGGATAAAGAAAATGTGATATAGATATATAAAGATCTATCTATATATATGCATTTTATATATAATATACATCCATATTTATATATACCCATATATACATATATGTATATATAAGTGTGTTATTGTTGTTTCTCCTAAGAAACCTGGTTTGATCTCTTGGCAGTCCAAGGAACTCTCAAGAGTCTTCTCTGACACCAGTTTCAATTCTTCGACACAGCCTTTATGATCTAACTCTCACATCCATACATGACTCACATCCATACATGATACTGGAAGGGTTAGCTGATACTATAGTGGTAATCATCTTGCAATATATATAAGTGTAACAAATCAACATGCTGCACACCTTAAACTTATACAATATCATATGTCAATTACACCTCAGTGTTAAATGCTGGAAACTCACTCTTTGAACAAGGGCCTCAGACCAGCAGCGAGATCAGCACCTGGGGGCTTACTAGAAATGCAGGTCTCAGGCCCATCCCAGACCCATCAGTCAGGATCTGCATTTTAAGAAGATGCCCAGGTGATTCATATGCTCATGGACAGGCTAGAACATACAGGATCATGACTTCATGGTAAGAAAAAAAATTATTTTGAACTTATAATTCTATCCCCAATGATCAGTCGAGTGTAAGGGCAGAATCAAAGCACTTTAAGGCAAAATGTGTGCATGCGTACATTCTCAGTCATGTCTGACTCTTTTGCAACCCCATAGACTGTAGCTTGCCAGGCTTCTCTGTCCATGGAATTTTCCAGGCAAGAATACTGGAGTGGGTTTTCATTTCCTTCTCCAGGGAATCTTCTTGATTCAGGAATCGAACCCATATCTCCTGCATTGGAAGGTGGATTCTTTACCACTGAGCCACCTGGGAGGCAAAATGAAAAAAAAAAAAAAAGAAAAGAAATTTGCCCTTCTGGTTAGTGATATAGATAATGTGGGAGGCTGTGCATGTGTGAGGCAGAGGGTAAATGGTAAATCTCTGTACCTCCCTCTCAATTTTCTTACAAAGCTAACTGCTACTGCTGCTGCTAAGTCGCTTCAGTCGTGTCCGACTCTGTGCGACCCCATAGACGGCAGCCCACCAGGCTCCCCGCCCCTGGGATTCTCCAGGCAAGAACACTGGAGTGGGTTGCCATTTCCTTCTCCAATGCATGAAAGTGAAAAGTGAAAGTGAAGTCACTCAGTCGTGCCTGACTCAGCGACCCCATGGACTGCAGCCCACCAGGCTCCTCCATCCATGGGATTTTCCAGGCAAGAGTACTGGAGTGTACTCTAAAAATACTCTTCCTTTTTTTTAAAAAAAAGATAGTATTTAAAATTATAAATGCAACCAATAAAATATAATTATTAAACATTGGGAAACTAAAGGAAAAGGAGATTAAGTGAACTGAATTCTCATTTTTCATCATCTTTCATGACAAGAAGTCAATAGTTGGTGCCTAAATTAAGTCAGTGAATTGTGATACATATTAATATTATGTAGAGCCAAGGAAGTAACCTGTGGAAGAACTAAAAATAGTAACAGGAAATTTTTCCTCCTGTTACTCAATGATTCTTTTTTAAAGCTGAGAGGTAATAACTTTTTTTGAGGCCTCTCTGAAATGGACCTGTGCATGGCTTGATTAGAATAATAGAAACAAACTCCAAAATTTTACGGTTGTAACACGTTAAAAGTTAATTTACTAACAGTTGCAGTCCAGTGCAGGTTATTTTTGGTCTGTAGGCAGTTTTCCTCCATGTGGTCAATTCAGGGATCCAGGCTGCTTCCTTCTTGTGATTCTGATATCCTCCAGGCCTCAGACTCTTCTGCATGTATCCATGGATGGGGAAGGACAGCATGGAAAGGGCAAACTCACTTCCTAAATGACCTGGCCCGAAATGACATCCTCACTTCCAATTTCATTCCCTTAGGTAGTACCAGTCGTGGCCCCATCTAGATGTCAGGAGGGCTTGTAAATGTAGATCTTGGTGACCGTTCTACATCATGGAGGATGAACTCCAAATTTTGGTGGGAAGCAGAAACAAACCATTTCAGCCACACTCTTCATAGCTAAGTATAAATGGTGTGTACCCCTTGCACCTCCTCCGAAGGGCATGTGGATTCTGGACACTGCAGAATCAAGGGCCCTGCAGGTAGAAAGGCTGGTGTGTTGATCAGATTTGCTCTGAGTTGTTAGAAAATTTTTAATTCCTTTCCTTTGCTCTGATATCATATAACCAAGCACGTTTCTATAATCATTTCCCTTAACTTAGTAGATCTGTATCTTTTAATTGGAGAGTATGTCCTCTTTGTAAATTAATAAATCTGTTATTAACATAATGGTACAATGCTGCAGTTCATGGGGTCATAACTCAGACTTGGCTGGGGGACTGAGCAGTGAAAGGAGAGACTGGGCAATATGCTGCCCCCTAATGGCAGCTTCATTAACACGGGTGTGACTTTGAACTGGTCAAATAATCTCTCCACTCCTTGGTGTCCTTATCTGTAAAATAAGGGACTTGGGTTTTGCCAGTCCTGTCTGTTCTTACTGTTTATTCCTTTATAATTCTATCCATCAGTGAACTGATAATACTGATTTTCTGGACTGCAGACAGAGTGACCACAGTCTGGACTAGACGGATGCTGCTAAGTCACTTCAGTCATGTCCGACTCTGTGCGACCCCATAGACAGCAGCCCACCAGGCTCCCCCATCCCTGGGATTCTCCAGGCAAGAACACTGGAGTGGGTTGCCATTTCCTTCTCCAATGCAGGAAAGTGAAAAGTGAAAAGTGAAAGTGAAGTCGTTCAGTCGTGTCTGACTCAGCGACCCCATGGACTGCAGCCTACCAATCTCCTCCATCGGCAATGGCACCCCACTCCAGTACTCTTGGACTAGAAGTATAGCAACTCTTAAAGTCTTCACCATACCCACCCCTGCAACCCATCACAGAGACTTCACTCTTGAATAGTGAGGCTCAAAGAAAAACAAGGTTGAGACAGCGTGGTAGCAAGGAAGCAGACTCATGGTTCGAAATCTCCATCAGTGCGTGCGCGCGTGCTAAGTCGCTTCAGTCATGTCCGACTCTTTGCAACCCCATAGACTGTAGCCACCAGGCTCCTCTGTCCATGGAATTCTGCAGGCAAGAATTCTGGAGTGGGTTGATTCCAGAAAAGAAAGGTTTTATAGGGATTCAGCTCATTATCCCCACCACAAACCCTCCTCAACAAGACAGGGTGATCAGTGTTTCCAGGCACTGTACAGTTCATAAAGCTGTCACCATCCCTATAGGGGAAGCAGGGCAGGTGTTATTTTCATTACGGATTTAATAGTTTCATGGTTCAAACATTAAAAAGTATAGAAAGGCATGTCATGAAAAGTCCCCCATTTGTCCAGTTCTCATTCTTCATCCTCCCACCTCCCAAAAGAAATAAGTACTTGTATTAGTGTTTTGTCATTTTAGAGATTGTCATGCATATATATTCTTTTCCCTCCTCTGCGTATAGCACAATACTCATTAGACCCTGTTCTGACCTTGCTTTAATTTAATATATCAGGGAGTTCTTTCTATTATCTGTACATAAAAACCACTCTGTGTTTTATAGCATTCTATCTAAAATTTATTTGTTTTGTTTCTAGCCTTTTGTGAACACAGATTATGCTTTAGTAATTTAAATAGAGTTGTACATAAGTCATTTCATACACTTGCATATGGATATATACATAAATGCCTCAGAGTGGCACTTATGTATATTGATAGATACTTTCAAATTACCCTTCATTGACCCATTTTATAGATGAGGAATAGTGGTAAGAATTTAAAAGTGCAAATCATAGGCTGTATCCAGCTTGCCTGCTCACAAGTGTAATTTTCCTGAGTCGGAACTAGATGGCTGTGATGGGTCTGCTATTGTGAGCTGAGGGGGGCTGCTGTGAGGTGGGCAAGCAGAATAGCTCACCAGAGTGCAAGCTGGAAGAATGAGGCTTGGTCACAGTGGAGTACTAAGAAGTCACAAAGCAAACGTGAGCTGAGCACAGCCAATGTCAGAGCAGGCACTTTGTGAGCCAGAGCTCAGGGTTTGGACACTAGCTTGGACACAGGGTTTGGACAGAGGCTCCAGAAATAGCAGTTCCACTCATTACAGGGTGGTCTTTGAGCCAGGTGGCCAGGGGGTGATTCTCTGTGCCAGTCAGCTTCCTGCCACCCACAGCCAGCTTCACTGGGCCTTAGACTGGGGACGTGGATAGCTCAGTGGCAGAGTTGTGACCAACCATATCACTTAAGCTTAGTGAGGGATAGTGGGGTAGTTTTGTTAAAATGGAGCAGCCTTGCTTGCATATTTTAAATAATAAAATATGTATATATATGTGTGTGTGTATTTATTTATATATTCCTATATAATATGATGGCAGCCACTCATTATAGCTCAGATGGTAAAAAATCTGCCTACAATACAGGAGACCCCAGTTTGATCCCTGGGTCGGGATAATATGATGTTTATGTTGCTGCTGCTGCTGCTAAGTCACATCAGTCGTGTCTTTGTACGACCTCATAGAGGAAGCCCACCAGGCTCCCCCGGCCCTGGGATTCTCTAGGCAAGAACACTGGAGTGGGTTGCCATTTCCTTCTCCAATGCATGAAAGTGAAAAGTGAAAGGGAAGTTGCTCAGTCGTGTCCGACTCTTAGCGACCCCATGGACTACAGCCTACCAGGCTCCTCCATCCATGGGATTTTCCAGGCAAGAGTACTGGAGTGGGGTGCCATTTAAATATTTTACATATTTATGTTACTTATATATGTCACATATATAATTATACATCTATATTTTTACTTATATAATATATATAATGTATAATATGAAGTATATTTTAATATGTATACATATACAAATAAACATATAGAAATTTTTTTATCTGTCCGGTCACTCAGTCGTGTCTGACTCTGTGACCACATGGACTACAGCATGCCAGTGTCCTCTGTCCTTCACTATTTCCTGGAGTTTGCTCAAATTCATGTCTGTTGAATCAGTGATGCTATCTAACCATCTCATCCTCTGCCGCCCCCTTCTCCTCCTGCCCTCAATCTTTCCCAGCATCAGTGTCTTTTCCAATGAGATGGCTCTTCCCAGAAGCTGGGCAAAGTATCGGAGCTTCAAGTTCAGCATCAGTCCTTCCAATGAATATTCAGGACTGATTTTCTTTAGGATTGATTGGTTTTATCTCCTTGCAGTCCAAGGGACTCTCAAGAGTCTTCTCCAACACCACAGTTCTAAAGTATCAACCATTCAGTGCTCAGCCTTCTTTATAGTCCGACTCTTGTATCTGCACATGACTACTGGAAAAACCATAGCTTTAACTATATGGACCTTTGTTGGCAGAGGTCTCTGCTTTTTAATATGCTGTCTAGGTTTATCATAGCTTTCCTTCCAAGGAGTAAGCATCTTTTAATTTCATGGCTGCAGTCACCATCCACAGTGATTTTGGAGCTCAAGAAAATAAAACTTGTCATTGCTTCTACTTTTTCCCCTTCTATTTCCTATGAAGTGATGGGATGAAATGCCCTCCCAGGTGGTGCAGTGGTAAAGAATCCACCTGTCAATGCAGGAGACACAAGAGACATGGGTTTGATCCCTGAGTCAGGTACATCCCCTGGAGCAGGTAATGGCAACCCACTCCAGTATTCTTGCCTGGAAAATTCCATGGACAGAGGAGCCTGGCAGGCTACAGTCCATGGGGTCACAAAGAGTTCGACATGACTGAGCATGCACAATAGAAATTATACATATTTTATATAAATTACATTTTAAATACATATTTAATAAATATCTAAGTAATGGAATTTTTCATATACTTTATTTTTTAGAGCAGTTTTAAGTTCTCAGAAAAATTAAGTGGGAAGTACAGAGCGTTCCCATAAACCTTCTCTCACACATATGCATAATCTCCCCCACTAACAACCTCCCACAGCAGAGCAGTACATTTATTACAATTGATGAACCTACATTGACATGACATTATCACCCAAAGTCCACAGTTCACCTTAAGACTCACTTTTGGTGGTGTACATCCTGAGGGTCAACAAGTATATTTTTTATTCTTGTTCTTAATGCTACATTAACACATCACCAGCAATCCTGGGAGGTAGGTGCTATTATTACACCCATTTAGAGAAGAGGAAGCTAAGGTGCATAAAGTTAAGTGATTGGGCCAGGGTCACATAGCTAGTGAGTATTGGACCTGAACTTGAACCTAGCAATGTGACTTCAGGTACGTTCCTAACTGCTGTGCTGTACTACCTCTGATTTGGTTCCCTGATCCCTGGGGTTCTCTTTACTCTTCCCACTCCTCCTCCAGGTGAGCAAAAAGGGCTCTCTCAGTTCTTACTTACCTGGCTCTCCCAGAGCCTCTCTGTCTGTTTGAGGAATCTTTGAGCAGCTTCTGTTATTCTCTGCAGCAGGAAGCCTGGGTGCTGAAGAGCAGGGAGCTGTGGGTTAGCTGTGGCTGGAGCCTAACGGTTATCAGTGAGGAGGACAGAAGGGGAAAGGGAGGGTGAGGCGGGATGTGATGGAGAGAGGAGAGGAGCAGTACAGCAACACTGGCCTCGGGGACACGGAGGTCTGAGATTAAAGGACAGCAGTGAAAATTAGGGGAGGAAAGAACATGGGACCAGTTCCTTCGAGAGACCAAAAACCAGACGGTATGGGACACTTGGTTCCAGGTTATGACAACAAGCAGGCTTTTCACTCATTCACTTATTTGTTCATAATCTCCTGTTATTTGGAGGGAAAATTCTGATAACTGGAAGGTCTTTCGTTTGTTGAACAGGGTGGTGGTATATACTTTTGGAAGAGCTTGCACACAGTTAGATTTTCCAACAAAAGAAAAGGAGAGAGTTGAGGAAGCCTAAACGGAAGATCTAGAATGGCACTGTACAGTGTAGAGGACACAGGGCTATTGAGATGTGTGTAAGTATAAAATTCACGTTGAATTTTGGTGACTTAGGGAAAAAAGAATGCAGACTGTCTTAGTAATAATTGTTTATATTGGACATATGTTGAGATGCTAATATTTTTGATATATTTTAAAGATTATATATATTATTAAAATTAGTGGTACATTCTTTACCTTTTTTAAAAAAATGTGACTACTGGAATTTTTAAAATTACCTATGTGATTTGCAATATGTTTCTACTGAACTGTGATGATCCAGAGGAAAGGAATAAGAACCACAAAGACTCAGGACTATTAGGGGAAAATTCACGAGAGAGGGAAGCCCTATAGCTAACAACAGAAAATTAATCGATGAGGTTTTGGAAGGGTAATGGGTGTGCTGTGCAGTGTAGAATCTCACCTCAGTCTTCCCTATGAAATCTTCAGTAAAATCTACATTATTGTAAAAATTTATTTATCTATTTAATTTTGGTTGTGCTGGATCCTTGTTACTGCTCAGGCTTTCTGGTGCACAGGCTTCTCACTGCAGTGGCTTCTCTTGTGAGCACAGGCTGTAGGCGTGCAGTTCACCAGCTCAGTAGTTGCAGCTCCCAGGGTCTAGAGCAAAGTGGTTGTGGTGCACGGGCTTAGCTGCCCGGAGGCATGTGGGATCTTCCTGGACCAGGGATTGAACCCATGTCCACTACATTAACAGGCAGATTCTTATCCACTGGACCACCAGGGAAGTCCCAATTTTAAAATAAAATAAATTAAAAATAATTCCTTTTGGAGAAATTCATGAATTCTCTTGAGGTGACAAAAAGCCTCCAGATCCTAAAAAACTGTTTAAATTTCACTGGTCTATATTTGGGACCTAAATGAAATCAGTAAATTAGAAATTCTGAGAGTTAAGATACTCTACCTCTTTACATTCTAGCCAGCATGTCCAAGGAACTCTTAAGAGTTTCCAGATTATCTGTGAATCATTTTTAAGAGAAAGTGGTTTTCTTCTTTCCCCACTTGATGGTTTTTTCCCTGTTAACTTGTGCTAATGTGACTCAATTGAGAGAGTTGATTGTCCAGGGAGGCTTTGAATCAGTATGAGATTTCTGGCTCATCAAATTCAAACTCAAGTCATCACCAATGTTGCCACCTAATAGTTGCTTAATGGACTTTTGTTCTTTGGGTGTTGGGAAGCTGAATTGTCAGGGAGCGATCCTTCCTGGATACAGCTGTTTTTAATCATCTGTTGTAACCCTTGCATATCAGATATGAGGCATAACGGAAAAAATGTCTGAGGACAGTGGCCAGAATGCCTGATGCTGTCTTCTTGTGAATAAAAAGAACATCAGAGACAAGAATTTGATTTGAAGCTTCATAATTAGGACTGTGGCTGACATTCTGGCATTAATTTTTGGGAAGGAAAATGTTAGAGGAAGTTACAGAAAACTTGAGGGAATAGAGAGAAGCAAGTTAACGGACTTCCTAATGAGCCAAATAATTTGTAAAAGTGATAGTAGCGGTAAATTTGAGATGATATCATCTCAAAGGAAGGACTATATTTTAATGAATTACTGTTCAATTCATCCTGAGCCGGTATTTCCCGTTTCCAGGATGAAGTAATGAGCCTCTGAAAACTAACATGGCTGAACTGATTTCAGAGATTTACTGTCTTTAACATGAAAGTGTGGTGTGTCCATGGCTTTCTGTATAATAACAGAAAAGAAATACCAGGAAAATGGTTCAAGTTGATTGTCACTGGCGATTAGTACCCCAGAAGTGAATGTCATGTACCACAGAGATAGTAAATGCAGTGGAGGGCGAGGAAAGGAAGTTATGTATGGGGCATGAAAAAGAGGGATTATAATGAGGGGAAAATGCCAATTTTGTGTAACCCGCAGTAAATATGGATTATGTGGCTATGGCTGATTTTATACCAGGGTCATTTCCCAAAAATTCAGATAGACTTTAAATCAGCTTTGATTTCCAGACAATGTCCCCTGAGTTTTCTATAAAATTTACAAGATTTTCCCTCTGAGTTTGCATGATTGTCTTAAGCTTATTTCATGAATTTTATTGAAATCAAAATGATAAATGAATGATTTGATTGTTAGAGTGTTAGACAAAGAGCCAGACAATCAGGTAATCTGCATCCATTCAGAATTTTATCTTTCATCAAAGGCTGGATTGTGATCAGAGCTTTGAGGTCAGAGTGACTAAATTCATCCGAGTGAATTAATTTTCCTGTCTGTTTAGCGTTAGCCACAATTATACAGATTTCAAGGTGGATGAAAATAATGAACCTGATTTTGTAGCCATCACACAAGACTGTATTGCTTCAAATGGCCTCAGTTCCTCTGTTTACTCTGCAAGGATAAAAGCAGATGTGAAAAATGTGGCCATTGGCCAAAACAATATTTAAAGCCCTCTATTGGAGTAGATTTCAGAGCCCAAACAGAGTCTTTTTAATAATCTTGGCTGTCGCATATCTTCATTCTTTAGGGATGGATTTGTATTTGGAGATCATCAAACAGCATTCACAGCCAAATTTTGTAAATAAAGTGGAAGATAAATTTGGATGACACCCTCTGAGGTCAAACATCAGATGTGACTAGATGTGACTATAGAATATTGAAAACAGTTTGCTGGTAGCTTCAAATACCTCAAATTAACTTTGAAATCAGTTCCAATAAAGGAGTGGCTAAAGTATTTTGAGCAAAGACAGTGCCCTTGGAACACGTAAGTATAGAGTCTGCCAAGGTGACTATTTCAAAAGGGATTATACCAATTTAGATGTTTGTTTAAAAAAAATCAATCGCATCACTTTAGGAGTGCAGTGCAATGGAATAGGAAGAACAGCAAAAAGCCAGAGGGATCTACCTTCACTTCTTCTGGCTCTGAGTGGCCTGGGACAAGTTATTTAAGCTATCTTAGCTTCTGCTTCAAAATTAGCAATTGGAGACAATAATTCCTACTGAGGCTGTTGTGAGGGTTAGAAATATAGTATGTAAAACACCAGAGAAGGCAATGGCATCCCACTCCAGTCCTCTTGCCTGGGAAATACCATGGACGGAGGAGCCTGGTAGGCTACAGGCCATGGGGTTGCCAAGAGTTAGACACAACTGAGCGACTTCCCTTTCACTTTTCATTTTCATGCACTGGAGAAGGAAATGGCAACCCACTCCAGTGTTCTTGCCTGGAGAATCCCAGGGACGGGAGCCTGGTGGGCTGCTGTCTATGGGGTCACACAGAGTCGGACACAACTGAAGTGACTTAGCAGCAGCAGCAGCAGCATGTAAAACACCACATATATTGGCCTACATGTAGTATAGCATTTGTGATTATTTGATGGATTTATTTATACCCAGCCTGCTTCAAAATTGATTAAAGGGAGCTTAACTGTACGTTTTACACCCCTACATAGCTTTATTTAGGAAAGGGTAATATTAATAAATATAAGTAAACCATGTGCCCTAGACATTTATATATATATTTTTTAATTTATTTATTTTAATTGGAGGCTAATTATTTTACAGTATTGTATTGGTTTTGCCATACATCACCATGAATCTGCCACGGGTGTACACATGTTCCCCATCCTGAACCCCCCTCCCGCTAGTCATTTATATTAACTTATTTTGCTTTTTAAAAATGCTGTATTGTCTGCTCAATACTAACTATAATGTGTAAGAAAATGCAGTAATGGATGTTAAATAACCCTTACAACATATCAGACATTGTTCTAAGTATTATATATATATATATTAATTTGTATTACCCAGTAACCATCAATGGCTCAGATGATAAAGAATATGCCTACAATGCAGGAGACCCAGGTTTGATCCTTGGGTTGAAAAGATCCCCTGGAGAAGGGAATGGCAACCCACTCCATTATTCTTGCCTGGAGAATTCCATGGACAGAGGAGTCTGATGGGCTACAGTATGTAGGGTCACAAAGAGTCAGACACAACTGAGCGACTAACACTCATTCATATACTGGACTACCTGGGTGACTCAGACGGTAAAGAATCTACCTGCATTGCAGGAGACCTGGGTTTGATCCCTGGGTTGGGAAGATCCCCTGGAAGAAGGCATGGCAAGTCACTCCAGCATTCTTGCCTGGAGAATCCCCATGGACAGAGGAGCCTGGTGGGCTACAATACATAGGGTCACAAAAAGTCAGACACGACTGAGTGACTAAGCACACATACTGGTTTTAGAAATGGTAAAATGGGAGCATTTTCTGTGATTAAGTCATTCAAAGTCAAAGAACTACTAAGTTGAAAGATGAAACTAGAATGCAAATTCAGGCAGTCTTTCACCCACACCTGTCTCCTTAACCATTACTTGCCAGCCTGCCTGCTAAGTTACTTTAGTTCTGTCTGACTCTTTGTGAACCTATAGACTGTAGCCCACCAAGCTTCTCTGTCCATGGGATTCTCCAGGCAAGAGTACTGGAGTGGGTTGCCATACCCTCCTCCAGGGGATCTTCCCGACCCAGGGATTGAACTCACATCTCTTGTGTCTCCTGCATTGGCAGGCGGGTTCTTTACCGCTAGTGCCACCTAGGAAGCCCCTTAATCACTAAAATATCTCATTAAATATAGTAAGTGACAGGAAGATCTATTAGGGATAAACCTGATATTTGAAAACTAATAAGCACCATTTATAGCCAACTCTTGTAAATAAGGTAGGGGATAATCCTTTAAAGTCAAAAGGCAATATGACTAAATATTAGAATAGAATATTGAAAACAATTTTCTGGTAACCTCAAACCCCATAAATTAACTTCAAAAGTTGTTCCTGTAAAGGAGTGGCCAAAGTGTTTTGAGCAATGGCAGTGGCCTTGAAACATGCAAGTATCGAGTGTACCATGGCTTGTTGAGAAGGCCCAGGACCCACTAACCTGTACTGGGCAGGTGCTAGAAGGCAAATTCAGCTACAGTATAGTCAGACATGTAGTCCAGCAGGCAGTCCACTATCTTAAGGGATCAACAAGTAGCCATCCAGATAAGTCATTGGCATTCTTAATCCAAAAATAAAATGAGTGTCTAAGGTTGTGAGGCAGCCAACATTGGAGCAGTCTGTCCACGGAGAAAGAACACAAGTCCCTGAATGGAAGATAAGGAAATAGGAAGATCCACCAGAGCTTTCCATTGGCCAAACCTAAACAGAAGCCAGAGGAATAGGGAACCGTTGATGCAGCCCAAGGAGGCCAGCCTTGCAGGGAACAGAGTAGGGAAGGGAAGGTGCAGAGTGAATCTGGAGAGAGAAATGGAAGATGTCCAACCCCCGTGTCTTCATCAAAGATGCACAGGGTCAAGGATACAGCCCTGAGTTCCAACCACAGAGACCTCACTCTGGTTGACATCTGGTACTCAGCTCACTTTGAAACCATTACCAATACAATCTGCCAAGCCATAGTTCACAATTTCAGGCACAAGGATATCAGAGAAAACAAAATAATAATTTGTTGAGACAAGATAACTCTGTGTGAGGAGGCTTTTTCTGACCATGTGAGCTTGTTTAAACTGACAATGATTTTAGGAAGGTGAATGTGTATTCCATATCCATCTTGGCTCCCAGTATCATTAAATTTAATTTCTGGATGATTCAAAGGAGATTAAACTTTAATGAATTCTAGTCTTTTATAGGGAGAAGGCAATGGCAACCCACTCCAGTACTCTTGCCTGGAAAATCCCATGGATGGAGGAGCCTGGTGGGCTGCAGTCCATGGGGTCGCGATTGAGCGACTTCCCTTTCACTTTTCATTTTCACGCATTGGAGAAGGAAATGGCAACCCACTCCAGTGTTCTTGCCTGGAGAATCCCAGGGACAGCGGAGCCTGTTGGGCTGCCATCTATGGGGTCGCACAGAGTCGGACACGACTGAAGCAACTTAGCAGTCTTTTATATTTCTGGCTTTTATCTGACTCTTATAAATAGATGTGTTTTGTTTAGAAAAGCTGATGATTTGAGTGGGGTTCTTGATGTCCTTTGGATTCCATAGTAGATGTTTCATGACTGATTTCACTCATGGAAGGGAAACCCATTTATACAGTTGGGAAGGTAGATAAGAATACCTGGGTATTCCTGTTCTCTCATCTTTTTTTTTTCCTTGAATGAAAACCATTAATCTCCCAACCTATGCCAATTGTGTGTGTGTGTGTGTGTGTGTGTGTCTACATTACATATAGGACATAATCTTGATCGGCAAGCCATTTCTATGGAAATTATCAGTAATTGTCTCAGTGTCATTGACGGCCCCTCCAATGGCTTGATGTCAGACGTCATGTTGACTGGAACAGTATGTGTGCAGGTGGATTAGGACAGGCTGCCTGGAGAATCCCATGGACAGAGGAGCCTGACAGGCTACAGTCCATAGGGTCACGAAGAATCGGATATGACTGAGCAACTGAGTACTCATGCATGCATGCAGTCCCAAGATATAGGACTTCCCTTCCAACTCCATCAGGGGAAGACAAGCAACATTCATTAAGTCCATGAGAAGCATTGTACTCTTATACTTTAAATATATGCAAAAGTATAAAAACTTATATAAATGGAATCGTTTTGTTCATTCTAGCTTTTTCAGAGGAAAGAATGGCCAGTATAGACTTTCTTCTTCTTCTCCCACTCTTCTCCCCTCCACCTTCGTGTGTCTTCCCTACAACTGCATCACTGCTCCACCCCTCCCCCTGTACACACAGAACTCTCCAGATTAACAAGCTTGTATCATCCCTTTTGCTACTGTTTACATTTCATTTTGTCTTCAGTCTGACTACTGAACTACTAAAACTACTTCTGAATGTGTTAAAAGGGACAATCTACTGGAAAGTCTTCTTAACAACTACATAAGGACAGATCAACCAAAGTAATTTATAGCCTCCCCTTCTTTTCATCCCAAACCAGCATGAGTCTTAGCTAATGTTATGAGCTACCTGGGTTCAACTGCTGAATCATGAAATGCTTTATTTCTAAATGGTGTGCTG
Source organism: Bubalus bubalis (assembly GCF_019923935.1). Lineage (NCBI taxonomy): Eukaryota > Metazoa > Chordata > Mammalia > Artiodactyla > Bovidae > Bubalus > Bubalus bubalis. Next base: position 108,077,975 of record NC_059159.1, on the reverse strand, counting down.
CAATGGATTCCCTCCCTTTATTCACTTTTTCCAACTCAGCTGTAGAACATTCTAGAACCAGGAGCCAGAAAGCCACCAGTGCTTCACTACAACTTGAATTCCCTGACTCCTGCAGCCAAGATGCCACAGCACCTCCTTTTCATGTTACCTGGTCGTGCCTGCAGAGGGGTCTGCCTTGCCTGTGTCTTCCAGGTCATCCAGCCTTTTTGTAGAAGGGGAGGGATTCTCTTCAACCAGCTGTAACTCCTCCCTTCTACTCTCCCAGCCTCCGGAGGCACATGGGTCATAATCAAGGACTCTGGCTAGGTAATGGCAGTCATCACTTAAGCCTTAGTTCCTAGGACTTTACCAGCTGTGAAATCCAGAACCTGTAAGAACAGCAGCACTTACATGATTCACAAAGGTGATGCAGTGGTTGTTGTTTTAACTCTAGCTTCCTTCTGTAGCTTCGACCTGTTTCTGCTTTGCAGTCATCACCAGGTATTACAATTACTGAAGCTTGTCTGCCCTTGAAGGCTGGGACCATGGTTCAGAAACTCGCATCCCCCTCACCTTGTACAGTGCCTGCTACTGGATCAATGCCCTCAAACGCAGGCAAATGTTGAATCAATGGAGTTCTTTGGGCACTTAAAGCATCAAAAGAAGATAGAGAAGGTTGCAGGGGTGGATGAGGGCAGCAGAGATTCAAGATGGAAAGAAGAAATGAGATCTCAAAAGGCTGGGCATGCCAATGTCCAAAAGGCCCCTGATACTGAAAAGTGGGAAGATAATTATTTTCTTTTTAATCACTAACAATTTATTGACTACCTAATATGTTTCCTCTGTACTTGGCACTGGGGAATCAAAGATAAATGACCTGTGCACTTTTCTCAAGGATTTCATATTTATAAAGAATTGCTACTCAGAACAACAGGTGTTATGATATTTAGATAGAGTTCAGTGAGGATGATGGGAAGGGTTAATCAGATTGTATTATTCTGCTGCTTAAACCTTCCCCAGTACCATGCCCATGGACTGTAGCCCACCAGGCTCCTCTGTCCATGGAATTCTCCAGGCAAGAATGCTAGAATGGGTAGCAGTTCCCTTCTCTAGGGGATCTTCCTGACACAAGGATTGAACCTAGGTCAAACCCTGCATTGCAGGCAGATTCTTTACCATCTGAGCCACCAGAGAAGCCCAGTAGTGTGCCAGCGCACTTGAAATAGCTTTGCCATGACGTACCAGGCCCTGCCCTGCTGGCCCTTCCCATCTCTCCATCCTCACCTCCTACCACATCATCTCTTACTCAGTTCACAAACATTATTTCTGTCTTTGAACACAGCAAGTCCTTTCTCACCTCAAGGCCCTGCCCTCGGATCTTTACTTGGCTCTTTCTTTATCATTCAGGCCTCAGCTCCAAAATCACTTCCTCTGGCCACTATATAACCCTCTCTCCTCAGTCAGTTTCTCTGCCATTACCCTGTTTCATTTTCTTCATAAGACTTTTTGTTCTCCGATGTTATCTGATTTGTTTATTAACATAATCATTATCTCTTCCCCCTCTCCTTCCCCTTCACCCCCTTGCATTAGAATGGGGGCTTCCCAAGAACAGAGCAGCCTTTCTGGCTTGGCCACTGCTCTGCCTTTATGCCCAGAATATTGCCTGGAGGCTGGCACGTAATAGACACTCATTAAGTAGAAGTGACTTCCCCTTGCTTTGGGGAAGATAAGACAGATTCACCAGAAAAAAATTATAAATGAAAAAATATGCTAGGATAGGGAAGGCAGCTAGGGCTAGTGTCAGGACTTTGGGTATTAGACTGCAGGATACAGATGAAGCAAAAAGATGAGGCTGGAGGAGAGATGTGGCTTCATTTGTTTGATGAAGCATCAGGAGTAGGACTCCGGCACCCAGAGCCTAGAGCCAGAGAGTATGGATCAGACACCAGTTCTGCCAGGTACATGACTGGGCAATCACCTAATACCACTTGCCTCCATTTCCTCATTTTTGAAAGAGCTGACAATAATCTCTATAAAGACAATAGGAGAGTACGTTCTTCATAGGCTAGTGGGAGGATTAAATAAGTCATTATGTGGAAAATGCCTAGTAGTGTCTGGTAGAAAGCTAAGCACTTTCACCATGTACTACACAGAGGAGGGTCACTGAAGAGTTTAAGAAATAGGGTTATGGGATTCAGGTTTGTATATAGAAAGATGAGCAGGTTAGCAGTGGTAAGGATGGATCAGAGGAGACTGAGAAATTAGTTAAGGAAATAATTTTGTAGACGAGAGGGACCAAGACAATGTAGCGGCACTGAGGATGATGTGAGAGTTATTAAGACAATGGACTTGGTCATCAGTTTGGGGAAGGAGGTGAGGGAAAGAGACAAGTCAATAATAATTCCTGGATTGGGAACTTGGTGGTGCCTTTCACCTGAACAGGAAACACGGGGGTGGGGTGGGGTGCCAGGTTTGGGAGCTGGAATGGGGAAGGAGGTTGAGGAGGCATGTTTTGTTTAGCTGTGGCAGGTAGAGATTGGGTGCCATGGGAACGCCAGGTGGAGCTACCCAGCCAGAAGGTCCCCCCACACCTTCCTGGATTGCAATATGCTGAAGTGCTTATTAGCTCTGTACTTATTGATACTTAATGCTAGTGCTTAATATTTAATGTTTATCTTTGCCTTTTAAGCAAATAGCATGAGAAATATCTTTGTCCATATCTGCATTTTTCCTTTGAGATTTCTGTAAGTAGAATTACTGGGGCAAATGTATATTACCTTTTGAAGATTTTAATTCATCTTGCCAAATTTCTTTTCAAAGGGTGGTACCAATATATAATCCTACAACAACCTGGGATTCTTAACGAAAAGATAAAACAGCTTGAGTGAGGTTTTTTAAATAAGCAAATTTGCCAGTGTATAGGGAACAGTCCTCTTGTGTGCTACCAATGGACCTGACCCCAGTGTCACCTCCATCTTTAAAAGTTGGTAGTTGCCTTTGTCCTAGGGAATCCCTCAAATTGAAGCCTGTTATTAATTAACATGCTGCTGCTAAGTCACTTCAGTCGTGTCCGACTCTGTGCGACCCCATAGACGGCATCCCACCAGGCTCCGCCGTCCCTGGGATTCTCCAGGCAAGAACACTGGAGTGGGTTGCCATTTCCTTCTCCAATGCATGACAGTGAAAAGTGAAAGTGAAGTCGCTCAGTCATGTCCAGCCCTCAGCGACCTCATGGACTGCAGCCTTCCAGGCTCCTCCGTCCATGGGATTTTCCAGTGGGAGTGGGGCGCCATTAACATGCTGCCAACACTATAACCCAAACTATATTCTTGAAACCAGGATGGTTCACTCTGTGTGTGAACATTCCCCTGAAGCTGGGGAAGGGGTATAAGGACCATACACCCAGTGAAAGGAAAGCTTCAGTGAATCAAAACTACCTTAGTTTAACATATTTTCCCCTAAAGAACTGTTTTTTGGTACTTTCTTTACATGACTCAGTGTATGAACATGCACACAAATCGCATTGCCTGTGGATCAATCAGTGCTCTGTAAGACAGCACCATTTCCTAGTCAGACATGATTTTAACCCAGAATAAACTAAAATCTCTTTTTGATACATATATCAATAGATTTTCATCAGGCTAGAAAAGAAAGTGCCATTTTCACTGAAAATGGGGTTTTGGTCAGTTCTGCACGTGGTTATTATGAATTGCTGGCCTGCTCATGTGTTTTGGATGGTGGTCGTTGCATCTCTAACTGACTACACACAGCTGACACACTGCAGGGCAACAGTACCCAGGGAAGTATCTGGTGTGTTTCGTATCCCTCCATTATGAATGCTTGCTTTGTCCTCAGCAGACTTAGATTTGAACGTGAGTGTGGTTCTTATCTGTTGTCTTTTCCAGAGAGTCCTTATGAAGGAAACTTGGATAGACTGTTCTTGTCCATGCCTTGTATGGAATTGAATATTTGTTTTGTATATTTCATGCACCACTGGAGGCCATCTAACCTGGGTGCTGTCAGCACCAATATTTGCCTCTTCTGTTACGTGCATTAACCATCTGGTCTGAACAGAAATGCGTACTTAGAAAACTTTCTTATACCTTGTCCACAGTCACCGTTCTCAGGGGTTAAATAAGAGGAAGCCACAATTTTTCAGAGACGACTGAGTCTAATTTGTATGAAGTGGGATTCTTGTCAAGGAGGAAAGCAGTAAGGATTGATCATCTCTGCTAAACCATAATTGTTTTCTAGTGAGTGTTTGGGGTGGATCCATCAAAGAAGGGGGTAAAGATGGTAACTACTGCTTTAAGATGAACTTGGCAGCTCCAAAATGGCCTCCTTTACTACTGGGGCTATCACAGTGCTTGAAGGAAATTGCAATCGTTACGGTGGGAGCTGAGTAGAATATAATGCATCCTAATATTAGAGTCCATTAGATGTCCCTGGTCCTCCTGGAGCTTTCTGCTCTTACATTGAAGAGTTCATTTCCCAGTTTTGTCCATGTGTAAAATGAGCCCCCCAAAAGGACACTAAGGAAAGTTTACACACATTGAACCCATTTACAACTGCCTTAAAATCATGGGGATCCTGCCTGTTTTTGTTGTTCTTTACATCCCCTGCAATTATTTCCATACACTGTATGCAGATTATGCTATAAAGCTATTTTAGATAAGAAGAAACCAAAATACTGAATTTACCAAATACCAAAATACCACATTGGATAGTGGTTGAAACCAAAGCCATCTTTGTAGTCACAAGTCCCTCTGGAAATAGGGAAAGGGACATACCCATATTTTAAAGAAGTTAGCATGTTGTAAAGTATCAGCTATAATGCTAACTTACAGAATCAAAGAATTTTAGATCCAGGGTGTATGAGGGGAGCGAATATTAGAAATTAGCTAGTCAGTGTTTTAAGTGCAGTTGTCCGAACGCTGGCCTCTAGGGAAAAGGTGTTTCCCAGTCAGACAAGTTGGGTAACCCCTGCATCCTGTATCTTCCTCCACTTGCATATTCACAAGGAAAGTCAACTTAAGTCAGCATCTCCCAAACTTAGTTGAGCAGGGAGCCTTTTTACTCTGCGTAATAGCTGTTAACATCCTGCTGCAGGCAATGAGTCCAGTCTCATGGTGGAGGTTCAGAAAATTAAACCACTTAACGGTAGGTGACAGAGCCAGTAATTCCAGGATGAGAACCCATTGATGGCTGAAGCCTCCCTCAGAATGGCTGCATATTTGTACTGACAGCAGTGGATTCAAAACATCCCAAGGCTTTTTTTCCTCCTCCTCCCTGGCCCCGCAGCATGCAGGATCCTAGATCCCCCACCAAGGATTGAACCCTTTCCCCCTGCAGTGAAAGCTCGGAGTCCTAACCACGGGATCACCAGGAAAGTCCTTTTTTCCCTTGAAATTTATTTTTAAAATCGTTTCTAAAGTGTCTAGGATCCTAGTTTAATTTAGAGAGATTTATCTCTTAGCAGATGGAAAAGTGTCAATTGGCTCATTCAATGTGGTAGTACTCTCTATTCATATGCATCAGAAACAGAACCTGAATAGTAAGCACGGTGGGGAACTTAAAGGCTCAGAAGGCTGTCGGTCTTAGGGGTGGGGAACAGAGAAAGCCAGTAAGCAATGAAACAAGGAGACATGTAATTACAAATTACGACACGTGCTACGAAGATGATGAACTGTGTGCTGTCAGTTTGAGCTTAAATTTGCAATCACTTTTTAATTGACCGCGATTCAGACGAGATCAATAACAGCTGTTTTTATGATTATCTTGGTACTCGGCTTCTCCCTACAGTCTGAACCACGTAATAGCCCCTCCCCCTTCTTGTTTTTCCAGCCGGGTGGAGCAAAATGAGAGCGCAGTGAGCCGGCCCAGCCTCTCTCCCAGCCGTCCCCGACGCCCACCATGAACCACTTGGAGGGGGCAGCGGAGGTGGAGGTGACGGACGAGGCGGCAGGCGGGGAGGTGAACGAGTCGGTGGAGGCCGACCTGGAACACCCCGAAGTGGAGGAGGAGCAGCAGCAGCAGCAGCACTATGCGGGTCGCCCCCGGCGCCGGCGCGCCGTCGAGGACCCTCGCGCCCAGCCTGGGCAGCAGCAGCAGCAGGAAGAAGATGAGCATGGGGAGTGCCTGGCGCGCTCGGCTAGCACGGAGAGCGGCTTCCACAACCACACGGACACGGCCGAGGGCGACGTGATCGCCGCGGCCCGCGACGGCTACGACGCCGAGCGCACTCAGGACCCCGACGACGAGAGCGCGTACGCTGTGCAGTACCGGCCCGAGGCCGAGGAGTACACGGAGCAGGCGGAGGCTGAGCACGCCGAGGCCACGCACCGCCGCGCGCTGCCCAACCACCTGCACTTCCACTCGCTGGAGCACGAGGAGGCCATGAACGCGGCCTACTCGGGCTATGTCTACACGCACCGGCTCTTCCACCGCGGCGAGGACGAGCCCTACGCCGAGCCCTACGCCGACTACGGGGGCCTCCAGGAGCACGTGTACGAGGAGATTGGGGACGCGCCCGAGCTGGACGCGCGCGACGGTCTGCGGCTGTACGAGCAGGAGCGCGACGAGGCGGCCGCCTACCGCCAGGAGGCTCTGGGCGCACGGCTGCACCACTATGACGAGCGCTCCGACGGGGAGTCCGACAGCCCGGAGAAGGAGGCAGAGTTCGCGCCCTACCCCCGCATGGACAGCTACGAGCAGGAGGAGGACATCGACCAGATCGTGGCCGAGGTCAAGCAGAGCATGAGTTCGCAAAGCCTCGACAAGGCGGCCGAGGACATGCCCGAGGCCGAGCAGGACCTGGAGCGCGCCCCCACCCCGGGCGGGGGCCGCCCCGACAGCCCCGGGCTGCAAGCGCCGGGAGGGCCGCAGCGGGCCGCAGGCGGTGAGGCGGTGCAGCGGTACAGCAAGGAGAAGAGGGATGCTATCTCCCTGGCCATCAAGGACATCAAGGAGGCCATCGAGGAGGTGAAAACCAGGACCATCCGTTCGCCTTACACCCCCGACGAGCCCAAAGAGCCCATCTGGGTCATGCGCCAGGACATTAGTCCCACCAGGGATTGTGACGACCAGAGGCCGGTGGATGGCGATGTAAGTGTGTGCGGGTTCGGGCTCGCTCAGCTCCACGAGCGGCCAGGAGGGGAGACGGGCCCTGGGTGGCGTCATTTGTCATTAGAAATGACTTGATGACAGAAATGATCTCTGGGCATGCTCAGAAACAGCTTGCGCTTAACAGCCGGTGAGCGAAAACTAGGTAGGAAGGAGTTAAGTGTTGAGAGATTGCGATAAATCAGTGGGTCTCAAACTGTCACTGGAGCATGTGTTCAGAACCTGGTTTCCAGACGCACCTCTTTCCATCCCCTAGTTTCACACTTAGACTTGGGGCAGGGCCTGCGAATTTGTATTTTTTAACGTTAAATAAAAAACAAGTCTGGATTGAGGAAGGAGAGACTTCATTGGAAAGGTACTGTTGTAACAGGAACTCTTGCAGTAGAACTGTGGGATCTGCAAGGGTCTCTAGGGTTAGGCAAAAGGGGATTCTTTCGTAGGTAGGAGTAAGCAAGGCCTGAAAGGACAAGATGTGAAGAAGTGGGATGAAGCATGGCTTGAACGTACTGCCCTTGATAATGTTTTAATCTGAGAACAGCCTTTTCCTAGGAGGGTCTGGTGAGGAGGCGCGGTAAACTGGCAAAAGTCCAGGTACCTGGAAGAAGGTGAGAAGCTTAATCAAAGGTTGGTTAATAAGCATTCCGTTTTGACTAATCAGCTCAGCTAATCATTTCTCAGGCAAAGAATGGGAATTTGAGGGGTCTGTGTCTGGCCTTGTCATAGGTAAACAAAGGGGCACCTGTGAGTTACTCAAGTCCTATGGGAAAGAGGTTCTTTGCATAAGTCATATTCAAAAACGAAATGGGAGTCTTTAATCTTTGCTGTTTTCTGGGATCTCAGGGCTCATGTTAAGTTCAGTGTTGTCACTTATAAGTTCCTAGGTGATGCTGATGGCTGCTGGTCCCAGGACCACAATTTGAGAACCACTGTCTTAAATCAACCCCTTATAGGTTTAAGATGAATAGTGGCCTTTTTAGAGGAAATCAAAGAAATTCTTCCGGGCCCTTAGCAGCCAAGGAGTGTCTACAGTTTGTTTGCTTTTTTTTCCCCCCTTCTTTGTGACTTACAAGAAGGGCTTAGTTTTGATTTCTGGTGGTACCAGAGAGGGAGCTTCTCACCTCACGAAAGACATGCTTTTGAACGGAAGTATACTTTCTTGTGAAGAGCTACTACAGAAAGCTGTTGCTGCCTCGTCGGCCTTTCACTTTCCATTTTTGAAATATCCAAGAAATTTGATAACTCGGCAAGCTTGGGTGTCACAGTCTACTCAGAAATAAATCAAGAAGGCTAACCTTTGCCCCCACTACCTGACTCTAAAGATTCTCTTTCTCCTCCAACTCTCACTTTTCCATTCTCTTGAATAATTTTTAAGCACTTTCATTTAAAATGGGAGCTTGGAGTAAAAGAAGGGTCAAGAGGTTAAATTTGGTTTCATATAATTCTGCATTTTATGATTGCACCTATCTATTTCTGAGTATACCTTTTGGAGTGAGAAACCATTATTGGAAGCTGTTTGTTCATTTCACTTATAGGTAAAAGGCTGTGCAGGTCAGTGATGTCATTTGCCTCCTCTTTTAGTAACAGTCAGCATGGGCTGTTAACTGATTAAATCACAGGCACCTTTAAATCATGGGCTTCCCTGGTGGCTCAGATGGTGAAGAATGTGCCTGCCATGCATGAGACCCAGGTTCGATTCCCAGATCAGGAATATCCCCACTCTGGTGTTCTTGCCTGGAGAATTCCATGGACATAGGAGTCCATGGGGTTGCAAAGAGGCGGACTCGACTGAGCAACTAACACTAAAGTGAAATTTCAACAATGGCTGTTAGCTGATTCAATCCCTTTTAAGGCAGGGTTGGAACAGGCTTGAAAAGGATCTGCATCCTCCCCAGCCAGGGGGGCGGCATTGGGTCAGTTCAGCCTCCTCGGTGTCTCCCCTCTGTAGTTCAGGCTTCACATTCAAACAGTTTAAAATAGATGTGCTCCTATGCAGGATTCTGAGTGACCTCCAGTCTCTAACAGGTTTCTCCTGGCTTGGAAGGATGGAGTGCAGCTAGCATTTTTGCAAATGTAGTAGAAATGGAGCAGGCTTTTAAAAGTAGGGAGCTGGCAGGAGACCAGGTTCTAAATCCTTTTAGAAACTTGGAAAGCTGTTGGAAAAAAGCTGCAGGAGCATTTGGTACAGATGCTGTCCTCTTCATTCGGCTTTCTCACCTGTACCAGCTCCGTGAAACGACCTGCTTCACCACCTGGTCCCTGCAACCTGATGATGAACCCACCACACAGCCTCCACTAGGGCTGGGGGCTTGCTTTTATCCATTTGAACTAATAAAACAACCCACTTACAAGTTGTTTCATTCAGAAGGTAGAATTGATTTTAGAATAGTTGGTGATGCTTTAGAATCCCATCTCGTCAGAAATTCAACTTAACACTAATAAATTGGTGAATAGGGCTTTCTGAGTTATTAATAGTTAATACAAAGCAAACCCCAAACCCTGTGCCTTAAAGTAATCCACCAGTTGTCTTTAAACCGTCTGAATTTGTGGGTTGCATTTCATCTGTCATGCCATAGGAAAGCCCTTCATTTGCTACCTCTTTGATGATATTATGGGGGAAAATACAAGTGTATACATTCTATTAGTTTCCACCTCAGCATCAAAAAATATTTACTGAGTGCTCATTTCATGTATGCTGTTGTAGAAAATGGAAAAACACTATTAAAAGCACTGTGGCCTGAAGTCTTTCTGGAAGGTACTTGTTAAAAATGGCATTACTACCTTTTCTTTCCAAACCAGAATACCTTAGGTGGGGTCCAGTGACCTGTTCTTTGGGTTTGTTTTCCTTGCTTTGTTTTGTTTTGTAAATTTTCCCTATGATTCTAGAGTATGTTTAAAAAAAAAAAAAAACAAACCACTGATGTAAAAGACAAGTATCATGTGTGTAGTTTTTCCATGTAAGCCCCTATGGATTAGAGACCTAGCTAAATCTCATATTAACATGGGTGTGGTTTCCTGGAATGGTCTCTCCCACTCTGGTTATGGTCAACAGGCCTGGGGAAGGGGTGCTGGAATTCTTGTTACAGAAGCAGTGCATTCTCAAAATAGCATCATCAGAAACCATAGTGATGCAAATAGACAGAAATAAAAACCACCTGTACTACTACCTGCCAGAGATACCTGCTGATAGCTAAATTTGTTCTTCACACTACTTTTAATTCCCTCGGAACTTTAGCATTTTTCTCTTACTTGGAGGAAACTGACATCTGCTTGCTACTGAATCCTACAGAATGCAAAAATAGAACTGCTCATTAGCAAGGACTTACTGAATACAGACTAGATGCTCATCAGTGAGTGGAAATTCTGAAAAAAAGTACTTTATACATGCTTTGCTTCTAGTAAAGTCTCTTTTCCAGGTATATGTTTGAGAACTACCTTCCAGTCCCCTTCTTTAAAATATTGTTAATGAATGACTAGTTCTGAAAGTCCCACACTCTACCCATCTCTCTCTTTTAAAAAAAAATTATTTTTAATTACAGTATAATTGCTTTACAATGTTGTGTTAGTTTCTGCTTTACAATGAAGTGAATCAGTTATGCTACTGCTGCTAAGTCACTTCAGTCGTGTCCAACTCTGTGCCACCCCAGAGACGGCAGCAGCCCACCAGGCTCCCCCATCCCTGGGATTCTCCAGGCAAGAGCACTGGAGTGGGTTGCCATTTCCTTCTCCAATGCATGAAAGTGAAAAGTGAAAGTGAAGTCGCTCAGTCGTGTCTGACTCTTCGCGACCCCATGGACTGTAGCCTTCCAGGCTCCTCCATCCATGGGATTTTCCAGGCAAGAGTACTGGAGTGGGGTGCCATTGCCTTCTCCGGAATCAGCTATACGTATAGCTATATCCCTTCCTCTTAAGCCTCCCTCCCACCCCCACCCCCTCCCACAGAGCACTGAGCTGAGCCCTTCTCTCTTTAGGCAGGAGATTCACTCTGAGTAAAGAACAGAGTTGTGGTAGAATCAGAGACATGGATAGGAGCAAGCACACATCATAAGTGGGAGCGTTTTGGCTACTTGGAATAGTGTGTTGTGTGGCTTGAATTGGTGTTTATCTCTACTTGCTCTTCAAGCTATACGCTAAAGTGACAGTAAAAATAGTAAAAAATATGTAAACCCATAAGTGCCAGGAGACAGGAAATGGCAGCAGGTGAGAACAAAATTTGTGCCCCCAACCCTGTATTGCCGGTTGTTCTCTGTGTTCTAGCCCAGGGAGGACTGTCCTGCCCCTCCTGATCCCCTCAGAGTGAGATGCGGCAGTGGCATGGGCGCACTGCAGTGTGATACTGCTTCTACGTGGGAGCAGCTCAGAGCACCGTCTTCTGCCGAAGCCTCAGGCGGAAGTGCTGGTGTCACAGGGTGACTGAGCCTCTGTCCACCTGGGTGACTGATGAGCAGGGCTCCCTGCTGCCCCTGCAAACATGTAGTGTGAGAGAGGACTCAGTGTTTGTTGCTTTAAACCTTGGGGGTTTGGGGTGGTTCATTGCCACAACATAGCCTCATAGCCTGGTGGGTTCTCACTAATACACTGATAAGGTTTCTGTGTTCCCTACTCTGCCTAGTGTCTGTGAGGCTTTGTATTGTAGGCCCCTTAAAAGGCTAAGGAATGAAACACTGGATATCTCATATGGCAGGAGTATGGCTGAAAAAGAAGAGAGGATTGTTTGGAGTTGTGTCATGGGAGAAATTAGACTCCAAATCTGTTCTCCAGCCCATGCCACCAGATTACCATTCCTCCCTCGCCTCCACAGAAGGTGGGAGGCTTACTGGAAAGAAATCGTGGACCAGAGAAGAGCTGGAACTGGGGACACTAGCCACGGCTGAAAGTGGGTGTTAGGGGTGCCTTATGGAACACAGGGCCACTAATCACTGGGCCTGAGAAGGTCTTGCACTTCTTAGCCATCAGGCTTAGAATTTACCCTCTCCCACCCCCTAGCCAGAGATTAGAATATTCCTCTCTGAGGAAACAAAAAGGCCCAAGAATAGACACGTTCAGTTACTAATGTTTGGGTGCTTTCCTGCAAAACTCTGGGTCCCCACCTGATCACCCCACAGTGAAGTTTACTGCCACTTATAGATCTTCCAGTAGGCTTTTTGGGGACCCCCTTAAATATGAGTGGATATCCAAGGATCACTGGATATTTAAAGAACATCTCTAACATGAAAGACACACAAAAAGCAAATGGAAAGGAACTTGGAGAAATAAAGGCAGTGCTTAGAGCAGGGAAAAACTATAAAACATTCACTAACACTCTCAGAGAAGATCAGTTCAGTTCAGTCACTCAGTTGTGTCCACCTCTCTGCGACCCCATGGACTGCAGCATGCCAGGCCTCCCTGTCCATCACCAACTCCCGGAGTTGACTCAAACTCATGTCCATTGAGTCAAACTCATGTCCATTGAGTCGATGATGCCATCCAACCATCTCATCCTCTGTCATCCCCTTCTCCCCCTGCCTTCAATCTTTCCCAGCATCAGGGTCTTTTCCATTGAGTCAGTTCTTGGCATCAGGTGGCCAGAGTTTTGGATTTTCAGCTTCAGCATCAGTCCTTCCAATGAACATTCAGGACTGATTTCCTTTAGGATGGACTGGTTGGATCTCCTTGCAGTCCAAGGGACTCTCAAGAGTCTTCTCCAACACCACAGTTCAAAAACATCAATTTCAGCGCTCAGCTTTCTTTATAGTCCAATTCTCACATCCGTACACGACTATTGGAAAAACCATAGCCTTGACTGGATGGACCTTTGTTGGCAAAGTAATGTCTCTGTTTTTTAATATGCTGTCTAGGTTGGTCATAACTTTTCTTCCAAGGAGTAAGCGTCTTTTTATTTCATGGCTGCAGTCACCATCTGCAGTGATTTTGGAGCCCCCAAAATAGTCTGTTACTGTTTCCACTGTTTCCACTGTTTCCCCATCTATTTGCCATGAAGTGATGGGACCGGATAAGAAGATGGGGAGCCATAAATTAAAATAGGATGCCATTTTAAAAGAGAACATTCCAAACAAAATTTAATTTAAAAAAATGGCAGAAATTTTTAAACTCCTTCAGTGGGATGATTAGAAGACAAAGTAGAAAAAAATCTTCAAAAAAGTAGAATAGTTAAGTCACTAGATGGAAAGAATTAGGAACATAGATAAAATGGAGAAATTATGAAAAGCTATGTCCTCAAGGCAAAGGACGTGACAGTTTCCTGATTGGAAAATTCTACTAGGTACCTAGAACAATAAAAGACCTACAGAAATTTCAAAACAGAGGAGAAGGAGGATATCTGTCAGGCTTTCAGAGAGGGAGAAACAGGTTACAAATGATTAGGAATCACAACAATGGTATAGGCTTCAAAAGCAACACTGGAAACCGGGAGGCCGACACCCAGTCTCAGTGCAAGATTGGCCAGTTAACTGGCCAACACCCAATTAAGTGTGAAGGTGGAGTAAGACTTTTTCAGTTACGAAGAACCCCAGAAAATTTACCTCCCTGGCACCTTTTCACAGGGAGCTGTTCAAGAATTGCTCCCCCCTAGAATGGGAGTGTAAATCAAACTCAAGAAAGAAGATGGGATTGGGAAACAGAATCTCACACAGGAAAGAGACCAGACATTACCTGTGATGACAGGGGAGGAGATGATAGGTGTGTAGAAAGACAGGGTCTTTCTGCAGCAGCCAGGCCAGCTCAGGGTGGACTGGAGTTTGAAGGGCTCCACGTGGGAGGTTTCCAGAAAACACGGAAATGAGAGATTTCCTAAGATTTTAAAAATATTTTAAATCTATATTTCACTAGGACTTTTTATCTTTGAAGGATATGCTACTTTAAATTTTTTTTTATTTTATATTGGAGTACAGTTGATTAACAGTGTTGCTTATTTTCAGTTGTATGGCAAAGTGGTTCAGTTATACATATACATGTATCTATTCTTTCTGAAATTCTTTTCCCGTTTAGGTTATTGCAGAATATTGAACAGAGATCCCTGTGCTATACAGTAGATCCTTATCAGTCCCAAACTCCTAATTTACCCTTTCCCTGAACCTTCCCCACACCCCCAACCTACCCTGGTAACCGTAAGTTAGTTCTCTAAGTCTATGATTCTGGTTCTGTTTTGTAAATAAGCTCAAATAACCATTTGTATCATTTTTTTAAGATTCTGCTTATAAGTGATATCAAATGATACTTGTCTTTCTCTGTCTGATTTCACCTAGTGTGACAATCTCCAGGTCCATCCATGTTGCTTCATGGCATTATTTCATTCTTTTAATGGTTGAGTAATATTCCATTATATGTATAGAATGGTTGAGTAATATTCCATTATATATGTATACACACCCACACACCACATCTGCTTTATCTATCCGTCTGTCCACGGACATTTAGGTTGCTTCCACGTCCTGGCTATTGTAAACAGTGCTGCAATGAAAAATGGGGTGCATATCCATTCAAACCATGGTTCTCTCCAGATATATGCCTAGGAATGGAATTGCTGAGTCATATGATAGTCCTGTTTTTCGTTTTTTAAAGAATCTCCATACTGTTCTCCATTAGAGGCTGTGCCAGTTCATACTCCCATCTGTAGGAGGGTTCCTTTTTCTCCACACCCTCTCTAGCATTTATTATTTATAGACTTTTTTTAATTTTATTTTATTTTTAAACTTTACAAAATTGTATTAGTTTTGCCAAATATCAAAATGAATTGATGATGGACATTCTGACCAATCTGAGGTGATATCTCACTGCAGTTTTGATTTGCATTTCTCTAATAATTAGCAATGTTGAGCATCTTTTTATATGCCTCATGGCCATCTGTATGTCTTTGGAGAAATGTGTATTTAGATCTTCTGCTCATTTTTTGATCGGTTGTTTGGCTTTTGATATTAAGCTTCATGAGCTCTTTGTAAATTTTGGAGATGAATCCCTGGTCAGTTAACATCCTTTGCAAATATTTTCTCCCATTCTGTGGGTTGTCTTTTCATTTTGTTTATGATTTCTTTTGCTGTGCAAAATCTTTTGAGGTTAATTAGGTCTCATTTGTTTATTTTTGTTACTATTTCTATTACTCTAGTAAATGGATCAAATAAGATATTGTTGCAGTTTATCTCAGAGTGTTATGCCTATGTTTTCCTCTAAGAGTTTATACTGTCCCATCTTACATTTAGATCTTTAATCCATTTTAAGTTTATTTTTGTGTATGGTGTTAAAGAATGTTCTAATTTTTCATGTAGCTGTCTGGTTTTTCCATCACCATTTATTGAAGAGACTATCTTTTCTCCATTGTGTATGCTTGCCTCCTTTGTCATAGATTGGCCATAGGTGAGTGGGTTATTTCTGCACTTGCTGTCCTGTTCCGTTCATCTATATTTCTGTCACTATGATACTGTTTTTTGATGACTGTAGCTTTGTAGTATAGTCTGATGTCAAGGTACCTGACTCCTCCAGCTTCCATTTTTCTTTCTCAAGATTGCTTTGATTATTCTAGATCTTTTGTGTCTCCATAAAAATTTAAAGTTTTTTTGTTCTAGTTCTGGAAAAATGCTGTTGGTAATTTGAAAGGACTTGCATTGAGTCTGTAGATTGCCTTGGGTGGTATAGTAATTTTGATAATATTGATTCTTCTAATCTAGGAACAGGGTATATCTGTCCATCTATTTGCATCATCTTCAATTTCTTTCATCAGCGCCTTACAGTTCTCAGAGTACATGTCTTTTGTCTCCTTAGGTAGGTTTTTATTCATAGAAATTTTATTATTATTGGTGCGATGGTAAATAGGATTGTTTGCATAATTTCTCTTTCTGATCTTTCATTGTCATATAGAAATGCAAGAGATTTCCATGAATTAATTTTTTATCTTGCAACTTTACCAAATTCATTGATGAGTTCTAGTAGTTTTCTGGTAGCATCTTTGGATTTTATATATATAGTATCACATCATCTGCAAATAGTGACAGTTTTACTCCTTTTCCAAATTGCATTCCTTTTATTTCTTTTTCTTCTCCGCTCTGGTTAAGACTTCCAAAACTATGTTGAATAAAGTGTAAGAGTGGGCATCCATGCCTTGTTCTTGATCTTAGAGGAAATGCTTTTAGCTTTTCACCATTGAGTGTGGTATCAGCTGTAGGTTTGTCATATATGGCTTATGTTGAGGTGTTAGTGACTGAACAACATGTTAAGGTGCTTTCTAGAGAGTTTTTATTGTAAGTGGGTGATGAATTTTGTCAAAAGCTTTTTTCTGTGTCTATTGAAATGATCATATGGTTTTTATTTTTCAGTTTGTTGGTGTAGTGTATCACACTGATTGATTTGCAGATATTGAAATATCCTTGCATCCATGGGATAAATCCCCACTTGATCATGGTGTATGATCCCTTTAATCATACACCAGGTCTGTTTATGTGTCTCTGTTCATCAGTGATATTGACCTGTAATTTTCTTTTTTTGTGGTATCTTTGTCTGGTTTTGTGGTATCTTTGTCCTGGTTTTATCAGGGTGATAGTGACCTTATAGAATGGGTTTGGAAATGTTCCTTCCTTTGCAGTTTTTTGGAATAGTTTCAGAAGATAGGTTTTACATCTTCTCTAAATGTTTAATAGAATTTGCCTGTGAAGCCATCCGGTCCTGGACTTTTGTTTAAGTTTTTTTTTTTTTTTTTTTTTTTTTTAAATCACAGTTTCAGTTTAGTACTTGTGATTGATGTTTGCATTTTCTATTTCTTCCTGGTTCAGTCTTAGAAGATTGTACCTTTCTAAGAATTTGTCCATTTCTTCTGAGTTGTCTATATTATTGGCACATAGTTGCTTTTAGTAGTTTCTTATGGTCATTTGCATTTCAGTGTTGTCCATTGTAACTTCTCCCTTTTTCATTTCTAATTTTATTGATTTGCACCCTCTCCCTTTTTTTCTTGGTGAGTCTGGCTAAAAGGTTTATCTATTTCATTTATCTTTTCAAAGAATCAATTTTAGTTTCATTGCTTTCTTTTTCTATTGTTTTCTTTGTCTTTATTTTTGCTGTGATCTTTATGATTTCTTTCCTTCTAACTTTGGGTTATGTTTGTTCTTTCACTAGTTGCTTTAGGTAATAAGGTTAGGTTGTTTATTTGAGAGTTTTCTTGTTTCATGAGGTAATCTTGTATTGCTATAAACTTCCATCTTAGAACTGCTTTTGCTGTGTGTCCCATAGGTTTTGGATCATCATGCTTTTGTTTTCATTTGTCTCTAGGGATTTTTTTGTTATTTCTTCTTCAATTTCTTCAGTGATCCATTGGTTGTTTAGTAGCATATTATTTAGCCTCCTTGTGTTTGTGCTTGTGTTTTTTTACAGTCTTTTTCTTGTAGTTGATTTATTTCGTAGCATTATAGTGGGAAAACATGATTGATATGATTTCAGTTTTCTTAAATTTACCAGCACTTATTTTATGGTCCAGCATGTAATCAGTTGTTGAACATGTTCCATGTGCACTTGAAATGTGTATCCTGCTGCTTTGGGATGGAATGCTGTGTAAATATCAAGTAAGTTCATCTGGGCTAATGTATCTTTTAAGGCCTGTGTTTCCTTATTGATTTTCTGTCTGGATGATCTGTCCATTGATGAAAGTGAGGTGTTAAAGTCACCTACTACTATTGTATTACTGTTGGTGTCTCTTTATGGCTGTTAGTATTTGCCTTACATATTGAGGTGCTGTGGCACTGGGTACATGTATATTTACAATTGTTATATCTTCTTCTTGGCTTGATCCTTGATCATTATGTTGTGTCCTTTGTCTCTTTTAACTTTCTTTAAAGTCTATTTTGTCTGAGTATTGCTCCTCCAGTTTTCTTTTGATTTCCATTTGCATTGACTACCTTTTTCCATATCCTTAGTTTCAGCCTGTATGTTTCCCTAGATTGTAAGTGAGTTTTTTATAGACAACATATGTATGAGTCTTGTTTTTGTATCCGGATACTCAGTCAGTCTGTGTCTTTTGGTTGGAGCATTTAAAGTAATTTTCAATATATATGTTCTTTTTTTTCTTTTATGATTATTATTTTATATTCTCAAGGTATAATTGACATAAAACATAATGATGTGTATATATTTGTACATATTGTGAAATGATCACCACAATAAGTCTAGATAACATCTGTCATCATACAGAGTTACAGAAATTTTTCTTGGGAGGAGAACTTTTACAACCTGTTCCCTCAGCAACTTCCAAATACGCAACACAGTATTATTAATAATTATTAATTAATAATTAGGGCTCAGTGGCAAAGAATCCACCTGTTAATGCAGGAGACACAGGAGACGTGGGTTCAATCCCTGGGTCGGGAAGATTCCCTGGAGAAGGAAATGGCAATCCACTCCAGTATTCTTGCCTGGAAAATTCTGTGGACAGAGGAGCCGGGCGGGCTGCAGTCCATGGGGTCACAAAAGAGTTGGATACCATTGAGCGACTAACACTTCACTTAATACCATCAGTATAGTAACATATGATGTGAAAAAAATGGGCACTTTAAAATCAAAATAGAAAATACACGCCCAGATCACTCATCTCTCCAAAAACACTCATCCTAGTCATAGACCTTCAGGGCCTCTTTTAATGTTGTTTTATTCTGTTGTTGCTTCTTTCTCATACTTCCCTCCCTGGTAGTTTTTTGGCCTGAGGTGACCCAGCCCACAGGTCTAAGGGCTTTATGGTGGGGTTAATGGCGACCTCCAAAAGAGTTTATGCCAAGGGGGGCCTTCCCAGAGTGCTGCAGCCAGTGCCCCCGTCCCTTGGTAAGCCCCTGCCAACCTGCACCTCCAGAGGAGACTCTTGAACACCAGCAGGTGGTTTTGGCTCAGTCTCCTGTGGGGTCACTGCTCCTTTCCTCAGTGTCTTGGTGCACCCAAGGTTCTGTTTGTGCCCTCCAGGACTGGAGGCTCTGTTTCCCCCAGTCCTGTGGAAGTCTTGTAATCAAATCCCACTGGCCTTCAAGGTCAGATTCCCTGGGGATTCCCAGTCCATTTGTCAGATCCCCAGGCTGGGAGGCCTGACGTGGGTTTAGAACCTTCACAACAGCAGGAAAGCTTCTTTGGTATTATTGTCACCCAGTTTATGAGTCACCCACTGGGTGAGTATGGAATTTTATTTTATCATGATTGTGCCCCTCCTACTGTCTTGCTATGGCTTCTTCTTTGTCTTTGGAAATAGGGTATCTTCTTTGGGTAGGTTCAGCATCCTCCTGTTGACGGTTGTTCAATAGCTTATTGTGATTTTGGTGCTCTCACAGCAGGAGATGACCACACAGATTCTACTCTGCCATCTTGAACTGGAAGCTTGGTATCTATGTTCTTACTGCCATTTTGTTGATTGTTTTCGATTTATTTGTGTAGGTCTTTTTTTTTGTTCTGTTGTGATTTGATTACTAACTTTAGTGTTGTATTAGGGTTCCTTTAACTTTTGTGTGTGTGTGTATCTGTTGTAGATATTTGGCTTGCAGTTACCATGAGGTTCAGTCATGTCCCACTCTTTGGGACCCCATGGACTGTAGCCTACCAGTCTCCTCTGTCCTTGGAATTCTCCTGGCAAGAATATACTGGAGTGGGTTGCCATCCCCTTCTCCAGGGGATCTTCCCAATCCAGGGATCAAACCTGACTCTCCTGCATTGCAAGCAGATTCTTTACCATCGGAGCCACCCTTTTAATATAGAAGTCTATACATAAATAAGATTGTTTTAAGTTGTAGGAGTTTTAATTTCAAATGCATTTCCGATATCCTGCATTTGTACCCTCCCTCCTCTTCTCACAATTGCTAGTTTTGATATTGTGATAGTCGCTCAGTCATGTCCAACACTTTGTGACCCCATGGACTGCAGCAACCAGGCTTCTCTGTCCTTCATTATCTCCCAGAGACTGCTCAAACTCATGTCCATTGAGTTTATACCATTCAGCCAACTCATCCTCTGTCTCCCCCTTCTCCCCATGCCCTCAATCTTGCCCAGAATCACGGTCTTTTCCACTGAGTTGGCTCTTCGCCTGAGGTAGCCAAAGTATTGGAGCTTCAGCATCAGTCCTTGCAATGAATATTCAGGACTGATTTCCTTTAGGATTGACTGGTTTGATATCCTTGCAGCCCGAGGTACTCTCAAGAGTCTTCTCCAGCACCACAATTTGAAAGCATCAGTTCTTCAGTGCTCAGCCTTCTTTAAATTCCAACTCTCCCATCCATACATGACTACTGGAAAAACCATAGCTTTGCCTATATGGACCTTTGTCTGGAAAGTGATGTCTGTATGTTTTAATATGCTCTCTAGGTTTTTCATAGCTTTTCTTCCAAGGAGCAAGCACCTTTTAATTTCATGGCTGCAGTCACCATCTGCAGTGAT
Organism: Bubalus bubalis; assembly: GCF_019923935.1. Lineage (NCBI taxonomy): Eukaryota > Metazoa > Chordata > Mammalia > Artiodactyla > Bovidae > Bubalus > Bubalus bubalis. The sequence goes on along the minus strand of NC_059159.1, from coordinate 108,057,497 downwards.
TTTGGAGCCCAAGAAAATAAAGTCTGTCATTGTTTCCATTTTTTTCCACATCATTTGCCATGAAGTGATGAAACCAGATGCATGTCTTAGTTTTTGAATGTTGAGTTTTAAGCCAACTTCTTCAGTGTCCTCTTTCACCTTCATCAAGAGGGTCCTCTTTCACCTTTTCACCTTTATCTTTAGTTCCTCTTTTCTTTCTGCCATTAGGATGGTTTCATCTGTGTATTGGAGGTTATTACTATTTCTCCCAGCAATCTTGATTCCAGCTTGTGATTCATCCAGCCTGGCATTTCACTGCATAGAAGTTAAATAAGCAGGATGGCAATATACAGCCTTGACGTTCTCCTTTCCCAATTTTGAACCAGTCCATTGTTCCATGTCCAGTTCTAACTGTTGCTTCTTGACCTGCATACAGGTTTCTCAGGAGGCAGATGAGGTGGTCTAGTATTCCCATCTCTTTTAAGAATTTTCCACAGTTTGTTGTGATCCACAGAGTCAAGGGCTTTAGGAATGAAGCAGTAAAAGATATTTTCCTGGAATTCTCTTGCTTTTTCTGTGATCCAGTAAATGTTGGCAGTTTGATCTCTGGTTCCTCTGCCTTTTCTAAATCCAGCTTGAACATTCAAAAATTCTCAGTTCACATACTGTTGAAGCCTGACTTGAAGGATTTTGAGCATTACCTTGCTAGCATGTGAAATGAGCACAATTGTGCAGTAGTTTGAACATTCTTTGGCATTGCCTTTCTTGGGGATTAGAATGAAAACACTTTTTCCAGTCCTGTGGCCACTGCTGAGTTTTCCATATTTCCTGGCATATTGAGTGCAGGACTTTAACAGCATCATCTTTTAGGATGTGAAATAGCTCAGCTGGAACTCCAGCACCTCCACTAGCTTTGCTGTAGTAATGCTTCCTAAGGCCCACTTGACTTCACACCCTAGGATGTCTGGCTGTAGGTGGGTGACAGCACCATGGTCAGGGTATTTATATGTAGGTTATTTCCTACCTTTACTATATGTTTGCCTTTACCAGTGAGCTTTTCCATTCATAATATTCTTGTTTCTAGTTGTGATCTTTTCTGCTTAGAAAAGTTTCTTTAGCATTTGTTGCAAAGCTAATCTGTTAGTGCTGCAATGTCTTAGTTTTGCTTATCTGTAAAACCTTGATTTCTCTGTCAAGACTGAGTCAGAGCTTCTGCTGATACATCAGCTGATGACATTATGGGGATTCCCTTGTATGTTATTTGTTCCTTTTGCCTTGTTACTCTTACATTTTTCCTTTGATTTTTGTCATTTTGATTACTGTGTGTCTTGGTGTGTTCCTCCTTGGATTTACCCTGCCTGGGACTATGCGCTTCCTGTACTCAGGTGACTGTTTCCTTTCCCATGCGAAAATTTTCAGCTATTATCTCTTAAAATATTTTCTCAAGCCTTTCCTCTCTCTGTTCTCCTCTGGGAATGTGAACATTCTTGCATTTAATGTTCTCCCAGAGCTCTCTAAGACTGTCCTCATTTCTTTATTCTGTTACATGATTTTCACCATTCTGCCTTCAAGCTTACTTATCCATTCTTTTGCCTCCGTTATTGTGCTATTGATTCCCTCTGTTTTTACTTTCAGTTGCTGTATTGTTCACCACTGTTCTTTAGTTCTTCCAGGTCTTTGTTAAACATCGCATGTAACTTCTCAGTGTGCGCCTCCATTCTTTTTCTGAGATTTTGAATTGTCTTTACTGTCATGTCTCTGATTTATTTTTCAGGTAGATTGCCTGTTTCCATTTCATTTAGTTGTTCTTCTAGGCCTTTATTTTGTTCTTTCATCCTGAAGATATTCCTCTGCTCTCTCATTTCATTTGACTTTCTGTGATTACGGTTTTCATTCTGCGGGCTCTAGGGTTGTAGTTCTTACTTCCGCTGTCTGCCCCCTGGTGGATGAGGCTGTCTAAGACACTTGTGCAGGCTTGCTAGTGGGAGGGACTGGTTCCTCCCCTCTGGCGGTTGGAACTGGGTTTGTCCCTCTGGTGGGCAAGGCTCTGTCAAGGAGTGTGTTTAGTGGGCAGCTATGCTGCCGTCTATGGGATCGCAGCAGCAGCAGCAGCAGCATGTGCTCAGGATGGCTTTTAGCAGCCTGTCTGCTGTGGGAAGAGCTGTATTGCCAGCCTGTTGGTTGTTTAGCCTGAGGTATCCCAACACTGGAGCTACAGGCTGTTGGGTGGGGCCAGGTGTTGGTGAGGAAATAGCGACTTTCAGGAGAGCCCCTGCTAGTGAATAGTCCACAGAACTGCCGCCACCAGTGTCTTTGTCTGCAGTGAGCTGCAGCCACGCCCTGCCTGTGCAGGAGACCCTCCAGTACTAGCAGATAGGCCTGGCCCAGTGTCTTATGAGATCACTGCTTCTTTTCCCTAGTTCCTGGCGTGCACAAGACCTTGTGTGCCTTCCAAGAGTGGAGTTTGTTTCCCCGAGTCCCATGAAATTCCTGCGATCAAGCTAGATTCTCTGGGGGCTCCTCCTCCCATTGCCAGACTCCCAGGCTGGCGAGAACTTTCTTTCCTGTGGGAGAGCTTCTGTGGTACAATTATTTTCCAGTTTGTGGGTCATCCACTGATCGGATATGGGATTTGATTTTGTCATAACTGTGCCCCTCTTACCGTCTCACTGTGGCATCTGCCTTTAGAAGTGTGGGGTATCTTTTATTGTTACCTTTGAGCATTTTCTGTTGATGGTTTTTCAGCAGTTAGTTGTGATTTTGATGTTTTCATAAGAAGAGATGAGCTCATGTCCTTTTACTCCCCCATCTTCTCTCAGTCCTGGATTTCCTAGTACATTTGTACTGAGAGGAATCTTAGATTGCCTTTGAGTTTGGCATAAGTTATTGTTCAGAACATAGAAAACTAAGCAAATAGAAAAACAATTCAGCTACTTACCTCACTAAAAGCATTCGTTATGCAAGAAATGCAATAATACATTGTGTGTGTCTCAGAGAAGAGCATGTGCATAGTCTTCAGAATGCAAACACCCAATATTGATTAACCAAAAACAGTATCATTGAGTAGATGAGGGAAGGTATAGTATAAAGGAGATAAATCCTAGTCTTTTAGAGTAGAAGCCAAGAAATAATATCTGCAATTGAAAAATGAAGGTGGAAGTGTTATTCATTCAGTTGTGTCTGACTCTTTGCGACCCCTTGGACTGTAGCCCACCAGGCTCCTCTGTCCATGGAATTCTCCAGGCAAGAATACAGGAGTGGGTTGCTATTCTCTTCTGCAAGGGATCTTCCTGACCCAGGGATCAAACCCAGGTCTCCTGTATTGCAGACAGATTCTTTACCAGGAGAGCCCTGGGAAATAATGTAAGCAGTTGAAAATCAAGGTGAGGCAGTGTAAACACAGTCTTTACGCCTGTGGAAGCAAATACAGGGAGAAATGCTGAAAGGAAACCGTGGAGCGCGGAGGAATACGGAAAAGGACTTCGGGTTTTGCCGTAAACCTTATAGTACCATTTGGCTTTCAAAACTATGTTTCTGTATTTCTTTGCTTTATGTTTTAAAAATAAGAGTTGGAATCATTATGCAGAGATCAGTCACTGTATAAAGGGGTTATTTCCACATTACTGTCCACTTTCTTGAAAAAAAAAATAATAAAGGCAAACATTTCTGTATATTATGTGCACAATTTGTAGAAAATGACTGCTGTATTACCTCTGTTGTATGATGAGCCAAGTGTTCTGAGTTTTTCACTTTAATTTCGTGCTGTGTTTGTGTATGCACTGAGCGCACACGCTTACATTTGGCTTATATTACACGCATAAGAGTAAAGAGGTAAAAAGTAGGTCAAGGAGTGGGCTATACTACTTCAGGTGAGGAACCCTAATTGGGAAGTGGATTTGCATCTTGACAGTAAAAACCCTGAAGAGTTCAGGATCTGTGGATTTGATAATGGGCTTAGAGTGTGGAAACTGCTGAACACATGTGGGAAGGATGGCAGCCAGAATATGAATAGCTGCAGTGAGAATGATGTTTGCTGAGGTCAAAGTGGATGCATTGATTTCTCCTCAGGTTTATATACTTACTTAGGTTAATGGTCCATACTTTTAAAATGAAATGTTTTCAACGTGCCTACCTTTACCAAAGTACATATAACGGCCCGTTCTGCAACTTAGGGTCAGCAGTAAATTGCCATATCCCTGCCAATGGCGAGTAATGCTCTTAAATAACAGAACTTCGTTGTCAGTAACAACAACAACAAAAATACACTTTTCTATGAACTGTGAGGACCTGATGCAACCAGCGTAATGTTTTTAAACATGTCATGATCTTGCTGTTACAACTTGGAAATGAAAAGATTTGATCTGGAAGTCCCTATCAGAGAGCAAATATATAGTTTATTTCAATCATGAAAAAGCAAAAGGAGCTAGAAGAACGTGTGCTTTTGCATTCTCCTCCTGGATCTGAAGTTTTGCTGATTAATTTATCTCACCTTTTGAGTGTTACCTGTCAGTTCAGCTGCAGGCCTGCGCTGTCCACAGGACCAAGCAGTTGTCTCCCCACTGTCATCATATCAGCATTGTATTGGAATGATTGGAGCAAACTGGTCTGATGATCTGCTCAGCAGAAGGCAAGGTCTGTAGCTACCCTGTGCTCAATGGAATGAAGATAAGCGATGGGAAAGATTGATTTTTTTAACCCCAGGCTCCAGTTTTTTCTCTTGACCTGATCCCACTCCCAAGAGGAATCTGTCTCAACTTTGTAATGAATTGTCTCACTAGTCAGTGTATCTGTGAAACTACTGTGCAGGGAAATACGGGGAAAGCAACAGGGAAGGAAATGGGTGATTTCACCAGAGAGCATTTTGTTATCACTTTCCAGATAGAATCACAGCACTTGGGACCACAATTTGGGTGTCTTGACAGGCTTGCTTAATAAGTTGGGACTCCAGAAACTTCCCAGGAGTCTTTAGAAAAATTGTGTCAGCTCTCCCAACTGTGCACCCTTGGTATTTTCTGTAAGTGGACTGGGGCTGTATAGGGGACAAAGAGAAGGTACAGGGAGAGGAGCAGATAGATCATAGATAATTGAATTCCATATGTAACCCAATTAAATCCTGGACTCATGTCGTCCTGGGGAATTATGAAATGCACTTTATCTATAAACGTGATCATCTTTTAAATGGGAAGTGATCCCATTACAGGTGTAACTGACGTGTTCTTAATACAGAGATGTAGCTTGTCAGTCCACTTTCTTTGAAACACGGATTTTCACTGACCACTTTGTCGAGAGCAGCCGTAGAGAGGATGTTATTTTATTTTGACAAAAGCCACCTTGCTCTCCCAGAGTCCCACTGGTCTTTGACATATTTTACAGCTTTAGAAGACAAATCATCCTGGATGTCTATGCCCTTTATCTTGGGCAAAGACAGACATTCCTCTAGGAAGTAATTTCCTGATGTAAATTTCAGGTGTGATTAAGCAGGCCCCACTGGACAGAGACGACATGGCTCCTTTGGTTTGTATCCTCACCCCACCCTGCATTGGCTTACTCATTGGACTAGTAATTACAAATCCTAAATCTGCTCTTGTTTACACAGACTTATGTCTGTACTCCACTTCTTAAACTGGCTCTCACCTCTGTCCAGATTGCATTCCTATTTAGTGCAGGCAGGGCTCTACTCTTTGAATAGATAGCTTCCAGGATTCTTAATTAGAATCTCTGGAGATTTGGTCTTACCATCAGTATTTCTAAGGCCCAATCAAAATTTGTTTTTCTTGTTGAGTTGCTGAGTTGTGTTTGACTCTTTTGTGACCCCGTGAACCCACACGGCTCCTCTGTCCATGGGATTTCCCAGGCAAGAATACTGGAGTGGGTTGCCATTTCCTTCTCCAGGAATCAAACTTGTGTCTCCTGCCTGGCAGGCGAATTCTTTACCTCTGAACCACCTGGGAAGCCCCAAAACTGGTAACCACCAGCTTAATCTGTAAACTGCAGTTTAACACTTGATTCTTTGCTGTCTTACTTTCTACTTGTCTCACATGCATTAGCCACTGTCAGTCTATTGAAGGTGTAGTGTTTTCTCCTCTTCTTGTCAGAGAACAGATCAGTCGCTCAGTCGTGTCCGACTCTTTGCGACCCCATGAGTCGCAGCACGTCAGGCCTCCCTGTCCATCACCAACTCCCGGAGTTCACTCAGACTCACGTCCATCGAGTCAGTGATGCCATCCAGCCATCTCATCCTCTGTCGTCCCCTTCTCCTCCTGCCCCCAATCCCTCCCAGCATCAGAGTCTTGTCCAATGAGTCAACTCTTCACATGAGGTGGCCAAAGTACTGGAGTTTCAGCTTTAGCATCATTCCCTCCAAAGAAATCCCAGGGCTGATCTCCTTCAGAATGGACTGGTTGGATCTCCTTGCAGTCCAAGGGACTCTCAAGAGTCTTCAACACCACAGTTCAAAAGCATCAATTCTTCGGCACTCAGCCTTCTTCACAGTCCAACTCAAATTGCACAATGTTGATGATGCTCAATAAGCACTCATTATATGTAAATCTTAGCCCTGTCGTTGACCTGCTGCAGCTCAACTGAGTTGGTCACCTGCTTTCTTCCTCGACTTCAGTTTCTTCATCAGTAAAATAAGTTATCAGATTTTTTCCCCCAGAATTACGGAGCAAAATGGTTTTGCAAATCCCAAGTCATCCGTGGAAATGTGAAATCAGAATTACAACTTTGGAGTATTTTGTTGCCTTGAAAGTGAAAGTCGCTCAGTCATGTCCGACTCTTTGCGACCCCATGGACTATACAGTCCATGGAATTCTTCAGGCCAGAATACTGGAGTGGGTAGCCTTTCCCTTCTCCAGGGGATCTTCCCAGCCCAGGGATTGAACCCACATCTCCCACATTGCAGGCAGATTCTTTACCAGCTGAGTCACAGTGGAAGTCCTTAGTAGGTCGAAATTCATTTAACATTTAGGACTGGTCAGTGGCAGACTGTGAAGTAGAGAAGTTGGCCATTAGCACGCTTTCTCCACTTTCTCTGTTTTCTGCGAGCACTCATATGGTGCTGCCCATCTGCTCAGGCACTCTGAATGCCTCAGGGTCTCCACTTCCACCTTAAGCAGTACTGTATTGTCATATTGTAAGCGCTTCCCCTCACCAACCCCCAGTCTGATTGATTAAGTCAAACAAAACTGCTAATTAGTGATAATGGCACTTTGCATCACTCCCTTCAGCTAACATTTAGCTTTTATTGATGTCCCCAATTCCAGAGACCAATTGGTGAAAATCTTTTGAGGCAGGAAACGATTTTGGCACTAACACTTCTTAGTCAGAAACCAGCCACTCTCCTGCTGAGAGGGAGGTATTGCCAAAATCCTGGGAAGTGAGGGCTAGATGTTAACACCTGCCCTGATCATGTGTACTTTTGTGCCTAAAGTTTTTCTTTCTTTCTTTTTTTTTTTTTTTTTTTTTTGAGAAAGATGATGTGATGAGGGTGGAGAAGCATCCTGGCTTCATCTTGGCCTTAGTTTCCTTGGTGTCACCTGCTCCCTGTCCTCTCTCCTTTCCCTCTGCCCTGAATTTCAGCATCAACCTACATGGACTTGATTGTTGTTCTTGTTGCTAGGAAACTGTTGATCAAGGTCAAGTGTACATGCTAATTCATTAAGGCTTGTTAGCAACATCTTATCCTTTGTGATTGTGTTGTCAGGTGTACGTGAGTGAGTGAAAAGAACTGTTTTTGCTGCTGAAGGATTGTTTTCATGAAGGATTCCTGTAAAAGTATCTTTCTCTGAGAGGTCCTTTTTGCCAGTTCACATCTCCTCAGGGAGCTCTGGCCAGCCATAGATTTTCCAGGATCTGAATAGCAAAGGATGGAGCTGAAATGGGATCTGTAGTCAGGTAGGCAGACTTCAGAATGAATCATGTGTTCTGTTGAGGCCTGATTTCCCTAAGTGGATAAATTCTGAGCTGGAATGTGATGTATTCTTAGCAGGTAGGAGTCAGGAGAGTTTTCCTAAGACAGTCAGCTCACTTTTGTGTCATTTTTTGGCTTGAAAAGAACTAGACCCTAAACATCCTTAACTCAGAGTGTTCTCCTGGCCTGCTGCAGAAGAATATGCATCCCAGTATAGGTTCTAAAACCAACTTCGTTCTACGATATGGTTCATACTGTTTAGCAAAGAGGGGCTGGCAGACCCTCTAGGTTAACATCCCAGAAGCCTATCCAAAACCACAACTTTAGAACCAAAGGATCTGCTGTCAGGACAGCAAAAATGGGCTGCAGTGTACTTTGCCAAATAGACCTCAGAAACCAATAAGAAACCTCTTCTTAGGTGAATGATAGCAAAGGAATAAATGTGCTTTCAACCATCTGCCATGCAAACTGCCATGAAGTGATTGGGTTGAGCTGTTACTTCCCTTGCTAACACTTTTGGGTTAAATAGAGCACAAGCTACATATAAGACACTGTGAGTAAGAAATAGAGCCTGGCCACAAAGCCACACTATTCTTGCCTTTGTCAGTGAACCAGAGAGAGTGGTGACTACTGTATCTCATCAGAAATTGAAGGTCTCTCTCAACTTATCATCTGCACATTTAACAAATATTTTCGAGTTCCTCCTATATCTCCAACAGTGTACAAGACACCAGGGATATAGCAGGCATGGAGATGCAGGTGCTGTCTAAAACAAACACAGAACCTGCCTGTGCAGAGTTTATGATCTGTTCCAGGCTAGTTCTTTGTTGAGCCCTCAGTCCGACCTCCAGGCCTCTCCTGCTCTTCAGGCTTTCCTCTGAAGCCACCTTTAATGTCTTAGCTACTTACAGCTGTGTAACAAATTGCCACAGAACTTAGTGGCATGAACCATGCCATGGCGATTATCTCACAGTTTCTGTGGTCAAGATTCCGGCGTTACTTCGCCGGTCCTCTGCTTTGCGGCCTCTCTGAGACTGCAGTCAAGGGGTCAGTGGTCTGTAGTTATCTTAAGGCTCACCCGGGGAAAGCCCTGCTCCCAGTAAGCTTGTTGGCAGGATACAGCTCCTCACAGGCCTTTGGAGTGAGGGCCTTGGTTCCTAGCTGAGTGTTGCCCACAGGCCTCTTCATTCTGTGCCACATGGGTACTCTCCTCCTTGGCTGCTTGTGTTAATGAAGTATGCCAGCTGAGTCTGTTAGCAAGCTGGGCTATAAAAGACTGTGACTTCTAATTACAGAATGACATCCTATCACCTTTGCTGTATTTAGAGTAAATCACTAGCCCACTCTTTCTCCCCAGGAAGAGAATTACACAAGGGTCTGTATACCAAGAGTTGGGGATCACAGGGCCCATGTGAGAAGTCCATCTACTCCATTTGATGTCTTGTCATCACCTTGTGTTGGCCAAGACCTGCTGGGCCTAAAACCAGCAGCTGCTGGCCTCATCCTCCCCAGTTGACCTCTTCAGCCATTCCCAACTCACAGGCTGTATTAATTTTGTCATCTGGCCAGGAATGGGCAGATCCTGCTGGCCAGCAAAGAATGAAGCCAAAGTGGTGCAGAAGAGAATAGGGGTGAGAGGCAGGTGGCTACATCAGAGACAGTTGGGATTCAGAAGAACCTATGGAAATGGAATTGTCCCGAAGGAAAACGCACAACCACACGCATTCTTAAGTAGAAGCATTTTAACATTATTGTCAAGGGAATTCCGGGGCCAAAAGATTTTTCCATAAAGAGTGTTTCTTAAGCTAAGGCAGAGCTTTCAACCACTGTTCTGCTGATCTCCCTGGACTTTGGGGATGGGGGAGGCCTGGACCAATGGGTATGTTGCCTTCAACTCCCGCAGCATCAATTGGGGCTCCAGACCCTGTCTGGGTGACTCTGAATGCTATCATCTCTCCACACGTCATGACACAAAAAGAGGTGGTGAGGCGCCTGGGATGAGGGGTCTTGCTGGTGCTGAGAGAACAGCCTTGGAGGCTGGCTGGCATACTGGTGCCCTGAGTCCTCCCCCAGATGTAGGTGCGGCTCCCATTCTTTGTGTTCCCATCTCAACCGTCTTGTTATGGGGGCCTTTTTCCATCACAGGTGTTATCTATTATGGATGAGGCATGGAGAAGGCTGTGGTGAATAATTTAGCAGGTTTCGGGTGCAGATTGAACATTAAAGGGAAGGAAAGGCTGAAAAGAAGAGAGCCAGGGGAAGCATTCTGGATTCTGTTGCAACAAGAGGATGCTATGTGAAGGTGCTTTCTGTAACGCTCCAGAAGATCTGCCTTTCTTTGTAGTCTCTCTAGTGATTTTTAAGTCTTAGGTGTGATGGTGGTTCTCTGGTTAATAACTGAAAAAATTCCAACCTTTCCACAGCAACAGTGAAGATTCTGATGACTTCAGCCTGTCCTGAGTGGTTCATGAGTTCAAATCAGAGCAGTTTTTAAGAGTGATAATGGCAGATTGGTTCCACCATTGAGCTGAGAGAGTTCAGTGGTAGGGGTTATTCAGTCTGAACACTTGAGAATCAACACCCAAAGGTTTCTGTCTTTTAAATAATTGATGGAAAGTAGACAGTATCTGGAGAAATGCCCAGTGCTATAAATTCAGAAGAAATACCTCCTGCATTGCTCACCATTTAGAAAAAGCCTCCTTGAATGGGACTGACAGCCACAAATTTTGCAGCAGACTGACCCAGATTATAGTAGGTACAATCTGACTGTGAGCAGAGTGGTCAGAAACACAAGAACAGGCGAGGAGGGCAGAGAAGTGCCCGAGGACCTGCTCTCTCTGGCCTGGACTGCAGAGTTGTCCACAGCACAGGAAGCTGTCCTCTGACATGGGTGGATTTTCCAGTTGTGGATCATTCAGGTCCTTTGCTTCTCTCTCTTCTACCTTTTGACTCTTACAGTTCATCAGGTAAACTAGGGAGAGAGACCTGTCATCCTGTCTTGTAAAGAGACTGGTGAGAAAGAAGGCTGAAGCCATCTGTTACAGTGGGTGTCTTGCATGTTCTGTACCTTTCATCCTTTGTGCATCCACGGCCTCCCCCATTGCCATGGCTAGTTAAGAGGTAGATTGACGCTGGGAGGTCTGTCTGTCTGTCTTCAGCCTTCAGAACCACCCTGCCCAACTCTGTTTCCATTAGTTCCTTCCAGCTCAGTTCCACCTGTATTAGTCTTGTCTTTCCTGAGACACAGTCCAGCTCTCAAAGCCAGTTTGGGTTTACCTACTGTTGTTCAGTTGCTCAGGAGTGTCTGACTCCTTGTGACCCCATGAATGGCAGCACTTCAGGCTTCCCCATCCTTCACTATCTCCCAGAAGTTTGCTCAAACTCATGTCCATTGAGTCAATGATGCCATCCAACCATCTCATCCTTTGTCACCCGCTTCTTCTCCTGCCCGCAATCTTTCCCAGCATCAGGGTCTTTTCCAGTGAGTCAGCTCTTTACATCAGGTGGCCAAGGTATTGGAGCTTCAGCATCAGTATCAGTCCTTCCAATGAATATTCAGGGTTAATATCCTTTAGGATTGACTGTTTGCTCTCCTTGCAGTCCAAGGGACTCTCAAGAGTCTTCTCCAACACCATAGTTCAAAAGTGTCCATTCTTTGGTGCTCAGCCTTCTTTATGGTCCACCTGTCACATTCGTGCACAACTACTAGAAAAAACCATAGCTTTGACTACCTGGGCCTTTGTTGGCAGAATCTGCCTTTTAATACGCTGTCTAGGTTGGTCATAGCTTTTCTTCCAAGGAGCAACCATCTTTTAATTTCATGGCTGCAGTCATCATCTGCAGTGATTTTGGAGCCCAAGAGGATAAAGCTTGTCACTATTTTCATTTCTTCCCCATCTATTTGCCATGAAGTGTTGGGACCAGATGCATGATCTTCATTTTTTGAATGTTGGGTTTTAAGCCAGCTTTTTCACTCTCCTCTTTCACCTTCATCAAGAAGCTCTTGAGTTCTTCTTCACTTTCTGCCATTAGGGTGGTGTCATCTGCATATCTGATGTTATTGATATTTCTCCCGGCAATCTTGATTCCAGCTTGTGCTTCATCCAGCCCCCCGTTTTGCATGATACTCTGCATATGAGTTAAATATGCGGGGTGACAGTATACAGCCTTGACATTCTCCTTTCCTAATTTTGAACCAGTCCATTGATCCCTGTCTGGTTCTAACTGTTACTTCTTGACCTGTATACAGGTTTCTCAGGAGACAGTTAAGGTGGTCTGGTACTCCCATCTCTTTAAGAATTTTCCACAGTTTGTTGTGATCCACACAGTCAAAGGCTTTAATATAGTCAATGAAGCAGAAGTAAATATTTTTCTGGAATTCTCTTACTTTTTCTATGATCCAACGGATGTTGGCAATTTGATCTCTGGTTTCTCCACCATTTCTAAATCCAGCTTTTACATCTGAAAGTTCTTAGTTCACATACTATTGAAGCCTAGCTTGGAGGATTTTGAGCATGACCTTACTAGCATGTGAAATGAGTGCATTTGTACAGTAGTTTGAACATTCTTTGGCATTGCCCTTCTTTGGGATTGAAATGTAAACTGACCTTTTCCAGTTTTGTGGCTGCTGCTGAGTATTCCAAATTTGCTGGCATATTGAGTGCAGAACTTTAACAGCATCATTATTTTAGGATTTGAAATAGCTCAGCTGGGATTCTATCACCTCCACCAGCTTTGTTTGTAGCAATGCTTCCTAAGGCCCACTTGACTTCACACTCCAGGATATCTGGCTGTACATGAGTGAGCACACCATCATGGTTATCCAGGTCATTAAGACCTTTTTTTGTGTGATTCTTCTGTGTATTCTTGTTGGTGTGTATCGAACCATGTTGACCATGGGGGCAGCTTCTTTTTGTGTTTGTGTATCTGACTTGCCATTTCCACTTATTCAGATTTCAGTGCGAAGGGTGTTGAGGAAATGTGAAGAGGTGGGGAGGGTCCACTCTCAGCATCCTGTGCCCCCAGCCTCTGGCTGGCCACATGCCCAGGTCTGTTCTGACACTGGCTCTGAGTGAGCCTCTTTTCCCCAACTCCCGCCCCTTCCTCCCATATGAACTGGATGCTGTTTTCACAGGTTCTATAAACATAGCAGAGTTTAGAGCGTGTGAAAGTTTCTGGTAGCACCTCAGAACGGAGTTTATTTTCCCCCAGAAATAGTAGGCGTTACTGTCAGAAGAGGGAGGCCAGCCCCTCCTGAGAAACACCAGGTGGTGATGCTCCAGCAGTGACGCATGACTGCCGGGACCATCGGGCACTGAGGGGTTAATGCAGCTGGGTCAGACACCTGGGAGTTGGTCACAGCTCCTGTTACAAGTCACATTATTGACTTGGCCATCTAACACCACTGGAAACAACCCACCAGACACACACTGGGATCGGGAGTTAGCCTCTGCTCACAAGTGGATGCTCAAGAGCTGGCCCTGCTACCCAGAAAGCACCCATAAAGATGGAGAATTTCTGGATGTACCAATTTGAGTGTCACGAAGATGAGGTAGGTGGATCCTTAGCTTCACAGCTATGTTTGCTGCTTTGCTCTTGGTTTTCTTCTAGTCTTTCAGATTGTGCATTTTCTGCATTTCCCTTGACAGTAGGAGTAAGTGAACAGAGCTGAAATAGGATGGGAAGAGATGTAATCAGGTTTGCCTGTTGCTGGTAAGTCCAAGACGGCCTGAAAAAAGAAAAGGCTGACCACTTAGAAAGATTGCACTTAGCTTCCTCCCCATCAGTGTCACATTGTTATTTGCAGCGTTCTGATAAATGAGTTCATTTAGGCACTGTAGCCTCTAATTCCAGGCTCTTTGCTGTGTCTTTTGCGTCCATAATGCTAATGAAAATGAATGGAGATTAGTGCCTTGCGCGTTAGGAACTGATTTGCTAATAAATGGGCTGATGGGCAAAGCGAACCCTGTATAGTACCTGGCACATAGTAAGCTGTCAACAAACAGTAGCTATTGCTGTTTTTAGTAGATAACGTGTTATTACATTAAATGGTTTGCTCTTAGCTGCATCTCTTAATACACACTAAAAGCCACTTTGGTTTTCCTCTCACCGAGCTCACGTTCAGTATGGCCTGAGGATGCTTGTGCAGGAGGACCATCAGGAATATGGACCTAGATGGAAAATGAACATGATGGAGGCCTCCTCGTAAATGAGTCCGTCATAAGTTGTAGCATTTCAAGTAAATACAGTAAGGCTATTTCAAAGGGGGAAAGATAACATTGGTTTATAGATCAGTTTTATCAGATGATAAGTTATCAAATGTTTCAAGAATGACTTTAGTTAATAATTAATTAGTCGATTTTTTTTCCTTTGAGACCATGGTTTCAGAAGCGTAGAGCCCTTCAGGTAGTGATAAAACTGAGTGATCTGTGTGGTCCCCTGAAGAGGAAAGTAGCCTGTACCTAGGAGATCGCCGCAGTGCAAGGCTTTCTCCGAGCTGCTAGATGGACTGGATCCTCACACTAGCAGTCTTGCCAAGGGTTTAGCAGACTTGGGACTGGGAATGTGAGCATTTTCCCTGTGGGAAAAGAAAATGGAAATGCTTAGAATATTCTGACAGATATCTCAAAATGTTCCGTTGGTATTAATTGAATCCATTATAAATGTGTATATAAAACACTTCATTAGGCCCAGGCTATTATCATTTTAATGACATAATTATGCCCCTACAATGCCTATGCTAACTTTCCTGCTTCACCACATTAAGGAAGTACAAATGTGCATTGATAGTACAGTTTGAATGGAAAGTGAATAATTATGGGTTTCTTCAGCAGTTTTGATTTTCAGAAGCACAAACATATCTAGGAGCAAGAAAAAACTAATCATATATTTGGTATTTTTTTTAATAATCGTAACATAGAATAGGTTAATTTAAAACGCTTTATATCAGTGAGGAAAACAGTGTGCATTTACTTGAGGAAAAGGATAACACTGGTTGAACTGATATACATACTGAAAAAGCTATCTGAGAACACCAGAGATACAGAAGTCACCCCCCACACCCCACCCCCAAAGTGGAAGTTTCTCAGAAAGACTGGAGCGTATACTGTGACCTGCCCTAGATAATCCCCTGCCTTTGAAAGTCCATATGCATTCTTCGGCACTCAGCCTTCTTTATGGTCCAACTCTCACATCCATACGTGACTACTGAAAAAACCATTGTGGCTCTATTGGTAAAGACCCCACCTGCTAATACAGGAGACGTAAGAGACGCAGGTTCAATCTCTGGGTCAGGAAGATCCCCTGGAAGGGGAAATGTCAACCCACTCCAGTATTCTTCCCTGGAAAATTACATGGACAGAGGAACCTGGCAGACTACAGTCCATGGGGTCACAAAGAGTTGGACATGACTGAGCAACTAACACTTCACTTCTCACATCCACATGTGACTGGAAAAACCATAGCTTTGACTATATGGAACTTTGTCAGCAAAGTGATGTTTCTTCTTTTTAATACACTTAAGTTTGTCATAGCTTTCCTTCCAAGGAGCAAGTGTATTTTAACTTCATGGCTGCAGTCACCATCCACAGTGATTTTGGAGACCAAGAAAATTAAAATAGAGTTGGACCATAAAGAAGCCTGCGTGCCAAAGAATCGATGCTTCGAACTGTGGTGCTGAAAGAGAAGACTTCAGAGTCCCTTGGACAGCAAGGAGATCAAATCAGTCAATCCTACAGGAAATCTACCCTGAATATTCATTGGGAGAACTGATGCTGAAGCTCCAATACTTTGGCCACCTGATGCAAAGAGCCGACTCATTGGAAAAGACCCTGGTGCTGGGAAAGATTGAGGGCAGGAGGAGAAAGGGGTGACAAAGAATGAGATGGTTGGATGAAATCATTGACTCAGTGGACACAAGTTTTAGCGAACTCTGGGAAATAGTGAAGGATAGGGAAGCCTGGCATGCTGCAGTCCATGGGGGTCACAAAAAGTTGGATATGACTGCGTGACTGATCAAAAACAAAAATGAAATCTGTCACTGCTTCCACTTTCCTATTTGCAGTGAAGTGAAGGGACCAGGTGCCATGATCTTAGTTTTCTGAATATTGAGTTTTAAGCCAGGTTTTCTACTTTCCTCTTTCACCCTCTTCAGGAGGCTCTTTATTTCCTCTTTACTTTCTGCCATTAGAGTGGTATCATCTGCATATCTGAGATTGTTGATATTTTTCCCAGCAACCATGATTCCAGCTTAGAGTCATCCAGCCTGGCGTTTCACATGATGTACTCTGCATACATGTTAAATAAGCAGCGTGACAATATACAGCCTTGACGTACTCCTTTCCCGGTTTTGAACTAGTCCGTTGTTCCATGTCCAGTTCTAACTGTTGCTTCTTGACCTGCATATAGGTTTCTCAGGAGGCAGATAAGATGGTCTGGTACTCCCATCTCTTTAAGAGTTTTCCACAGTTTGTTGCGATCCACACAGTCAAAGGCTGTAGTGTAGTATATGAAGCAGATGTTTTTCTGGTATTCCCTTGTTTTATCTATGATCCAATGGATGTTGGCAATTTGATCTCTGGTTCCTTTACCTTTTCTAAATCCATCTAGTACATCTGGAATTTCTTAGTTCAAATACTGCTGGAGCCTAGCTTGAAGGATTTTGAGCATTAATCACCTTGCTGGCATGTAAAATGAGCACAACTGTGCGGTAGTTTGAGCATTCTTGGGCATTGCACTTCTTTGGGATTGGAATGAAAACTGACCTTTTCTGGGTCTCCTGTATTGCAGGCAGATTCTTTACTATCTAAGCCACCAGGGAATCCCTGTATATTCAATATTCTGTGATAAACTGTAATGAAAAAGAACATGAAAAAGAATGTATATATATGTATAACTAAATCACTGCTGTACAGCAGAAATTAGCACAACACTATAAATCAATAAAATAAAAATAGTAACAAGAACCCTGAGCTACATGTACCCACAAACTTCCATATGAGCACATGAGTGCAATGCTGCATGTGTCCAGAACATACTTTGTATGTAAACCTTTTTCTTTTTTGTGTTTCCTTTTTCCTCTGATATTAAAGAATTGGTGCCCATGCATCCTTCCATATATTTAACACTTTTCTGGAACTCCTTTTGTATTTTTTATGGGGAATCCTGATTAAGCACTTGAAGAAAATGTAAGTTAATCATAAATTCTGCCTTCAAAGTGATTATTAAATACTGTAACTATTATCTAATAGTATTATAATTTTATGAAATATAATGGAGAAAGTAATGCACCATAAGAATGTCACAGATAAAATACAAGAAATTCTCATAGGAGAGGGATTCATTTTGCCTAAGAGAACTGGAAAGACTTCATGAAAGAACTAGTATTTGAAGTGGGCCTTTGCAGGGTTCTGAACATGTGGAGTTCATACAAGAGCATAAACAAAGGTTCACAGCAGAAACTCACAGGGAACAGAAAGGAGTTCAGTGGCTTGATCACAGACAATAAGAACTGGAAGGGTGGAAAATGGTAAAAAAAAATTAAGGCCAAACCTTGGATGCCTTAAGTGCCAAGGTAAAAGAGTCTAGGATTTATTCTTTAAGCAAAAAGGAACCACTAAAGTTTTTGAATTGAGGAATGAATTCCTCAGTTCAGTTCAGTTCAGTCGCTCAGTCATGTCCGACTCTTTGCGACCCCATGAATTGCAGCACACCAGGCCTCCCTGTCCATCACCAACTCCCGGAGTTCACTCAGACCTACGTCCATTGAGTCAGTGATGCCATCCAGCCATCTCATCCTCTATCATCCCCTTCTCCTCCTGCCCCCAATCCCTCCCAGCATCAGAGTCTTTTCCAATGAGTCAACTCTTCTCATGAAGTGGCCAAAGTATTGGAGTTTCACTTTAGCATCAGTCCTTCCAAAGAAATCCCAGGGCTGATCTCCTTCAGAATGGACTGGTTGGATCTCCTTGCAGTCCAAGGGACTCTCAAGAGTCTTCTCCAACACCACAGTTCAAAAGCATCAATTCTTCGGTGCTCAGCTTTCTTCACAGTCCAACTCTCACATCCATACATGACCACAGGAAAAACCATAGCCTTGACTAGACAGACCTTTTTGGCAAAGTAATGTCTCTGCTTTTGAATATGCTATCTAGGTTGGTCATAACTTTCCTTCCAAGGAGTAGGCGTCTTTTGATTTCATGGCTGCAGTCACCATCTGCAGTGATTTTTAGCCCAAAAAAATAAAGTCTGACACTGTTTCCACTGTTTCCCCATCTATTTCCCATGAAGTGATGGGACCAGATGCCACGATCTTCATTTTCTGAATGTTGAGCTTTAAGCCAACTTTTTCACTCTCCACTTTCACTTTCATCAAGAGGCTTTTTAGTTCCTCTTCACTTTCTGCCATAAGGGTGGTGTCATCTGCATATCTGAGGTTATTGATATTTCTCCCGGCAATCTTGATTCTAGCTTGTGTTTCTTCCAGTCCAGCGTTTCTCATGATGTACTCTGCACATAGCTTGTTAAAATTGTATTTAAAATAATGAGAGTAAATAGGTGCTTCATGAGAGGTCTCAATGTCTTACTCAGTTTGGCCTGATGTAACAAGATAGCATAGACCTGGTGGCTTAAGCAACAGGAATTTATTTCTCACAGTTTTGGAGCCTAGGAGGTCTGAGATGAGGGTACAAGGATGGTCAGCTTCTGGTGAGTGTTCTCTTCCTGGTTTGTAGATTGCCATCTTCTTGCTGTGTTGGGGTGGAAGGTGAAGAGGAACCAAGTTATCTTGTGCCTCTTATAAGGGCACTAATCCTGTTCACAAGGGCTCCATCCTCATGACTAATCACCTCCCAGAGGCCCCACCTCCTCATTTCATTCTGCTGCAGGAAGGGGGACAGGTTGGGGTTTTAATATATATATATATGTTTGAGAGGGACATTAACCATAACACCGGTGAAGAATGTTCATGAGTTCTTAGTGTTTGGGTTACATGTTATATGTCAGCTGTAACTTTAAAAAAAAAAAAAAAAAACCCTTATTTTCAAGCTCTGTGAGTTTCTCCATACAGTTGAAGTTGCTAAATAATTCATAGGCTTGGTGAAACTGTAATTTTAAAGAATTATTTCTCCTGCCCTTGGTTGCAGTGAAATTTTTGTCACTGAGTTCCCTTTGAAGAAATGGATCTTTGTGTATTGGGATTCATCAGACTTGGCTGGAGCCAGCTGGGATCTTTTACCAGGTGTCCTGAACAGTGGAGTATGTCATGGTCATATGTGAGCTGTCGTCATTTAACCCTAGAACAACGAACATGAGCGCGGTTCTCTTTTGTAAATCAATCACCATAATAGCATCATCCTCAATCTTCATATTCCAACATGCTGTCTTGAATGGGAGATAGTGAACATGCCAGAAACTTCATACAGTCATGGTGTGTACCCCCTAGCCATAGCCAATAATGAGCTATTCTTGCCATTATACCAGTGAGAGTCTTGGGGCTTATAAAGTAATTTAAAATCTTTGTCGTATGATTTTTATAGAGCCTTCTGTGTGCTTTTTAATTTTATTCATGAATAAAATGTTAATAAGGAAGGAAGCAAGATGAGATGAAGAAAATATCCCCATGGGTATGCATTGTCCTTGTGAACACTCTCCCATAAGGGCAAAGTAATTTTTGTTATTATTGTAATCTTAAAAGATTCTCAAATATTGGTTAAGTGCTTTGTGCATGCCCAGGCACTGAGCTGATTCTGTGTGCATTGTTACCGATTAATCCTCATGTCATTCCCAACCCTCATGTCATTCTCAAAAGAGTCAGAGAGGATGGGAACCTCGCGGTGAGTGGTGAAGCCAGGACTCACATGCAGTGCAGGTCTGCCAGATGCTGCTGTTTGAGCGCTTAGCCCTTTCAGTATCCTGAAACCTGAGTTGCAATCTTACTTGTTCTGCCACAAGAGAAAATTAAAACGTCAGTATTTTCAAAGGAGAAATGTAACTTGTGTTCCCTATAATCACCTATGCTTTTGAAAATGGACTCTAATATTGGAAAGCCAGAACATGGTAGCTTTGAAAACTTGACCAGTGTCTTAGGAATTCATTGACTTTTTTTTTTTTTTTTTTTAAACTTCCCA
Organism: Bubalus bubalis; assembly: GCF_019923935.1. Lineage (NCBI taxonomy): Eukaryota > Metazoa > Chordata > Mammalia > Artiodactyla > Bovidae > Bubalus > Bubalus bubalis. Next base: position 108,037,481 of record NC_059159.1, on the reverse strand, counting down.
CCAACCAGGAGCCTTTCTCAGGGCCTTCCAAGTCCTGGGCTCTGTGGCACAGAAGACTTGTGTCTTCTCCACTGGAAGCGTTCTCTGATCCAGATGGTCTTTCCTCCCACCTGCTCATGTCTGCTGTCATGTCATATTTTAACCAACCAGGGGAGACAGTGGGAGTGTCCCAAAGGATCCTTGTGTCAGTGTACCTTCAAAGGTCTACTTAAAATTAATTCACTTACAACAAATGCCAAGATTTCAAAGTAAGTATGGGGAGAAAGGGATTTGATTAGAACTTTACCTTGAAACAACCCACTCCAGTATTCTTGCCTAGAGAATCCCTTGGACAGAGGAGCCTGGTAGGTTACAGTCCACAGGGTCGCAAAGAGTCGGACACGACTGAGTGACTTCACTTCACTTCACTTTACCTTGAAAAACAGTACTAAAAATTATAAACATAAGCTTAGTTTATTTTTTGATCAACAACATGTCAATTATAACTTCATCTATATATGAACTCTTAGAGAAGTATTTTTTCAATTTATCTCATTGAAGTATAGTTGATTTACAATGTTGTATTAATTTCTGCTATGCTGAAAAGTGATTGTTATACATATATATGTTATTTTTCATATTGTTCTCCATTATGGTTTATTACAGGATATTGAATGTAGTTCCCTGTCCCCGGTAGGACCTTGTTGTTTATCTACCCTATATATAATATGTAATAGTTGGCTTCTGCTAACCCCAGACTCCCAATCTGTCCCTCCCTCCTTCTTCCTCCCTCCATCTTGGCAACCATAAGTCTGTTCTCTCTGTCTGTGAGTCTGTCTCTGTTTCACGGATAAGTTCATTTATGTCATATTTTAGATTCCAAATAGTATTTGTCTTTCTCTTTCTGACTTCTCTCAGTATGATCTCAGTCCATCCATGTTACTGCAGATGGCATTATTTCATTCCTATTTGTGGCAGAGTAGAATTCCATTGGCTATATGTACTACATCTTCTTTATCCATCCTTTTGCTGATGGACATTTAGGTTGTTTCCATGTCATGGCTACTGTGAATAGTGCTGCTCTGAACATACGGGTCAGTTCAGTTCAGTCACTCAGCCATGTCCAATTCTTTGCGACCCCATGGACTGCAGCACGCCAAGCTTCCCTGTCCATCACCAACTCCTGGAGCTTGCTCAAACTCATGTCCATCAAGTCAGTGATGCCATCCAAACATCTCATCCTCTCTGAACATAGGGGTACACTTAATCTTTTTAAATATAGTTTTGTTTGGATGTATGCCCAGAGTGGGATTGCTGGATCATACTCTATTTTTAGTTTTTACGGAACCTCCATACTGTTTTCCATGGTGACTGCACCGATTTACACTCCCAACAACAGTACGGGAGGGTTTCCTTTTCACCACACCCTCTCCAGCATTGTTCTTAGTGTGAGGTGATACCTCACTATAGTTTTATTTTCATTTCTCTAATAATTCGTGGTAATGAGCATCTTTTCATGTGCTTATTGGCCATTTATATGAATTTTTTTGAGAAATGTCTACTTAGTTCTTCTGCCCACTTTTTTTTTTACTGGGTTGTTTGTTTTTGTTATTGAGTTGTATGAGCTAAGAGAAGAAGTATTGACTTAAAGAGTCATAATTTTTCTCAGAAAAAAGTCATTGAATCATACACTAGAACAACTGCCTTCAATTCACACATGACTCTTGCAGCATGATCAGAAACAGTCCTTTCAATCAGAGAAAGGACCATTTCAGCAAAAATATTTAAAGACTGTTTTCCCAAGGGCCTCTATTATCGGATGTTCCAGTCATGGTTTTTTTTGAAGCACCTCTAACATCATTATTGGCAATGGACAGGGAGGCCTGGCATGCTACAGTCCTTGGGGTCACAAAGAGTCGGACACAACTGAGTGACTGAACTGAACTGAACATCATTATCCTTCCATTTTTCTCTTTTTAATTGTTAACTGGTGTAACTCTACCAACTTTTTGATGGCTCATAGTGGGTTTGAGCAGTTCTCCAGTTTTACCACCTTCAGTTTTGAGATTCTGCTTTTTCTTTATTTTTGCAGTATTTGCACTTCTGCCCTGCAATGCAGTTGCTGTTTTGTTCTGGTTTGGTTTTGTCTGGAAACACCAGATGGTCCCAGCAGTCAACAGAGATCAGCTGACAAAGATGTGGACCAGACAGACGCTAGTGTTTGAGAGGGAAGACTGTGAAGACAGACACTAACCCTGCAAGTAGTTGGCTCCTCAGTGGTGGTTTTTATGTTAAGGTGACTTGCTTTCTCAGGGACTCGGTGACATTCCTTACAGAGGACATCTTGCATGTGTTCATGGGTCTGTCTGCCCTGCCAGACCGGGAGCTCCTTGGGTACAGGCAGGGAACTGGGCTTCTCCAGACACTTATCAGCACTTCCACATTAGATAAGTGAGTGAATGACCCAGGTCAAGCTCACTTTTTTGTCTTTTGACTAGAATTCCTCCAGAAGTCTCTCACCATCCCCGTACACCTCTCCACATCACAGCCTTGCTCTCAGCGCTGCCTCAGTCCTTAGGCTTTTCTGAAAACAGCACTGTCCATTTGGAGAGAGCCAGGGGTTCTTTACCCATAGCCTTGGGGTGTTCTCAGTGTCATTCCGTCAGCTTTTCTGGGTGATAATGTGTTCTTTTTGCAGATATCCAAGGATGAAAGAGGATTAGAGGAAAGGGAAGACCAAAGTGGTAACTCAACCCCTCAGTCCTTTAAATCTTCCAGTTCAATTCAGGAAATAGTTATTAAAGTGCCCAGACTGTGCTTCTCCAATGAGGAAAACAGGCCAGTGACTTATAAAGAAAATAGCCTCTGGGCAGAGAGTAGGCACAGTCTGTCACCAAGTGGGGCTCCAGTGACTGGTCCCAGCCCTGCTGTTCAGCCTATTTCTCCCCTCCCTGCAGAGCTGTGCTTCCCTCCCTGCCTCTGTTTCTAGTACCTTCAACCTCTTCCCAATCCCATCCTGCTGCATGAAGACCATCCAGTTTTCAGGGCTCAGCTGAAGCACTGCCTTCCCAGTGCAGTAGCGCTGCTGGTACACACTCCTTCCCTCCTGCAGAAGTGGGCCCTCCCAACTCTGTGTCTCCGTGTATGAATGCGTGTCTCCGCCACCTGCCATGGCGCTGACTTCATACATTTCCTTCTCCTGGAAAGGGGTGGATGGAACAACCACAACATCTCTTGCCTCTCTGTTTCTGGGTCCAGTGCTAGGAACACAAGGAGACACTAAAATATCTACTGGAGGAATAAATAAGTAATAATTAATCATGCACTGCTTTTCACCCCTACAAGCATAGCCTGAAAGTGCCATGAACTGTTTGTCTGTCTCACCCCCAACCATCAACAGTTTATGTGCCCCTAGGAGATGTCCAGTGAATGAAAATGACTGATTGGCTTTCCCTCCAGATGCTGTTGCATCCTTGGACCTAAGGACAGGATTATCTATCTCTCCTGGCATTAAAGAGCCTAAGTCTGAAGACTGGGAGCTCTGCTTTTACCACCCCAGAGCTATGGTGAATCAGCTAGAACATAATCTACAGAAAACAAATGGTTGAGCTTAAGGAGACCTCCTGTAATTCCAGAGCAGGGAGTTGTCGAGTCATTTGAACATTGCCTTCCTAGAGACCCGATGTGGCACTTGCCTTTGTGAATCTCCAAGCCCACCTTTGCTTCCCACCCTTGGTCTCATTTGCCTGAAATTGAATATCCATCCAGTCACCCAGAAAGCGTGAGACTCCAGACAGAAATACGTAATGATAGTTTTTACTTTTGCGAAATTTTGCCTCCAATACATTCTTTGAAAGTAAAAACTATTTTCCAATATCTGGTTTTCTCTCCGCTCTTCAGCATATGAAGAGGCAGAAGTTGGGGTGAGGGGCAAAGGACTTTTAAAGCAGACATTTGAGATGAATTGACATTAACATCTTTGTTTGGGCTCCATGGAGTCTGTGTCTGCTCTGAAGGTGTTTTTGCATCTTGACTTTGTCAGCAGTGGTATAGTGGGTAGTAGGCTTCCAGGTAGGGTAATCTCTTGGGGACAGTTTTGTGCTTTAAAGGAACTTTGCTGGAGCTAAGGTCAGAGTCTTCACAGCAAAGCCATTTCTCTAGTTTTCCAGTTCAAAATGCAGATGTAGCAGTGTAGCGGTCCCATAACAGAAAGAGGCTTATCACTGACCTCTAAAAATAATACAAGAAAGTAGTTGTTGACTGCTTTTGGCACAACTTGGAAAACATGGTAAGGCTGAAAACCACATTGACATCATTTATTCAGTAAACATTTAGTGAGTGAATCCCTACTGTCCACAAGTGCCCAAGGCGAGGCACTTGGATCACCAAGATGAAGACAAGAGCTTTGCTAAAGAGTTCTTGGGAAAGGGGAGGCACACACAGAAACAGATAATTACAACACCTGGGACGTGTCATCAAGGGAGAATAGTAGCTTAAACAGAGTCTGAGAAGGCTTCAACAAGATGAGTGCTTTCGAAGGTGAGAACAAGGGAGAAGGCTCTAGGTGGAGGTCAGTAATTGCATGTGCAAACAGAAGGAAGCTCAAGGGACCTCATGTGCATGTGGAAGGCTAGGGACGGAAAGTGGCTTCTAATCAGGCCTGGTGTGGATCCGGTGAGAGCCTCGGCGAGACATGCGCACCAGAGTCACATGTCTACCTCTTCCCAGGGGTCCCGTGGTGCGTGACTGGCATTGGTCACCAAGCCTTATTGTGGGGTCTGACCTGCCTCTCCTGTACCCCAGCCTGATCTGCAGATAACCTGTCTTCTCACATCATCCAGAGATGAGCTGGTGCTCACAGCACTGCAAAACCTCCATTTTTAGAAGCTTTGCAACAGAAACTAATTAGAGAAATAGGCACTATGGGATACTTTGGGAGCATTTTTTTTTTAATGAAAGTGATACATTGGCCCTCAAACCAAGCAATTAAAGAAAAAGCAGCTGTGCTAGCTTCCCCAGGGATTAGACCTTTAAAATCTTTGTGACAGAGAAAATTACTTGGGGAAAAATAGACATAAATATCTAAGAAGTGCTTCATATTTGAAAAACTAGGAAAATTTAAAGGCATTAAATTCTCATGAAAACTTTACTCCATTAATTTTGAGTAGGCCAGACATAGAGCTAACTCAGCAAGTCCCCACCACCTCTCTGGGGTGCCAAATGAAAAGTTCTGTGTGTTCTTTTCAGAGGCACACACGGTACCTTTCTTGCATCCAGCGACTGAGGGGCTCAGGTACTTAGTACCTCACGTCACCCTGATGTGTATCCTCTTGGCTTAACTATGGAGCAGCTGATTTCTGCACGTGAGTGATGAAGAGGCTCGCTGGTCCTCCTCTCTGCTCAGAATCAGGTACATCAGCTCATAGGAAACACATCCAGGCCTCGCAGCAGCAGGTCGAGACAGCACCATGTCTGTGCGCGTAACTCTACGTCTCACCACATCATCCTTCAGTTCATTGGGTATTTCCTGTAACTGAGACTTTTTGGAAAGAATTTATTGTTTTTATGATTTCACCCAGTGCTTGCTGACCCCCCTGCCATGTATGAACATGCCCCCTCCCCTCCTCTGCACCACACTCCATGGAACATTCACCTTCCCCAAGCAGAGAAACATTCCTGATGTCTCTGTACCCCCACTTCCCCTGGGGCTTGGTCTGTAGAGATCAGGAGCAGGCTCAAGCTACTGCTCGTGATTTTGCTTTCTTTGCCCAGCATGTACCTCTCCTCACTCATAGCCCTATATTTCCTCAGAGAATAGATCTTTACCTGGACTAGGTTTTATGCCTTCCATCAAACAAGCTGTGAAGCGGTGTGTTCTTGCTCTCAGAGGACCATGGCTACAGAATTCTTAAGCATCCCTGTGGCTCACCTGAAGATTTTCTTCATCCCCCAGATTTTGGGAGCATACAGAAATCTTCAGGGATCAGCTGAGGAGAGTTTTAAGCACCTTCACTGGCCTGGAGCTTTAGATCCATTCAAGCAGGGCCCGCACAGGGAGCCTGAGCCCATCACCTGGGGGCAGTAACATGCCTGATGGAAACCCTGCTTTCCAAACCTTTTCTAAGTCTTTTTTTTTTTCTTTCTCTTTTATTATTAAGTACATCAATGAGTATTTAAAAGTGTTTTTTTAAGTGGAGAAAGGAGAGGGTGGGACAAATTGAGAAAGTAGCATTGGAGCATATCCATTACCATAAGTAAAATAGATAGCTACTGGGAAGTTGCTGTGTAACACAGGGAGCTCAACCTGGTGCTCTGTGACAACCTAGAGGGGTGGGATGGGGTGTGGGGTGGGAGGGGGAAGGTTCAAGAGGGAGGGGAACGTATGTATACTTAGGGCTGATTCATGTTGTGCTATGGAAGGAACAATAACGCTGTAAAGCAATTATCCTCCAATTAAAAATAGACTTTTAAAAAGCTGTTTATTATAACAAATAAAACAGTGTTCTCATCACCTAATTTGACAAATGGAAAATTGCCAGTAATTTTGAAGGCTCCTTTCTTCTCTTCCTCAAGTCTATACCCTTCTTCCTTCTCCTTATTTAATAAATTATTTCATTTTCCTTGTTTTTGAAGGAATCAAACTGTGGTTTTGGTTCTCTGTGCCTTTAACCTTTTCTTAATATTCTTGAGATTTAGCCATGTTGTATCTTTTATTGTAGTTTGTTCATTTTAAGTGATAAGCCTTATCTTTAAACATATTGCTTAACAAAGAGTTTAACTCTTCTAAGAGTCACCAAGGTAATGTTGTTTGGATGCTGAAATATCTCTGTTTTCCATGGCTGCTGGATTAAATCAGACAAAATATTTTACAACTGGTTCAGTTTCCATTCATCAAAACCAGTCCCAGCTGCCTCTTTAAAAATTTATGCTTTAATTTTTACTTTTTCATTTAGGTCATCTTAGGCAGGTGATTTTTTAAGACATTTAGCATCCAAAGTCTTTGTATCCTTCAGTAATAAAAATGTTTTAAAAACAGAAACCACTTGAGTATCACTATTAGCTTTATTCATCTGTGCTTTAAGTTCGGTCGTCAGCTTTTGCTGTGTTTCAACACTTGGCCTGAGGTGGTGGATGATGGAGAAGGGGAACTGTAAGGGCCTCTGAAAACAGGGCAGGAATTTAAAGAAAGCTTGACAAATCCAAGCCTTCTAGGTACCGTTGGCAGCTCCGTTCCAGGAAGTTTTCTCACTGCTGAAATGTTCTTCAGTCATGTGCAGCTTTCTCCTCTCTCCCCAGGTCCCTAAGGCCAGTCGGTTCACCCCGTCCTTCCCTGTGCACTTCTCACTGTGTTTTGCTTTGCTGTCTGTTTTCCAGTCCCCATCTCCGGGCAGTTCCTCACCCCTGGGTGCAGAGTCTTTGAGCACACCCCTTCATCCTGGTGACCCCGCGGAAGCCTCCACAAATAAAGAGGTAGGATACCATTTTGTTTCAAAAGCCATCAGTCCATTATGTTTTATTCTAATTCTGGTTTATGCTTTACCCAGCCTCCCATAGAGTTGCTGACCCAGATTACTGTAGGGAGAACAATCCTCATCTCTCCAGCACGGAATTCAGTGATTAAAGCTGTGCCGTCCCGTTCGATAGCCACTAGCCACTGGTGTCTATTTTAATTTATAAATAAGATGAAAAAGTCACTTCCTCGAGCACACTAGCCACATTTCAGGTGCTCAGTAGCCTCATGTGACTAGTGGCTATTGTACTGGAAGCAGAGTTTACAGAACATTTCCTTGATTGCAGAAAATACTCTTGAATGTGAAACATCATTAACTGTTGAGCAGTGAGGTTATGAGCCTCGATGCCATGGCATTACAGTTGCTATGTGGTTTGGGAAGTGGGCTGGTTTCTTAAATACTCATTTATTTCAGGCCCAAGTAAAATAGCTTTTTGACAACAGGGCGACTGCTTGTCCTGTTTATCTGGGGTGGTTCTTGTTCATACTTATCGTCCAAGCAGTACACCCGGTGAGCACCCCTTCTCACTCTAAAGCAGTGCTATCCAAGAGGACTCCCTGTGATGCTGGGAATGTTCTGCTTCTGGACTGTCATGTTTGGTAGACACACAGTAGCCGTGTGTGCCTTGCTAGCCCTGGAGATGTGGCCAGTGGCACTGAGAAACTGAATTTTTCATTTTATTGCATTTTAATTAAATAACTATGTGTGGCTAGGGGCTGCTGGGAAGTGCAACTGTGAAGTATCTCTTTGAACAGCCAATCATATGGTCACCCTACTGATGGAGGCCATGCTCTGCTCTGGCGGAGAATATTTAAGAGAGAAGGTGCTGCTGGCTCCTACTAAGGTTTCTGAGGCTAGAAAAGGGCAGGTGTTTTTCCCTGAGGGGGAAACATTGCCTTCTTCAGCACCCATTTTCCTTTTTCTCCTGGCTAACTGCTCCTCCCACCTGTGTATGAACTAGCATCAGGTCAATACTGACCTGCACGATCATCTTATGCGTGGGCTCAGCTCGCTCTAAATATAGATAATGTCTAATCAGCACTGGGGATATTCATGAAAGAGATAAACCACATAATGAATGATTGTCTAATTTTCCTTCCTTTTGCTGATAAAGAAAGTTAAATTCAGTGGAGAAAGTGATCTCCATTTTAACCTGAGTGGCGATCACTTCTAAAAAGGAGTCTTAGTTAAAATTTACCCTTGATGTATCATTGAATACACATCCGTTTGCCATTAAATATTCATGCAGGGGAGAAGTATTTTTTATTAATCTATTCATATTAAAGCAAACAAACACAGGGAGACAGTCTCAGAAATGACACCAATATTAGAATTTAAATTTGAAATATGCTTTGTCCTTCTCTGGTCTTGATCAGGCCTTGGGAACAGGAGTAATGGGGTTACGGTTTCTTCTGGCCCTGCACCCCTTATATTTTATTCATAGCACATGAATAGGTGAGCACAAATGGCAAGAAGAAAAGCCACAGTGATGATAACAGTAATGAGAGTTACCATTTCTTGAGCATTTATAGCATTCAGGCACCAGGCCAGGCAAATTACATAGTATCTCATTTAAGCATTAAATGACTTCTATGAGGTAGGAATTATTGTCTTCATTTATTAATGGAGGAAGCTGAGAGGTTAAGTAGCTTACCTTACATCCCAGATGTCACAAGTGGTAGGGCCAGGTTTAAAATCCAGAGTTCTGGAGAGCCCAGGCTCTTAACATCACGATCTGTTGTCCCTGGGGTAAAGAGTACTTGCAGGACATACACTGTATGGACAGGTAGCTTGTGTGTTATTATTTCAATATTCAGGCCTCCAGGCTCTACACATGGTTTGTGTGACCTCTTAAACATCCCAAAGATTTGGCCTTTATCTTCTTGAATGTGTCTCTGTTAATTCTTGAATGTTAAGGATCAACTAATGTTCATTTCTGTCCACATGTGAGAAAACAAAGGGCTCATCAGACATCTGAATATTCAGCATTTGATTATTCATCAGATATAATAAGCAAGGCAAATTTGTTAGTTTCCCAGTTCCTACAGGACTTGGCACATGTTTCTGCATATCTTTAGAAATAATGATGAAAATCCTCTTTGTGTGCAATAATTAGAGATTCTTTCATTTCACAAAACTCTTAAAAAAAAAAAAGTTTACTACCCTAGAGACTAAAGAAAGCCAGTCATGAGCCCATGAATAGAGAATACACGAATGAACCAAATGCCCTGCATTGTGACTCTAAAGGAAATGGCAGCTTTTAGAGCTGTAGACTAATGCGATTCTTTTGTAGCTTCTGCTCAAATCTGAGCACTGTCCTTGAGATTAGCATTCAGAAAAGTATCCGAATAGTCCAAGAAAATATAAATTGGCTTCTTAGTTGTACCTGGAAGTTAAACCATTTTGATTAGATGAAGTAAAGCCCTTATTGCCCCTAAATGCTGAGGGCAAGGAGAGGGAAATGGTTGGGGAATAATAATCTAAAAGTCTTAGGCCCTTGTGAAGAAGCTAGCTTTCATCTGCATACCATGAAATTATAGATTTTTTTTCTTTAAAGCAACAGAGTTTAAGCCAGCAGGCACTCAACTGGGCCTGTCTTCTCGTTTGAGTAAATAGAAAGTAAAATTAACGTAAAGCATTTTTGAAATTGGAGTTCCCTTTTTCTCCTGTCCACATAATCTTGGCGTTCACTAGGTGTACATTTTTCCGTAAATGCTTTAGCAGCCAGTGACTTTTCATTCCTGGTGAACTTGTGTCCTTAGTGTCCCTAAAGGTGATTCTTTTCTGAAACCAGAAACCCGCCTTTGGTCTGAGGAGCTTTTTCATCCCAGTGAGCACATCTCCAGCATGTTTACTGAGATTACCCTGCATTGTGTATTGTGTGAATAATGTTGAATTCTTGTCCTTGTCCTGGGTTGAGTTTAAAGTCTTAAAATTGTTTCTTTTACTCCCTCCAGTTTTTCACATAACAGTTAACACTACTGGTTTTTTTTTAATATTATGCAAATTTAATTTATCATCCCTTTACCATTCCCATCTTCCAAATGAAGAGCACTGTATAAACTATATCAAGTGCTGCCATGTGAAGTTGTTCCCCATGATATCCCAGCCATCACCCAGGGCCCTTCCCTCTGTCAGTCCACTAGGCACCCCAGAGTATTCCATCAATTCAAGTCACCCTACTGAGCAGCTATGTTTTACTAGATGGTCTTGTTCTGAAATCATCACCTAACACCTGGTAGATTCTTAGCAGTAAAAATCCTTAGGCTTTCTGAAGATAACCCTTGGCCATGCAGACTCTGATTTTGCCCATTTTAGGGACTCTTCTACACTAGCTCTCGACTCTCCTACAATGCTCACATCATCCTGCCCCAGACTGTCAGCTGCAAATTCTGTTACTGGTTGAAGTAGAAATGAATTTCTGACTCTTACTCCACTGAGAGTTATCTCTGGGACATTTGCTCGTGAAAGGGACCAAGGGTTAAGTGTTGGTCCTCTGAGAGCTGGCATTTAAACTGTCATCCAGTCAGGTTCTATAAACTTTCTAACTGATTATATCCACTTCAAGGATGCTGTTGGGAGACTAACCTTTGCTATGGGGTTTTACTTAATATAAAAAAATTCCATTACATAGATCATTATTGTGACAGATTTTTAAACTGCTTCTTAAACTTCTTTGTTTATTGGGCTCTTATTTTAAGAATAATATATAATATTTGGTAACACATAATAATGACTTATGTAATAGAATTTTTAAACCAAAATATACCAGTAAGAGATGAAAAGAAGAGATTAAAAAAAACCCTAGCAACCATTTTTAGCACAGTGAGAGATCAGACCTAAAGTACAAATAAAATTTGCCCTGCAAAGACCTAAAGTGGAATAAAATTCTCAAAGGGAATTCTTAATTTTAACATATAATCATATTATTGGTGCCTTTACTAATCAAGTTTCTCACACACCTAGATTCTTACAAATATAAATTGAGCCTTTTATTGTTACTGCTGATTATGAATTTTGGTCCATGGATTATTTTTTAAGATAACAAACATTTCTCTGATTGTGGAATGTAGGGTTTTTAGATTATCTAAAATATGAATGGATGGTTCTGGGCTTCAGGTAGCTTTTAATAATAAATGCACATATTTATTCACACTTCATTTTCTATAGCCAAAAATGGTTGACATCTGGTTAATATCTGCCATTGGTGATGTATTTATTTTTCATTTTGCATGGATGGTTGTGTTAATGCATTTTTAATGATGTTTTGCCCTTTTTGAAACTTTTTGTCTTATTTACAGTCAAGAAAAAGCTTGGCTTCATTCCCAACCTACGTTGAAGGTAAGAGCTGACAAGGAAATACTAAACACTGAGTCATTCATGAATCTTTTAGCATTTTGGGTATTGGAAGAACTGGGCTGTAAGATACTAGTGGGAAAGAAAGGCCACAGAGTCACTTATTCAGTCTTCAGTCTTAGAATCTTAGACTAAAACAGCAATAGCCATGAACCTCTCAAAGACCTTCCTCCCTGCCCTTGCTGATTCTGTCCAGGAGACGGTGAGGCTGAGGGGTGCTGGGGCATTTTGCCTACCTTAGAACTGGCCAAATTGGATTCAAAAACCCATGTCTCCTCATCTCCAATCCAGTATACCTCTTGCATTCATCAGGAACCATTCAATTAGAAACAGTGTTTAACGAAGGGGGAAGTTTAAAAAAAAAAAAAAAATTCCCAGTAATTCCTGTCTCTTGCTTGGGTGAGCTAATAATAGTAACACTTATCAAGCTCTCTTACTCTGCCAGGTACTGATAACTAATTGAATTCTCACATTGATCTTGTGAAGTGGATTTTATCATTATCCCCATGTTATGCATGAGAACTAAGGCATAGAGCGAGGGTGAGCAGCCTTCCCAAGATCCTGCAGTGAGAGTTGCAGAGACAGGCTGGGAACCGGCAGTCTTAACTTCACCATTCTCCATGGAATTGATAATCTATGCAGGACAGCCACACGTGGTTGTGCAGGTTATTCACTGCCCAAGTGTACTCCATCAACAGGTCTGGTGGGGCCAGAACTCAGTGCAGACTAGGCACCGCAACTTGAGGTTGGACCACACAGATGGTACGACTACTGATCCTCTACGAGGGAGGATGGCAGATGATTTGAGGGAGCAGGGGCATTATCATATCCTTGAAGGAGGTATTTCTGGGGGCCATAGGATACCCAGACATTGTGTCTGACCTTTAGGTTCTATGTATGTTCCACTGCCCAAGAATAAATTACCTGAATTCATAAACCTTCCTCTAAACCCTTTGGCCTGAAGCCCAGGACAAGGTTGTTTCTTTCTTGAGTAACCTGGAAATTATATGCATTGTTTTTGCAAAGACCCAGAACTCCAGAAGAGCACTTGGGGGAGTTTTCAGGAATTTAGAAACTATTCTTCTTAAAGATTTCCAAGCTCAGCATCAACATGAATGTGAAGATATAATGTGTGTGCTTGTTCACCCATAGAGCAACACAAAGGCATCGCTGAAAAGAAAAGTCTGCAATTCTTTGACTTAGGAGAAATATAACTTTAATTTTTTTAACTTTAAAAAAGTTACACTAGCACTAAGTGTAAAATGAAATTAGGATTATTTTTTGTGAGTGTAATACAGTGACATTTGATTCTAGTCAATTGCCCCAGAAAATAATTGACATAAAATCATATCTCAAATATGTATTTGTTTAGGTCCAATATTTCTCTCTCTCAGCTTCTTGACATTTATGTAGTTGCTTAAGTATCACCTGAATTACTCTTAAACACATCTGCATATTCATACTTAACTGTGGTTGAAAAGGGACCCTTTTCAGTAAAGAGAGCTAAACCCACCTATGAATTATATGATAGTGAAAATCCCAAAGAGAAAAGAAATCCCGAAGAGAAAAAAGATGTTTCATTTTTTTTTTCTTTTAACATTCATTATTTTCACAAAATAAATGGAAATCTTTTAAAAGTTGCTATTCCGGATGAGGTCTTTTTTTCTCTTGGTTGTCAAAAATGATTACATTTATGTAACATTATAAATCCATCACTGGGATTTATGATGATATTTTACTTTTTACAAGATATAGTATAGATCCAAGCTTGTCCATGTATTATTTTACTTTGACAGTGCTTCCCTGCTATATAACTAAAGTTATACATTGTAAATAACCTGAATTCTGCTCGTATCTGTAAAACCTTCAGGGTAGGAAGCGTGTGTCTTTCAAGAAGCACACAAATGACTGGCATGTGGTAGAGGCAGGTTTGGCTGTGTCCCTCAGTGTTTGTCCAGAAACCTTTCTCAGAAAGATTGAGAATCAGAAAACTTAACGGGTTTCCTGATTTAACTTCTACACAGATGCTTTGTGAAGACCTTTCCTAAAACAGTTAATTTCTTTTTTTCCACCGTGGTTTTAGGAAAACAAATAGATTACGTTGTCTGTACCCTGAGAAGTAGCTTATCGTGGGAACCAGCTGTTTAAACTCGAGATGAGCTTGATGTGTAAGGATAAAAATAAAAATCATTCTAGATTAGCTCTTCAAGAGGAAAAAGCAAATTGTTTCCATTTCAAGTTGTCTAATTTAAGAGCCTGAGTTTTTAACAGTGGGTTAAAAAGTATATTTTAGTGTTTCCAAATATGGCATTCAAGCCAAAGAAAATACATATGTTTTCACTGCAGAATTAAAATGCCTTTCTTATCACATCTGTTGTAAAGTTATGTATTAGTCCCAACACGTTTTAATTTCCAGTGGGGTTTATAGGTGATCATGATTAGAATCAAACTTCCCAGGTGACTCAGTGGTAAAGACCCTGCCTGCCAATGCAGGAGACATGGGTTCTGTCCCTGGATCAGAAAGATCCCCTGGAGAAGGATATGGCAGTCCACTCCGGTATTCTTGCCTGGGAAATCCCATAGTCACGGGAGCCTGATGGACTACAGTCCATGGGGATCGCAAAAGAGTCAGATACAACTGAGCAACTAAACAACAGCAATGGTTAGAATCAGATGCCTCCATTTTAAATATTTAAAATTAAAGGTTTGATTTGAAAGGCTGGTGAATGAGAACAGAAAATTCCAAGTTTCCTTGGAATTGGTATGTATGTGGATGCAGGCCGGGCACGTTATAGCGGGTAAGTCAACAAGGTTATTAGCACGAGACCACAACTCGGGGGTCATGTTACCTCTCTTGCAGACTTCAGGTTAGAGGCTCTTTGGGGAATCCAGACATTCTGCAGCAAATATTCATTTTTCTGATTTATAATATTTATTTCCCCCATTATGGATAAAATGGAGGGGGTAGGTGATATGAATCAGTGGCAAGCAAAGAGACTACTGTGTGATGAGGCTGTCTAACAAGATGGCCTTCTGCTCATCTAACCATTTGTCCAGCAAACATTTATTTGATACCCACTGTGTGACAGAAGCTGACTAGACCCAGGAGAGCCAGACGTGATGGTATAGTGTTCCTTGTCCCAAAAAACAGCATCATTTAGCAATGAATTTTATATTTTATGTTTAAATAAATATTCACGTTGTTTCTCATAGTAAATGGTCTGGGTGAAGTAGATTCCTCTAAGGAAGAATTTGCCCTTCTGTTTGAAAATGAGGGCATAGTGAAGGGAGATCAGAGAGATGCCTTAGACTCTCAGGTAGATGCACCTGCTCAGGGGTGTCGGGAGCGGACCACCTGTGTTGGAGGCGTGTGGCAGAGGGGAGGGGGCATGATGGGGGCACACGTGGCCTCACTCACCACCACGATCTGTGTGTTACAGTTCCTGGACCTTGTGACCCCGAGGACTTGATTGATGGAATCATTTTTGCTGCTAATTACCTTGGCTCCACCCAGCTGCTCTCAGACAAAACTCCCTCCAAAAACGTGCGAATGATGCAGGCCCAGGAAGCAGTAAGCAGGATCAAGGTGAGGGGGTGCCCTGTGCTCCGAGGGGGGGTGGTGGGCCAGTGTGGGCAGCTGAGCCTTCAATAGTGGTCACCCCGCACCACATGTCCCAAGTTTAGCGGAGAGGACTGAGGTGACATGACAGTCAGGGCTTATACCTGTACCTGCCAAAGTTCTCAACAGAAAAAAGATTTGCAAAGTCTGTTGGAGTCTTGATGCATAAATGCTATATAATTTGATTGTTCTTAATGGTCAGCCTTGAGGAAGAAGTACATACAATGATAAGCTTTGGAAAGGTGGAAAGATGAGGAAGGACAGCATTTTAAATATTATCTTTCCAATATGTGAGCCCTGAATCACTGCATTTCTGCTGACAGAGATCAGTGCCTTGAACATTCATGCTACAGTGTGGTTCAAACTAGGTGTCATTGCTTTTGAACCTGTCAATCCTGTTCAAGCTAGATTGAACTGGCTTCAGTTCAGTCATTCAGTCGTGTCCAACTTTTTGCAACCCCATGGACTGCAACACACCAGGCCTCCCTGTCCATCACCAACTCCCAGAGCTTGCTCAAACTCATGTCCATTGAGTCAGTGATGCCATCTAATCATCTCATCCTCTGTCATCCCCTTCTTCTCCTGCCTTCAGTCTTTCCAAGCATCAGGGTCTTTACCAGTGAGTCAGTTCTTCACATCAGGTGACCAAAGTATTGGAGCTTCAGCTTCAGTCCTTCTAATGAATATTTAGGATTGATTTCCTTTAGGATTGACTGGTTTGATCTCCTTGCAGTCCAAGAGACTCTCAAGAGCCTTCTCCAATACCACAGTTCAAAAGCATCAATTCTTCAGCACTCAGCTTTCTTTCTGGTCCAATTCTCACATCCATACATGACTACTGGAAAAACCATAGCTTTGACTAGATGGACCTTTGTCGGCAAAGTAATGTCTCTGCTTTTTAGTATGCTGTCTAGATTGGTCATAGCTTTTCTTCCAAGGAGCAAGCGTCTTTTAATTTCATGTCTGCAGTCACCACCTGCAGTGATTTTGGAGCTCAAGAAAATAAAGTCTATCACCCTTTCCACTGTTTCCCCATCTCTTTGCTGTGAAGTGATGGGACCAGATGCCATGATCTTCGTATTTTGAATGTTGAGTTTTAAGCCAACTTTTTTCAATCTCCTCTTTCACTTTCACCAAGAGGCTTTTTAGTTCTTCTTCGCTTTCTGCCAGAAGGGTGGTATCATTTGCATATATGAGGTTATTGATATTTCTCCCAGCAATTTTGATTCCAGCTTGTGTTTCATCCAGCCGAACATTTTGCTTGATGTACTCTGCGTGTAAGTTAAATAAGCAGGGTGATGATATACAGCCTTGACGTACTCCTTTCCCAATTTTGAACCAGTCCATTGTTCCATGTCTGGTTCTAACTGTTCCTTCTTGAAGTGCATACAGATTTTTCAGGAAGCAGGTCAGGTGGTCTGGTAGTCCCATCTCTTTCAGAATTTTCTACAGTTTGTTGTGATCTACACAGTCAAAGGCTTTGATATAATCAATAAAGCAGAAAGTAGATGCTTTTCTAGAATTCTCTTGCTTTTTCTATGATCCAGTGGATGTTGACAATTTGATCTCTTGTTCTTCTGCCTTTTCTAAATCCAGCTTAAACATCTGCAAGTTCTCAGTATATGTACTGTTAAAACCTGGCTTGGAGAATTTTGAGCATTACTTTGCTAGTGTGTGAGATGAGTGTAATTGTGTGGTAGTTTGAACATTCTTCAGCATTGCCTTTCTTTGGGATTAGAATGAAAACTGACCTTTTCCAGTCCTGTGGCCACTGCTGAGTTTTCCCAATTTGTTGGCATATTGAGTCCTGCACTTTCACAGCATCATCTTTTAGGACTTGAAATAGCTTAGCTGGAATTCCATCACCTCCACTAGCTTTCTTTTTTTTTCTTTTTCTTTCTTTTTTTATTTTAATTTTATTTTTAAACTTTACATAATTGTATTAGTTTTGCCAAATATCAAAATGAATCCGCCACAGGTATACATGTGTTCCCCATCCTGAACCCTCCTCCCTCCTCCCTCCCCATACCATCCCTCTGGGTCGTCCCAGTGCACCAGCCCCAAGCATCCAGTATCGTGCATCGAACCTGGACTGGCAACTCATTTCATACATGATATTTTACATGTTTCAATGCCATTCTCCCAAATCTTCCCACCCTCTCCCTCTCCCACAGAGTCCATAAGACTGTTCTATACATCAGTGTCTCTTTTGCTGTCTTGTACACAGGGTTATTGTTACCATCTTTCTAAATTCCATATATATGCGTTAGTATACTGTATTGGTGTTTTTCTTTCTGGCTTACTTCACTCTGTATAATAGGCTCCAGTTTCATCCACCTCATTAGAACTGATTCAAATGTATTCTTTTTAATGGCTGAGTAATACTCCATTGTGTATATGTACCATAGCTTTCTCATCCATTCATCTGCTGATGGACATCTAGGTTGCTTCCATGTCCTGGCTATTATAAACAGTGCTGCGATGAACATTGGGGTACACGTGTCTCTTTCCCTTTTGGTTTCCTCAGTGTGTATGCCCAGCAGTGGGATTGCTGGATCATAAGGCAGTTCTATTTCCAGTTTTTTAAGGAATCTCCACACTGTTCTCCATAGCACTAGCTTTCTTCATAATGATGCTTCCTAAGGCCCACTTGACTTCACACTCCAGGATGTCTGGCTCTAGGTGAATGATCACACCATCGTGATTATCTGGGTCATGAAGATCTTTTTTGTATAGTTCTTCTGTGTATTTTTGCCACCTCTTCTTAATATCTTCTGCTTCTGTTAGGTCCATACCATTTCTGTCCTTATTGTGCCCATCTTTGCATGAAATGTTCCCTTGGTATCTCTAATTTTCTTGAAGAGATCTCTGGTCTTTCCCATTCTATTGTTTTCCTCTATTTCTTTACACTGATCACTGAGGAAGGCTTTCTTATCTCTCCTTTCTATTCTTTGGAACTCTGCATTCAGATGGATATCTTTCCTTTTCTCCTTTGCCTTTCACTTCTCTTCTTCACTCAGCCATTTGTAAGACCTCCTCAGACAACCATTTTGCCTTTTGCATTTCTTTTCCTTGGGGATGATTTTGATCACCACCTCCTGTACAATGTTACAAACCTCTGTCCATAGTTTTTCAGGCACTCTATCAGATCTAATCCCTTGAATCTACTTGTCACTTCCACTGTATAATCGTAAGGGATTTGTTTTAGGTCATACATGAATGGTCTAGAGGTTTTCCCTACTTTCTTCAATTTAAGTCTGAATTTGGCCATAAGGAGTTCATGATCTGAGCCACAGTCAGCTGAACTGGCTTGCTTCACCTAAAAGAAAGCATTTAATCAGATCTACTCTGGCTAATCTGAACCAAGTCAGTGCAAGGCTAACTTGGTTCAAACCAGTCATAACCTGTTTGCATCTGTTTTGTCAAGATTTAAAAGGAGTGAGCTTGTTTGATCCCTGAAACCACTCTTGTCTAGTTTAAGTCATTCACAGCTAGTTTGAACCAGCCAAACTAGCTTGAACTGGTTTGAACTGGTCTGACTCCATGGAAATGCAGCCTCTAGAATACCCACCACGATGCTAGTGCCCCTAGAACCGTGGACAAGCCAGTGGTGACAGGGACCCTGATGGTGCCATCACGTCATTCAGGTGCTGCCAGCTCCTAGAACCCCTGAGGCTGTTTTCAGGTAGAGCCACAGGCATTTCATCACCACTGAAATCAGAGCTGGGGACTTCGAGTGAGTTGAAATAGCTTAGGACTTGCCAGATTTGGTTCTGTCAAGTTTCCATTGGTCAGAATCAACTCCCTTCTCAAGCAACTGTTCCCTTTACGTGTCTTCTCTCTCACATATCCCCAGGCTTCATCCTGGGCTTTGTATGGCAGTGTGGAACGAGAAGCAAGAGTCCTTAACTCTCTTCATCAAGGGAAGAATATTTGTTGAGCATTTATGTGTGCAAGGCTCTGCAGGGTCCTGGGAGGGAGGAAAAATAGTGATTTATAAGGTGAGATCCTTACCCTCAAGTTCAGCAGCACACATGAGAAGTGAATTAAGCCAGCAAATGTACAAGGGGGTGCCGGAGGAGGAGAGAGGGGTGTCTGGATCAAAAGGCCACAGGAGTGTGGGGAGCCCTTGTGAGGTGAGACACTGCCTGGAAGCCTGAGGGAGGAGAAAGCAGCAACCACAGAGGTCATGGAGGTCACACGGAGCAGGGGTGGTACTTCACATCCTTCTACCCCCGCTTCCCTCGCCCTCCTCCAGGGCTGATGCTCATCTCACGAACTTGCCCAGGCTCTGCTATGTCCTGAATAGTAGACAGGGTCAGCGCTGGCCCTGCCCTTCATTACCCATCACTGCACAGGAAGCCCATGCTGCAACTTTTGATAGCATTATTGACAATTTATTGGCTTCCCTAGTGGCTTAGATAGTAAAGAATATGCCTGCAATTGCAGGAGACCCAGGTTCGATCCCTGGGTCAGGAAGATTGCCTGGAGAAGTGAATGGCAACCCACTCCAGTATTCTTGCCTAGAGAATTCCATGGACAGAGGAGCCTTGTGGGCTACAGGACATGGCATTGTAGAGTCAGATATGACTGAGCGACCAACACTACTACTACTATTTCTACTACTACTACTACTGAGGATTTAGGATGTATGATCCAGAGAGTAATTTACAACTATATCAAGTCCCACCCCTACCTCCAGAGGAGCATCTTACCCTGTGACTCCCAACGAGACCACTTACTGACAGTGTATCAGACCGACCGTCCTACCCTCTGGGTCTTTCAGACACAATAATGCTGCTGGTAGAATCTCAGGTTTCTGTTGAGCTGTCTATCAGAGCTTGCTTGATCTCCTTTTACCCTCTCCCTGAACATAAAGAGGTGACATTAATACCTGGAGATGTCCCCACAGTGTTTTCCATGTTAATTTAGGATCTCCCAGGTGCAGAGTTTAAGAATGCACAAAAATCCCTGGGAACAAGCTGCTTTTCAGGGACTATCCTGCCTTATCTCATACAGGAGAACTTGAAAAGCACAATCTTTAGGGACAGAGTTCTGACTCCTCATGTCCCCACAGTTACCAGATATGTTATGATTATAATTTTGTTACATCAGCATTTGTTAAGTAAACCCCCAGGTGAGCAGAAGACTACAAGAGAAATTGAGATGGAGAAGTTTAAGACTCAGCAGTCCTGGAGGAAGCACCTGCATACCTAGAGAGGCCACGTGGGGGTGTCAGGCAGGACCTGGGCCCATGCCTTCACTGGGGTCCGTGGGTAGAATGCTTTGAGGTTCCCAGATGAAGCCCAGATTGGTCAGTGCAAACTAAAATGGGGTTTTGGTGAGCTCAATGGAGGTATTAGCTAGGGGCGCCTTGGGGAAGGCCCTGGGCAGCCGGGGGAGACAAGGGCTGATGAGTGGGGGTGGGGTCCCTTTAGGAGCTGACATGTGCATGTGACTCTGCAGGCTGCTTTCCACAGCATTTGCGTGCATGAAGGGAATAATGTCAGTTTAAGGTTCAGGCAGGCTGCTTGGCCAAACAGAATGGATGCTGAGGCAGTAATACTGTGGAGTAACTTAGCTGAATTCTTGACCCAGCGCTTAGTTTCTGGGGTTAATAATGGTACCGTTAGCTCTCCCTGGGTCAGTGGGAGTACAGAGACCCTGGATGGTTCTCTGATAGATAGGGACCACCAGTAAAGGGGGTGTTTGGAAAAGAGGCAGTGCTTTTGGTTGTTTCCGTGTCACCTGGGACATTTTTATTGGCATGCGAGGCTAGAACCAGAGATCTTTGCCACCCTGTTACATCCAAGACAGAGCCATATGACAAAGATTTATCTCCTCCAGATTGCCAGAGCACCTGTCCCTGTCAAGGCACACTACCAGGGTCCATTCAGGTGAATCCTCCAGAACAAAGCAATAGTCCACTCCCGAAAGAGTACTGAGGAGCCCTGAGACCAAGCATTGCATGTTGCTTTGAGATGAGTTTTTCCTGGTTTCTGTTTATTGACTTCCTGATGAGTCGTCCTTGACTCCCACAGCTAGAGTCTGTCTGTCTGCTGCCCTGAGACACGTGTGTGTGTTCAGTGACCTTAAGGGGACAGCAGGCACAGACGCATCACCCAAATGTAGGGCAGGTCTTGGGAAAGACCCCAGACTCCAGCATCCCCGTGCCAGACCCCTCCAAGCGCCACGTCCTCTGCACGTTACACTTTCTGATTTCCCCAGTGGTTTCTGAGAGTGTTCTTTTCCATTTTTAAAGTCCAGCTCCCTGATGAGAAACCAGAAAGTTTACTTTTGAATCTTCAAAAAGGATTAGTATCCAGAAGTTCCACAAATCATTTGAACAAAAAATTAGAAGGCTTTGTCAATCAGAACAGGCAAGACAGGCTCTCTGATTATAAATCCATTTTAGACCTGCCTAGAGCAGAGTAAGCAGCTGGAAAATGTATATTTATTTTTACAGCAAATTGCTCTAGTGTGAGGAATTCATTATAGAGTGGTGAGATTAAACAGTCGCATTTCATATATAAGTATTGTTTCACAATGTGCTTCTTGCATCTGAAGGGAGTGTTGCCTGTCATTAAATATTTTCTGCCTCGTGTTCCTTTTACATCCATTTAAATGCCTGTCAGATTGTTTGCCTTTACACCCAGCTTGCCACTTTTTCAAATTATAAGTGGAGAAGGCCGCGTTCAGAACCGGTGGTTTATTTCCTTGCCCCCAAGAAAGTTACTGTGGGGATGGTGCACAGAGACTTCACCACGTGCGCAGGGAGCCAAGGGGCTGAGAGCGGGTCTCCAGATGAACTCGGGTGGTCCAGGGAGGCCTGCACTGGAGTGTGCACATGCACTCCCTTCTCTGAGGAAGGTGCTGCACACTTCTTCGTAAAGAGGCTGGCCTTTCAGAAATGAATTACTCTGGGCCACCTCTAGAGAGATACAGAGCAAGCAGAATGAGGCTACCGATATTCTAGCCACATCCATCCAGGAAGGAAGGGGGAAGGGATGCTCTGTGGATTTATTTAGAAATCCATTTAGTGATATCCTCACCACAAACTGGAGTAATTCCTGGCTTGGTGCTCTCACCTACACACAGAGGAGCTTCCTCCTTTCTTTCTCTGATTCCTTCTGCCTGCCTCCCTCCCTCAGGGACCCCAGCTAGGCCCTCTCCTTCCTCTGCCTGCATTGTTTATTTGACCCGATGGATGCCAGGGAGGCCTTCCTCTCAGGAGCCCCGCTGTGGCCCTGTGTTTGAGGTGCTTTTGCTCTGAGCCAGCTCTACCCCTGATGTTTGGGTTTCCATTTCAAAGCAGGCTTTAATTCCTGGTCTGTCCGTCAATTATGTGGTGTCTGTCACTCACGTAGCACCAACTGTGGGCTGACATTTAATAGTGATACTGGCTTTACACTTGGAGTCTGAAGAATTGCAGTTTTCTTAAATTACAAATAATGTGCAGGTTTATTTGCCAAAACTGGGGGGAAGATTTGGAGTTGTGGTTTTTCTAGATATGAATCTGGCTCAAAAAGCAAACTGTCCCTATGCAAGATCCCTGTGACAAGGCCTCTTAGCAGATAAAAATCAACCACGTCCTTGACCCTGAGAAACCTGCAGTCTCGTGAGGGATCCAGGGAGGGTGTTTAGGTAACCTAAGTGCAAGGCAGACTGAGGAATCTGTAATTAAGACATTTCCATCTACCAAAATGTAAGATACAAGGTACATCTGAATGCAGCAGCAGAGTTAGAGGATATCTTCCATTTCTTTGCAGTTTTTTTTTTTTTTTTTCATCTTTGCACCCTCCCTAAACTATTCTTTCTGCCTTAGTTCATCTGTTTTTGAGAAGTAAGAATAACCTTCCAGAAAGTTTCCCATATGATTTAGAAATGCATTAGAGCAATGGTCCTCAAAGCGGGACCAGCAACAGCATCATCAGCTGGGAAATTGTTAGAAGTACAGACTCTCAGGAGTTTGTTAGAAGTGTAGACTCCCAACCCAGTCAGAAACTCAGAGAGGTAGAGCCCAGGAACCTGTTTTCATAGGCCCTCCAGGAGGTGGTAATGTGTGCTGCAGGTCGGGAACTGCCCCCTGAGAGAAGTGTGGCCCATCCGTCCAGTGTGAAGGAGCCTCTGTTCTCCAGCTGTGCTCTCACATTCTGGTCAAGTGCAGCACTTCTCGCTGATGGGGTTCTATTGGCAGATAAGCACAAGAAACGCCACCACATAGATATTTTTGGTATCTGTCACATGTATTTTCCTAGTGAAGGCTCTGAGAAGTCCTGTACTAAGGAGATTTAATTCAGTTTGTTTAACCAGAAGCTTCCACAATTACTTGAAAGCAGAATACATTATCCCTTTGGTGATACCTAATTGTCTTGTTGCTGGGATTCTTTTAAATATGTTTTAGGAAAAACTTCTAGAGGGAGCTTTGCCCTACACTCAGTATCTAAAGCAGGCAGAGGCATCCCCTTCCGAGCCCTCCCACAGGTGAGAATCCTGCCTTGACCCTACCTAGAGAACCAGTTGAGAAGCCTGTACAACAAGCTCACTCGCCCCTTCCTCTCACTGCATCTCCATGCTTCGTTTCACCCTCATTCCCACTTCACTCTCTGCTCCTCCACCGAAGATGGGGTGAGCTGTTGAAACTGCCTGAGCTGTAGAAACTGCTTCGTGTCCACGCAATGTGGTGTGTTTGTCTCCATGGCCTTTTGGTATTGTTTTGGTCCACACATTTTTGTAAGGCGTGTTCATTATCAAATATTCTTACATCTGTCTTTACTAGCCTGCCCCAAAAGATCAGATTTTTTTTTTCCATTCTTTTATGGAGAGATTTTATTTAGGTGTTTCAAAATTTAATTGTAAAATGAGAATTTCTATCAGTGTAACCTTGTCTAAGCCAGCTGATTTCCCATCTGACCTGAAGAAGTCTATGGTTGATAAAGAAGATATTGACATGGATAGCAGCCTCTTTACGTACATTATCTCATTTACTCCTCCAAATGGAGAGGGTGGGGAATCCTGTGAGGTAGGTATCATTAACCCCATTTTACAGACAGACTGAGACGGACTGAGAAGTTTATAGATGAGAAACATGTCCAGCTGGCACCGTAGCAATTTGGAATATATTAGGTTTCCAGTTTGATTATCTCTTCTGCCACTTAATAGCTGTGTGACCTTGGGCAAGTTAATGAGCCTCTCTGTGCCTCAGTTTTCTCTTCTGAAAGATGAGGATAATGTACTGCCTGCCTCACAGGGTTATTCTAAGGTTTTATACTGATACATGTGAAGTGCTTAGAAGGATATGGGCATGTGCTAAGTGCTCAGTCAGTGTTAGCTGGGGAAAGAAAATCTAGAATGGTCAAAGGATCCCAGACATAACTAGCCTTAGAGGGTCTTAGCAACAGCAGGTACTCAGGACACGTTGTGGATGGAGTGATTGGATGGACAGTGCTGCATATGTCCTTTGGTGATCACCAGCCTGCTGGTGGTGAGCCCCAAGTCTCATGAAAGCCAGGGCTTTAAATGGATGTTGTCAGCCCCTGCTTCAAGATGCATGTGGGCCTTAAGGCTCTAAGACCTTTCTCTGCTGCTCCAGCTTCTCATTCTGGCCCTGACCCCCATAAGATTTCCAAACTTATGCCTAAATTTTTAATTCTAACTTGTTTCAGGGCACTTGGACATCATAAGTGATTTAAGGCTGGTGTTACTCTTAAGTGTACAACATATTTTTGACTTCATAAAAAAATTCTCAAAATTCCTTTCATGAAACTTGGTTTGCCTTTTGGATCCTCTTCCTCATCACCCATCCCAGTAAAAACAGAAAGTGGGCGTTTTGTTGGTGGCAGGCTTGCTTTCCTTTGAGAGGGGCCCTTCAGATTAGATTTCTCATCCTGCAGGTGAAGAATTTTGACCAATGGCCATTAAGTTTTGGTATCAAAAATAATGGAAATTCACATATTACTGCCGTATCATTTCAGGGGAGGTAAGACAAAGGTTAGGCTCTTACAGTTGTTCATCTTGAGGATTATAACTGGTGCAGATCAGGAATCTGTGTGGCACAGCATCAGCCCGGGGCCGCTCCTCAGATGCACAGATATTTCCACTGTCATTGCAGCAGTTAGGATAACGCTTGCAGTTGCTGCCTCCAGACTTTCCCAGAGTAGACTATTTCATCACGAAGTCTTGACCATCAGTATGAGCTATGGGGCTGGGGCTGCCCTGGTCTCCTGGGTGTACCAGATCAGCTGTTCAGTGTTTGGATGGCTGACTCATCCAGTTTCTCCACCATGAGGTTGCACAGACAACACAATTAGTTGCTTATGAGGTAGTGGCGTGTTGCTGAGAGCAAGAGCTTTGGTGCCAGGTGAGTACCAAGGGTGTGAGGGAGCTGCTCTTCCCACACCCCACCCCCATCATCACAGCAGTGCCCGTGGTTCGGCCACTGACTCACCGTCGTTCAGGTAATGTCTGCGTGTATATAGCAGGCCTTACCAAAGCCAAGAGATTGCATCCCAACCCAGGCAAATTATAATCGTCTAACATCATAATCTTCTAAGAGCAAATACAAATAGAGTGTTTATAACACACCAGGCACTGTTTTGAGAGCATTGTATATACCATTGACCCTTGAACAACACAGGTCCACTTATACCTGGATATTTTCCAGGAGTAAATAGTACAGTATTATGTGGTCCAAGATCAGTTGACTGTGATTGGTAGACTCTAAGGATTCAGAACAGTGGGTGCAGAGGAACTGAGCTGTGTATACAGAGGGCCAACTGTAAGTGATACACGGCTGATCCCATGGTGGTTGGCACCCCAACCCCATGTTGCTCGAGGGTCAGCTGTACTCATTTTATCCTCACAACAGCCCTATGAAGTAAATTCT
This sequence comes from Bubalus bubalis, assembly GCF_019923935.1. Classification (NCBI taxonomy): domain Eukaryota; kingdom Metazoa; phylum Chordata; class Mammalia; order Artiodactyla; family Bovidae; genus Bubalus; species Bubalus bubalis. The sequence goes on along the minus strand of NC_059159.1, from coordinate 108,011,131 downwards.
GGTTTTACCTTCATTTTACATTTGAGGAAACTGAAGCACAGAGATGTTAAGTGTCTTGTCCCAAGTCACATGACCAGTAGGTAGCAGAGCCAGAATTCAGTTTTGGACAGTCTGGCCTCAGAGTTTCTACTCTTACAGAACTCTGCTATCTTGAATAAATCTTATATCCATTTCTAGTTAGAAATAGGCTTTATTGAAGCCCTGGTGGTTCAAATAGTAAAGAATCTGCCTGCAGTGCAGGAGATGAGAGTTCGATCCCTGGGTCAGGAAGGTCCCTGGAGAAGGGAATGACTACCCACTCCAGTATTCCTGCCTGGAAAATTCCATGGACAGAGGACCCTGGCAGGCTACAGTCCATGGGGTTGCAAAGAATTGGACACAACTGAGCGACTAACACACACACAGGTTCTATTAATATTATACAAATTTAAGGCAAGAAGTATTACTGGAGTTAATGAAGAACAGTTGACTCAGAAGTCAATAACAAAAAGATAACTAGGGAATCTTCAAATGTGTTTAAATTAAGAACACAAGGTTTCAAAGAAGAAATCACAGTGGAAATTAGAAAGTGTTTTGAATGAAATGATAATTAAATTGCAACATATCAAAATTTGTGGGATATAGCTAAAGTGGAGATTAGAGGGAGATTCATAGCTTTAAATATTACTAGGAAAGAACAAAGTTTGAAAATCCATGATTTAAGTTTTCATCTTAAGCTAAAAAAAAAATGGATAAATTAAACCCAAAGAAAATAGAAACAAATAAAGATATAGGCTGAAATCCATGAAACAGAATATAGGCATACAGTAAAGGAAATGAACAGAACCAAAAGTTGGTTCTTTGAAAGCATCAATTGCAGTTAAGTATAAGGTAGCTCCGTACATGTCCTTCCTCCTCCTGCCCCCGCCAACTACCAAATTCTGATTTAGGGAATCAGTAGTCGAGTGGGATTTTTTTAAAGCCAGTCCACCTCCCACAGAAATGCTTTATACCACTGTCGATATTAGTTTGTCAATTCCCTTTTCAACTTTGAGTCTCTGCAAATTCTTTTCTAACTGTTCTCCTGTCTCTGTTTGTTCCATGCTAAGCAGATGGCCCAGAAATTAGCCAAAAGCAGGAAGAAGGTGCAGTACAAACAACTTCATCAGCTTGATATTATGCCTGTTTTTCTTATTTTTCATTTATTTATGTTTTGCCTTTTTTCTTATTTCGTGTTTTTGTTTTCTGCATCCAGCAAGTTTTTGTTCAGATTTCTTTTTGAACCGCCCCATAAGCCAACGTTTCTCAAAACTCAGTTGCCCAAAGTGGCTGTTTTCTGTTGCTCATTAGTCATCTCACTCCAGAGGAAGGCCAGGGAGCAGACTGGGAGTGCTGAAGGGATCCTGCAGTAGTGTGCAAGTGCCCACCATTCAGGAGCATTCACATGGCAGGGACCTGGGTCTGCTCAATTCTAGTCATGTTTGATTTGTGGATTTATCAGATTGCTGGATGCAAAAAAGAAAACTCGCTAATAACCACATGTGTGCAGAGTCAAGCCCTAAATGAACCAGATTGGTGCGCTTTTTTTGGTTGTGGAGCTTCCAGGTGCTTAAGAGCTACCCGTGGGACATTGAGGCATTGGGGCTCGCTCTTAATGGGGTGGCTTCCGAAGTGGGTACTGCTTCTGTGTTGCTGCGGTATGTGGGAACATGAAGACCCTCTTACCAGAACTGCCTCCAGCTGCCTTGTTGCACCTGCTGTAAACATCAATACCCACCCCCGCCCCCCCCCCCCCCCGCAACACTTGGGTAGGAGCAAACTCTGACTTCTCCAAGGTCCTGGGGGTATGAGTCAGTCACCCTGATTCCTTCCATCTGTTGGGCTCTGAAACCCTTGCAGAACGTGCCATTCACGTCATTGTTCAGAGAGTTAGATCTGCTGCAGTGAGCTACTGCTTCCATGGCGGAAGAGGCAATGGGCGTCCGCATTTCTCCCTGTAGCCTGGAGGTGCTCACTCCTGTCCCTGTGTCCATCCTCTGTGTGGTCCCTCTGGCTTTGGCAGCCTCATTCTGGAGTCTGAATCGCTGTTCTGGTGACTGTGTCTCGAAGCCTCTGTGTGTGAGTTAAGCTTGCTCCCACGCACCTGGGTCAGAGCAACATATTAAGCTTTCCCTTGGTGCATTTTCCTCCTCAGGCTCCTGAAGGTGAATCTCAGCCAATGACCGAGGTGGATCTCTTCATTTCTACCCAGAGAATCAAAGTATTGAACGCCGACACACAGGTATGGATTCACCGGCTCCCACCTCCCTAGGGGGTGAAGCTTAGCACGGCGACCAGGAGACTATGCCCTTGTCTGTCAGGCAGCTGTGCCCAGATGCTGGCTGGCTTCCACACAAGCTCGGAGGCTGTGTCTGCAGTGCCTGCTGCTGATGTGGGCGGTGGGGGTTAGGGAGGGACTTGGTAAGGAAGGTTGGGGCTGTTAAAGATCAAAGGGAAAAACAAGCCACAGATATTGTTTGTTAATAATTCTCACAAACCTTTGTCAGAAGATTCATGAATTTAAACAGATTAGCCTTTCAAGAAATTTTGTTTAAAACCACACATACACACATAAACAAAACACAGTAATTGCATGCAGATGTTTTTATTTTTTTAGCTTCCCCACCAGGGCTTTCCCAGGTGGCCCTAGTGGTGAAGAACCCACCTGCCAGTGAAGGAAACGCAAGAGATGCTGGTCCAATCCCTGGGTCAGGAAGACCCCCTGGAGGAGGGCATGGCAACCCACTCCAGTATTCTTGCCTAGAAAATCCCATGGACAGAGGATCCTGGTGGGCACTATTGTCCAAAGGGTTGCGAAGAGTCAGGCATGACTGAAGCGACTTAGCACGCACCCACAGAGATTCTTCTGGTTGTAAAATGATTCAAATTCCTTTTCACATACCACAGACCACTGCCTGCTCTGGGTTATCACCAGTCAAGGGAACTGCTCCCAGGCCTGGGTGGGTACATGTACATTTGCCAACAGTGTTGGCAGTGAGCCCCAGAGCACCTCCACCCACTCCCACACCCGCAGCACGTGTGGACTGCACTTGGCTACACTGTGGGTGGCAGACTCTCTCTCTCACCAGCCTCTCCCGTCTCCCCTCCAGGAAACGATGATGGACCACCCTCTGAGGACCATTTCCTACATCGCAGATATCGGGAACATAGTTGTGCTGATGGCCCGCAGGCGGATGCCCCGCTCCAACTCCCAGGAGAACGTGGAAGCCTCCCACCCATCCCAGGATGGAAAAAGGCAGTACAAGATGATCTGCCATGTCTTCGAGTCTGAAGATGTAAGGGTGGCTTCCTCTCATCTCCCTCCCCGTGATCTGATCTGAGCTGCCCTTGGGTAAATGGGTTCCCTCTAGTTCTCAGAGCCTTAATCATAGGTGAGACAAATACTTATTGAGCACTTACTATGTGTCAAGCCCTGTTTTAGTGCTGGGGATATGAGGCTGAGTAAAACAGACAAGGTACTCCTCGTGAAGGTTGTAGAGAGACAGAAAATAAATAGATAAATATACTTAATATAACGTTAGGCAGAGGAATGTTTAATCAGGAAAAACTAGGTCAAGGGATAGAGGGGCAGGGGCTGTTTCAGGTAGGGCAATGATCAGAGTCCTTTCAGAAGTCACATTGGAGCCGAACCTGAGTAGAGTTGAGAGTGAGGAAAGAACAGGTGCAGAGGCCCTGAGACAGGCCTGCTGACGGAGTATGGGGAAAGGCAAGGAGACGAGCCACTGGAGGGCTGTGCAGGACTGCCCTTCCCTAACAGGAAAGTTGGCGTCCCTGCCCCTCCCCACCACATGGCATGAGCACCAGGCACCCACTCCTTCGCAAACCCAACTGCTCCTCCAGTCACAAAGCCAGGGATTCCTGACACCCATCTCTCCACATGATACAATCAGCAGAGGAAGCTAATTTAAAACAAAGGTGGGGCTCCTTCTTCCCTTCAGCCTTCTTCTCCAGTTGTCCCTAGAATTGCTGGTGAGGCCACCGGGCTTCAAGCTATTTCAGCACCATCCTTTTCCCAAAGCTCAACAGGCCTTGGCAGCTCCCTCCAGGCCAGGGCCACAGCCCCGCAATGGTTTCAAACTGCAGAGCCTGCCCGGAGATGGCCAGGTCAGTGCCATTGACTGCGATAAATTTTCCTCCTGCCACAGTGAAACAAGCTGTCTTTCATATATTGAGCAGAAAGACCTTATCTAGTTAAAGAAAATTGCCGCCCATAGCCTTGGCTCCTTAAAAGGGGCTGTTTTTCTGCCAGAGAGTATTCATTGAGCCGCAATAAATAGCCTGCCTCTAAAAAGTTAGAAGTCAGAGGCAATTCTCCAGGGAAGCGGAGCCCTCATGGCTGTAGCCTCAGATGGGAGGAGACGCTTACATGTTTGTACCAACTTTTACTTGTCTGGTTCTCAGCCCCAGAGACAGGTTGCTGAGAAGACAGAGCTTGAAGCACCTGTCCTGGCCATTCTGTCCACTTTTCCTGAGAAACTAAGATCAAACTTGCAAACTGGGAGAAGGTTCTTGTAAAGCTCCCACAGAGTAACATTTAGAACATTGTTTCATGTGTCCTGCAGGCCTGCAAAAAGATGGCATTAGCTCTGCTTACCAGACATGAGGTCCCAGTTCAACCCTCAGCCACCTCTCCAGGCTTGGTGCTCCTAAAGGAGGACTTTGTCTCCCTTGGGGCTCCTTTGGGTCTGTAGGGGAGACAATGAAGGGGAAGAAGCAAGAGTGGACCTGGAAATCTTTGCTTCCAAGGCCCAGGATAGGAGAGGAGAGCATGGGCTCCAGAGCTGGGAGACCTGGATGTGACTCCCACCTCCACGTACGGGTGGTACAGCCGCTCAGTTTCTATAGAGCAGGCTGCCACGTGGCTCAGGTGGACCCAGCAGAGATGGGAGTAGTCTGAGCTGTCGGCCCAGCGCATCCACTCACGATGGTCAGGAAGTCCACTAACTGCATTTTCAGACACTTTTTTCAGTTTGTCTGTTCACACGAGCCTTTGATGCCCAAGCGAGGCCTCGGCGGGAGGCAGTGTGGTGGTCCTTGGAATGACATGTGATGTCACCAGACTCTCAGAGTGAGAAATGTTAAGCAGCATTTCTTTCCCCCAGGCCAACCACGCAGAAAGTTCTGATATCACTGTTAACTGCTTTCAGCAAAAATGACTGAAGATAGGGAAAGAAGGAATGGAGATGAGAGTTGTGTGTTTGAAACATTGCCCTAGAGCATGCTGTTGTTCTGTGGGTTTTCTACCCCCTGGAATTTGAGAGAGCAGCAGTACCAGGGGCGGGCAGGAGGTTGGCTCTGGAATTAAGCTGCCAGGATTCTCAGCCTCCAACCCCACCCCAACTTAAGCTCTCAACCTCCTTTTCCTCATCTCCCCAGTGCGAACAAGGAAACAATACGTAAAACAGATCCACAGTTTTAAAGTCTAAGAGCTCTGAGAAACAAAAGAGATTTTTGTACTCATTTGGCTGATAAGCTTGCTCTGAGCTGCGATGAGACACTTTATAGGATTTGTCCAGCTTACTATGAATCTCACACATTTTGTTGCAGGAATATTACTGAGTGTGTTTAGGAATTTCTCCAAGCTCTGGTGGGGTTTTTACACAATGTATGATGTATGCAGTCTGTTACCTTTGTAAAATTTGAACATTTCTGAATTCTGAAACCGTGCCCCCAGAGCTTAGGATGAAGGCTTGTGGACCAGTCATACTTATATTATAGACTTGATGTGAATTTATGTGATGCTGTTTATATGGGATGTGATGTGGCACAGGCTTGGTTGCTGCTGGCTCTCCCGAGTTGTGATGTTGATTAATTAATGCAGGGAAAGGTTATCAAATTCTAGTACAGGAGAAAGATCAACAGAAGCAGAGTTCCCATCCTGTGAGCTGTGTGACCCTGAACAGGTTCCTTTGTATCTCTGGGCCTCTTAGCCTCCTCAACTAGAAAATGCAGGGTTGGACTCGATCAGGGTTCTCAATTCTGTTGGACCCAACAATCCTTTGACATAGCAAATATTTTATAGAGTCCTGCTCATAGATAATATGAATGAAATTCATAGATCATATAATCTCCTTTTCTGAAAAGGTTTTCACAAAATAACCAAAGTATTGCCATAAATGTAATACAAAGGATAAATAAAAGGAAAGCCAAAATAAAGCTGTTGATAGCTAAAATAAAATAGTTGATAGACACATTCACACACACACACACACACACACACACGCATGCACACATGAAGAACTCCATAGCCAGTGTGCAGAATGATGGAGATAATTTATTGGCAACCCACATCTCACAAACAGCATTGATGCTGATGATTTTCTAAAGTCATGAAGCTTACTCATGGTAAAGTGCTAGAGAACACATCTTTTCTCAATTCACATAATAGTTATATTCTTGGAACATTGACTGTGTTTTAGAGCCATGCAATAAGTCTTGTGGTTTTATATAAATTAGAGTTGAGTCCTAGACTCAGGTAATTGAGCACAGGTGTTAATATGTACATGAATGTCCAGAGGGGATATCTTAAAATTGTGCAGGATGTAAAGCTCATGTACAGCTCATCCTAGGCAAGACTGTCCTTTGCACAGCAGTAAGTCCAGCATCTCTGACTCCTGTCCACCGAATGCCAGGAGCTCCCTATGATCATTGTCATAGTAAAAAATGTCCCCACTAATTTGGGAAATGCCCTCTAGAAGGCACCGCTGCGCCATGGAGACCCACTGGGCTAGCCAGTGCCTAGGGCCCGGCAGTCTTCAGGGACCCAGGTTATCTACCGGCAGCACTGGCCTGCTGACCCTGTCTCTCCTCTCCAGGCCCAGCTGATTGCACAGTCCATCGGGCAGGCCTTCAGCGTGGCCTACCAGGAGTTCCTCAGGGCCAATGGGATTAACCCTGAAGATCTCAGCCAGAAGGAGTACAGCGACCTGCTCAACACCCAGGACATGTACAACGACGACCTCATCCACTTCTCCAAGTCAGAAAACTGCAAAGATGCAAGTACCTCCCTGAACCTGTTCCCCAGGCTGGGCCGGCTGGGCCTGCCCACCGAGGAGGGGAAGGCAGGGGGCTGGGGTGGAGCATGGTGTTCACAGGACGTTGCGGAGCGCTCAGCCCCATCTCTGGCTCCCCTCATGTGCGGCCCAGGTTCTTAAAGACTTCAGCTGAGGGCCGTGGCCAGCGTGGCAGGGTGTTCTCTGCCCTTTGTGATCCACAGCTGACTTTGGGGATGGGTTCCAGAAGCAGACAGGACCTAAACCCTGTCTTTACAAGCTCCCGGTCTAGGAAAGGGCACATTTATAACAGGGAGGATCTTAAATGATGATGCTGGGTGGGCACTATTCAGAGAAAGCTGTGCCTGGCAGAGTGGAGCTGGTCCCAGCTCTCTGGGGTCAGATGAGGGGTGCTGGGCTCCCCCTGGGACCAAGCTCTGCAGGAACAGCTAGAGGAAAGCGGGGCCATCTGACCTGCTCTGGGGTCTGGGTATTCTCTGAAAAGTGTAGAGTGCAGAGGGCTGGGCCCCAGTAACAGAAGCATGAGGTTTCACACACTCAGGAATCATCTGGGAAGCCACGGATGAGGCATTGAGGCTGGACTGTGCATATGAGAGGATGCAAGGCCTGGGTCAGAACTGGCAGGCTTGAGAGTCCAGCCAAGGTGAGGGACCCGGACTTTATTCCCTAGATGTGGGCCAGTGATCTTTTAATTCACTCACGGATGCTAGGTGTCCTAGGTTCCCTGGAAGCAAAGCCTGAGATGGGAATTCTGGTTCAAGGGATCTATGGGGAGGTGGGGGCAGGATGCACTCAGGAAACAGTGAGTGTGGGCACAAGGGTGGTGGGGATGCCACGAGGACTGTGGCCTCGCTGGGGATGAGCATCCTGTGATCCAAATGGAAGCACTGGGTCACACATCACAGGACTGTCTTGTCCCACCTGGAGCCAAAAGAGCTGGTAGGCCTGTGCCCAGCGCTCATCAGTCATTGGCAGTGAGGTCAGACGGAGGTAGGTGAGTGTGCTTGTGCTCAGAGTTCCCTACACTGGGGGCTTCCACAGCAGAAATGCATTGTCTTCCAGTTCTGGAGGTTGGAGGCCTGAGACCAAGGTGTCTGCAGGCTTGGTTCCTCCTAGGGACTGTGAGGGGGAAGACCTCTCCCAGGCCTTTCACTCACTTGTAGATGGTCACCTTCTCCCCGCTCTGTCTTCACTCTGCACATGTCTCTGTGGCCACATTTCCCCTTTTTATAAAGATACTAATCATATTGAGCTAGGACCCACCCTAAGCATTTTTATTTTAACTTGATTGCCTATTAAAAGGCCCTATCACCAAACAAGTTCATATTTGGAGGTACTAAGAGTTAGGACTACAATGTATGAATTTGGAGGGTGGAGGGGTACACGATTCAACTCCTAGTAGGTGGTGACTGCCATGTGGCTTAGGGCAGTTCTCCAGGAAAGGGGCCAGTTGTGAGCGGCAGCAACAGCGGGGAGGAGGACACCAGCCCATGAAGGGACTTTGTCAGGCCCCAGCAGCCCCCACTCCAATATGAGTTTGAGCATGTGTGGATCTGTAAATGTGAAGAAATAAATACACACATACTCTCTGTTGGTTGCTTCCAAGAAGCATCTTAGCTGTCTGTGGTGTGTCTGCCTTATCAAACTGAACATATCTGAAACCAGCTCCCGGCTTCTCTGCCCAGCTGGGGAAAGCCACAGTAACACATATCTAGGGCCAGTGTTTTTGCACTTCCAACCTTTTTCTTTTTTGTTAACTTTCTTGTTGCAGAGAAGTGTTTCTATAATGCATGTTTATTTTTAACTCAAAAATCTTAAATGTTGGAGGGAATTTATGAGGCACTGTGAAACGGGGGATCTGTGGTAGAATCTGAAAGCTGTTCTGGAAACCATAAGATCCCACCAAAGCCCCCACGTACAGTCTCTTTTGCCCTTCGCTGGGGACTACAGGAAAAACAAAACAAAATATGACACCCCTCGTGGTTGTAATACCAAGGCAGGTACAAGTGCTGAGTCTGACTTGTACAAGTCCGACTCTTTGCGACCCTGTGGACTGTATCCTGCCAGGAGCCTTTGTCCATAGGATTTTCCAGGCAAGAATACTGGAGTGGGTAGCCACTCCTACTCCAGGGGATCTTCCTCACTCAGGGATTGAACCTGCATCTCTTCCATCTCCTGCATTGGCAAGTGGATTCTTTACCACTGAGCCACTGGGAAGCCCCAAGGCAGGATGGCTTTTATGGAGTAAGAATTACAAAAAAGGGGTATGTGCCTGCATGGCATCATTTCTTACCAACCCCAGATGCCATGGAATACAGAGAGGACAGGATTCGTCTGGGTTGGAGTCATCAGGGAAGTGTCTGTCATGTTTCATCAGGACAGGAACAGGGGAAATGCCTTGACTTCTCTCTCTACCCTGGATGGTTGCTGATTCAGAATTTCTAAGTGTTGTGTTTCTCCTTTCAGGTCTTCATAGAGAAGCAGAAAGGGGAAATCCTAGGTGTGGTGATTGTGGAGTCTGGCTGGGGATCCATCTTGCCAACTGTGATCATAGCCAACATGATGCATGGAGGCCCGGCAGAGAAGTCAGGGAAGCTGAATATTGGGGACCAGATCATGTCCATCAATGGCACCAGCCTGGTGGGCCTGCCTCTGTCGACCTGCCAGAGCATCATTAAGGTAACCAGAGATGGGAAAAGTCCAATGCCATTGTAGACCCAAGATGACATGAAGTCATTGAACGTATTCTGAGTACCAGACACTAAGAAGGACACAAATACAAAAGGCATGGACTTGCACTTGGGCTGTTTTTGCTCGGTACAGAATCCTCCCTGAAACTGTTTTTTCAGTGATAATATATTTAGCTCACGTAACACCACTGACTAACACCACGCCCATTGCAGACATCACTAATCAGTCACAGCACTATCTCCCACTAAGACTCAGCCTCAACAGAATTTTCCTCAGCTCAGTAATCAAGACACTCACATAGAGTCAGCTAGGTGTGCCTGAGGTGACTTGCCATCCCTATCACAAGTCAAGGAAATGCTTCAGATGCCAGAGCACTGTCCTCCACTGTGACCCAGGTGAGTGTGTGCTCCCCAGAGCCTGCATAACATGATTCTCACATGCCAAATGGAAGGAAGGAAACTGGTACCATCTGTGTACACCTTCTACAACCTGAACATAATTATTTCTTGTTCAACCTGAATTGATGCTGTTTCATAAGACTGAGAAGAGCTACTTAAAGGAAAATTGAATATGAGTATTTAAGGGGAAGAAATTAGATTTTCTTAGAAACAAATCATGCATGCAAGTGTAGTCTCTCGAGCACATTGAAATTGTCTGATTGCATGGCCAATAGGAGCAAGAATATTGTCCCTCCGCTGCAGTATCTGGAGACCCTACTGGCTCTGTAGCGAGCACTGTGGTACAGGCACACTGGGACCCCATGACTTTCTTTGGTTCCTTGGGGTTTCCTGAAAGACTGTAAACTAGAACATAGCTCTGTGTGTGAGTATGAGAGAGAATAAATATGAATTCATGTAATAGTTATTCTAAGCAGGAGAAAACCACAAGAGACGATATCCTTGGCCAAGGGGCCTCGGGTGGAGGAAAGGTCAAGGTAAGTGTATAGGACAGCTTGTTTTTTCCTTTTTTTATGTTATACAGGAATTTGTCTCTTTTTGCCTGCTTTTTAATCAATATTTTTATTGATGTATAGTTGATTTACAATGTGTTAATCTCTGCTGTAAAGTGATTCAGTTATACATATATATACATTCTTTATTGTATATTCTTTTCCATTATGGTTTATCACAGGGTACTGAATTATAGTTCTCTGTGCTAGACAGTAGGACCTGCTGTTTCTCCATTCTATGTCTAAAAGCTTAGATCTACTAACCCCAGCCTCCCACTTCATCCCTCCCCCCACTCCCTCCACCTTGGCAACCACCAGTCTAGTCTCTGTTTTCGTGTTTCTATTTCATAGATAGGTTTATTTCTGTCATATTTTAGAGGTACATATAAGTGATGCCATATGGTATTTGTTTCTCCCTTTGACTGACTTCACTTAGTATGATAATCTCTAGTTGCCTCCATGTTGCTGCAGATGGCATTATTGTGTTCTCTTTTATGGCTGAGTGCTATGCTATTGTATATGTGAAGCACATCTCCTTCATCCATTCATCTGTGCACAGACATTTAGGATGCTTCCATGCCTTGTCTGCTGTGAGTAGTGCTGCTGTGAACACAGGGCATGTATCTTTTTGAATTATAGTTTTGTCTGGATATGTGCCCAGGAATAGGATTGCTGGATCATATGGTAATTTTATTTTTAGTGTTCTGAGGAACCTCCATACTGTTTTCCATGGTGGCTGCACCAACTTATATTTTCACCAGCAGTGTAGAAGGGTTCCATTTTCTCTAAACCTTCTCAGCATTTGTTTTTTATAGACTTCTTAATGAGGGTCATCCTGACTGGAGTGAGGTGGTACCTCATTGTAGCTTTGATTTGCATTTCTCTAATAATTAGCGATGTTGAGCATCTTTTCATGTGCCTATTGACCATCTGTATTGCTTTGGAGAAATGTCTATTTAGGTTTTCTGCCCATTTTTCAGTTGGGGTTTTTTGTTGTTGTTGAGTTGTATGAGCTGTTTGTATAGTTTGGATTTTAAGCTCTTCTTGGTTGCCTTGTCTGCAAATATCTTCTCCCAGTCTGATGGTTGTCTTTTCATTTTGTTTTGCCTGTTTGTTTTTAGTGAAACAAACTCATAATCACCCCCAGAAAGAGCCATCTTTGGCCTCATTTCTTTTTGTTATATCTTACACTTAAATTTTACCTTTTGCTTGACATATATTAAAGATAAGATTAAAGAACCTACTTTAAAACATGCATATTCATTCAAACATGTTTTACTGGGCTTCTGTTAGGCTGAGCTGAACTGTGGAGGAGCCAGAATGACAGTATGCATCTGGGGGATAATTATCATTGAAAGGGTTTAGTGAACCCTCATGGCAACATAGAGCTGAGATGCTAAGAGCGTTTAGAGTAGATTGGTGGTGGTGGGATCTTGGTGGATATTGAAGGAGGGGTAAGACCCAGGTGGATACCAGAAGGAAACTGGCCTTTGGGAGTTTCTCCTGGAATTGACGGACAGTGGACTAGGATTGTGGTGGGGAGAGAGAGGTTTGAGCCAGCCTGGGAAGGCTGACCTCATGGTGTGATCATGTGGAAAGCCAGGGAGGGCCAGGAATAGAAAGAGAGGACCCACCTCTGGCTTCTCACTCACACGTGCCAAGGTTCACACATGCACTTTCACACCAGAAGCAAGTTAACACCTGTGCGTGTGTGTGAACCCCTGAGGGGCCCCGAGAATCAGAGATGTATTAGACACCGTCTGCATCCCAAGGAGCTTGGCCTCGTTGGGGAGGAGTGAATGAAAGGACTAATACTAGCAGTGACTGAGTGCTGTGCACCAAGACCATTCTAGAATGTGTATGTTCACTTGAAAAACCCTACAGCGGCCTCCTGGAGGGTAGGTATCATTGTGCAAGCTAGGAAACAGGCATAGAAGATGATATAATCATTCAAGGTCGTACAGCGTGTCAGTAGTGAAGCCAGGTTACTCGGCCACCCTGATATCATTCCAGCAGCATCTATGGTCAGACCCTAGGGAAGTTGTTCTCAGCTTGGGGGATCTTGACCTCTGTGGGGGACGTTGGGCAGTGTCTGAAGACAGTTTGGGTCATCACCACTAGGGAGGAGGAGATGCTGGCATCCAGTGGGAAGAGGTCAGTTGTTGTTCAGTCGCTCAGTCGTGTCTGACTCTTTGCAACCCCATGGACTGCAGCACACCAGGCCTCCCTGTCCATCACCAACTCCCGGAGCTTGCTCAAACTCATGTCCATCGAGTCGGTGATGCCATCCAACCATCTCATCCTCTGTCATCCCCTTCTCCTCCTGCCCTCAGTCTTTCCCAGCATCAGGGTCTTTTCCGATGAGTCAGCTCTTTGCATCAGGTGGCCAAAGTATTGGAGCTTCAGCATCAGTCCTTGCAATGAATATTCAGGGTTGACTTCCTTTAGGATGGACTGGTTTGATCTCCTTGCTGTCCAAGGGACTCTCCTAAGGTCAGGGATGCTACAAATGTCCTGCAATACACAGGATGAGCCGCCCAACTAAGGAACACCCACACAGCCCAGTGTCTGTAGGTTGAGAAAGCCTGCCTTGGGAGATAGTTCAGTGTGGGAGAGAAAGAGAGGTTGGTGAGGGAAGGTGGGGGTTGATCTGTACCTGGTTTGGGGAAAGGTTTGGGGAGGAGGAGCCAGAAGAGGGGATAACTTGAGGTGGGGCCGGGGCCTAGGTGGCTTCCTAAGGACTGTGGGGCTATATACCTGAGCCTATTACACACCAGCCGGGCAGCGCCCAGCCCTTGGCACTGGCCACCTTCCTTCCTCTTCATAAAAAGTAGCCCACGAGGGAGGGCAGTGGCAAACATCCAGTTCACAGATAAGTCATCAGCTACTCAGAAGGTGCAGACATGTCCCACCCCCTCCACCCCTCGCTGCCTCTGCACGAAGGAGGCAGACAGGGTGAGGCTCTGAGACCCATGATGCCTGCGCTGCCTTCCTGTGGCACCACCCGGGGACTGTCCTGCCATCCCGTGCATCACACAGCGAGGTGGAGACAGACTAGCACAGGATTCATTGTCTGAGCAGTTTCCTAAGGGGAAAAGGTTTGTTTGCACACGTAGCTGACCTTTGATGTCTATAAATGGAGTCTCTCTGGAATTGGAAAATTAAAAGGCCATGTGGTGATGAAAAGAGATGTAGCTGATGAAGATGGAAAGGAGGAAAGACAGCACCTTTGTGGCCACCCTTGGCAGAGAAGTACTTAGCAGGCAGGCCCCAGCTAGGATGGCGCTGCAGGATGCACGACCTTGTCAAGTGGAAAAATGTGATTGGCCCAACCACATCCCCCTCTCCCCACTCCCACCCTGAGAATTTTCCCACTGATTTCAGCTAGAATTACCAGCATGGGATGAAGCTCTTTAATGGCTTATATTCTTGTTTTTATCTAAAAACGTCTGTCTCTTGCCTGCACCTGAGCAGATGCTCACATTGCCCCACCCCACCCTCTAGGCCACTGCAGGGGGCCATTCTGGGCTTCTCCAAGGCTTCACGTTAGTATTACTTGTTTCAGTGCTGTGTCTGTGTTGCGATGAATTTAATGAGCAGCTCTCATCCTGGTAAATCAGTGCTTTGCAAACTCTGATTTGAATCACTCAGGGATCTTGTTAAACTATAGGTTCTGAAACAGTGGGTCTGGGATAGGATTCTGCATTTTCAGTAAACTCCTGGGTGATGACTTGGCCAGCCTTGGACTTTGAGAAACAAGAGTCTAAAGCTGAGTGTTCTGCATCTTGTCACTGTAATGCGTGTTGGCCTTCTCTCTCCCTGGTTACAGCGAACAGAGTACATTTCTAGAATAGATTACAGGTATTGAATTGTTTTACTTTCTTCCCTAGCTCTTATTTTTCCTGTCATAATTCCTAAAGCATAATTAGTGGTAGGCAAGTGTGTTAGCACGCCACCTGTTCACACCCTCACCTCCACGGTCCTGCCCTTCAGATTTGTTTTCTTTTTGAAAGTAGAGCACCGCTTTCTTACCTTCAACAGGATCATCACAGGTCTGCTTTCCTGTTGCTATGGAGACCATTCTGACTTCACTTTTCCCGTCCCCTCTTCCCTACTCTTACCCCCCCCCCATATTCCTTAATTTGCTGCACCATTCCGCTGTTGTCATGGGGATGAAATGACCATTTATTTAAATTGGCATCTCCAATAAAAGGGCAGCTGAGAAATCCACGTTAGTGAAACCCAACTTGGAGCATAGATGAGGAACAGCAGAGCACGTGCATGTGTAGTCTGCCTGTTTCAATTGCTGTCTCTCTGAGCTTCATCTTGCAGCAAGTATCCCAAGTCTAGATCAAGGGACACATCAGCATCTTAAAATCAGTTCACAGAAAAGGAAAGAGCCTATTGGACCTACGTGAACTTTTTAGGTAATATGGAGAACCCAGAGTCCTTCTCTTGCTTTTCAGGAGCTCTCCAAGGTTTTCCTGTACCGTGCAGGCACACCTGAGCCACCCCAGTGATTGGCAGGGTTAAACACTTAAAGCAGGCAGCTTGGTCTGGAGGGCTGTTTCTGACAGTGTGCTCCTTGTCTTCAGCATTCTTTGCTCTGGTCTCTGGGAGATGTGAAGAGGAGACAGAGGGAGGGGACTCTGGCTGCCCTGTTTTCAGCATTCTTTGCTCTTGTTTTCCACACCCTCCTGGTCTCAGGGTGGGGGTTGGGGAGTTGTGACGAGGAGACAGAGGGAAGGGACTCTGGCTGCCCTGCCTATGCCCACAGCCCTCCCCTGAGCTCACCACGGCCCAGCTCCATGAACTCCCAGCACCTTGTGTCTTGGCACATTGCAGGTGATCTCTAAATATTGACTGATTGGGTGAGAAAGAAGAAGCACTCAAGGGGGAGAGAATACATGTACAAATGGTATCTGAGCAACACCCCCAGAAGAGAAGCTGATTTGTAATGTTAGAAATAGCTGTTTCTAAGCACGATGGTTGAGATGTGGTGTTGTCAGCAGATGCATTTAGGAAAGAATAATAATGCATGACAAGAGCCGAAATTGTCACAACTAGAGATGGAAGAGCCCTTAGAGGGTGTCAGCCTTTGTTTTGAAGACATGGAGGCTGAGATAGGAGGAGGTAGAACAGAGGGCCTAAGACCCCCGGGCTGTGGTGGTGGAAACACAGGTCTGCTGCCACAGCAGAGGCCTCTTCATCAGGTCCCTCTGGTCACACTGTCAGGCAGAATTCCAGCACATGTCCCCCTGGGCACAGGTGACGGGACCGGCTGTTGTGCGGGAGGGAGGCCTGGATCTGCACAGATTGCCCCTGTTCCAGCAGAATCACCTCAGCTCATTCTGTTGCTCCTGACTGAAAACCTTTCTGGAAGCAGAGAAGCCTCCTAGAGCTGCTCTAGAAACCACAGAGAGATGCTGGTAACAGCTCCTGCGATGCACACGCACCACCGCAAGCCAAGCCCCAGCCCAGGGAGCTCCAGTCCCACAGAAAACAGCAACTCAGGGCCCTGAGGATGCAGCTGGGGGTGGGGAGTTAAGCCGAGCCCCTCACAATGCACATGTGAGAGGACGACCTGGAACCCCCAAAGGGAGCAGGATCCCTGAGGAACTCTCACCCCAGGTAGGAAAGTAAAATCATGGCCCCATGCAAGGCTGGGGGCACAAGGTCATTCTTCAGTCACTCTCCCTGGCTTCTCTGTTGAGCAGGCCTTATTCATGAATAGCACTCATCATCCAGTTGTCTAAGTGGCGGATCATTGAGTAGAATATGTTCTGAGTTTAAATACAAACACACATGGGATGTTGTCTTGCTATGGGTGAACTTGGGTGAGTTGTGGAGCCTCAGTTTCCTCTTCTGATTATGGGCATAATCAGAGCTGCTGGTTTGTCAAGGAGATTAAAGGAGACAGCTCCTGTGACTCTCCAGGTCGGTGCCTGGCAGGAGTCAGTGTGCAGTGACAGGTGGTTCGGCTGCTTTCGTCATCAGGGTGGGCTTTGCTGGTCAGTGACCTTGGGGTGCTCATACATGGGGGTGGCTGCTGACTGGGCACCAGGCCAACCGGTTGTCACCCTCCCCGTGGTGTGGCTAGTCCATGCTCTCGCAGAGCACACTGGCCGCTGGTCTTGAGTAGAAAACTGACGGCTGAGATCATCCCTGAGCGCAGGTGAGTTTGTTGTTCTGCAGTGGCGATTTATAGCCGTTGTTCTCAAAATTGAGTGGATCCCCCAGGAAATGTGTGTCCCATCACTGGGAAGACTTGTTAACACATAGGTTGTTGGGTCCCACCCCTGGAGTTTCTGATTCTGTAGTTCTGGCTGGAGGCCAGACTCGGCAGGGTTTTTTATTGAGGTAGGACTGGTTTGTAATACTGTGTTAGTTTTAGATGTACAGCACAGTGATGCATTTTATTTATATACATATATATTCCTTTTTGTATTCTTTTCTCTTGTAGCCCGTTAAAAAATACTGGGTTTGGTTTCCTGTGCTATACAGGAAGCCCTTGTTGATTATCTGTTTTCTCTATAGTAGTGTGTACATGTTGGAGAAGGCAGTGGCACCCCACTCCAGTACTCCCGCCTGGAAAATCCCATGGATGGAGGAGCCTGGTAGGCTGCAGTCCATGGGGTCGCTAAGAGTCGGACACGACTGAGTGACTTCACTTTGGCTTTCCACTTTCATGCATTGCAGAAGGAAATGGCAACCCACTCCAGTGTTCTTGCCTAGAGAATCCCAGGGATGGGGGAGCCTAGTGGGCTGCCGTCTATGGGGTTGCACAGGGTCGGACACAACTGAAACGACTTAGCAGTGTGTACATGTTAATCCCAGCATCCTTATTTATCCCTCCCCAACCCTGCATTTCTAACAATAGTAGCTGATGATGCTGGGGCTGCTGTGTGGGGACCCCATTTTGAGAACCTGTTGGCCAAGCACAAGAAAGCCAGATAACTAGAGGCCTAAAAAACCCCTATCCATCCCTTAGTCTAAAGCGTATCTTCATTACTTAGAAGCAAAAGGAGTGTGGGTCACTCCTGCCACTCAGAGGGGCAGGTCACACTCTTGCCACAAATTCTGTTGGCACTGAAATCATCTAACACCAGTTTCACCTCTCAGCTTGGCAGGATGCTTGTGAGGAAGGCAGAGACCTGAGCAGAGGCTCCGTCACCCTAATGCTGACCCCACTGAGCTTCGGACAAGGCAGGTGTAATGTCCATGTTTGTGTCCTCATCTATAAAAACCTGAAGTAGGAGTCCTGACCTCCTGCAGAGAGAGTGTCTGCAGACTGCTTGGAGAGTGACAGCGGGCAACAGCGAGTGTGCAATTTACAGAGTTCTATTTATAGGTCACCCTTCAGGCTGAAATGGATTTGTCATTGTCCTCCAGGCCCTCTCTTTCTACTTGGCCTGTAAGGGGCACACACTGGACCCATCTGTGAAATGATTGGGGTGGTGGTGGGATGCGGGGAGGGGCGTCTCCAGGGGATGCTCCAGACTGGGCGGCACAGAGCCCACCTTGCCCTGTCCTTTCTCTGTTGGCTGCTCCCTCCTGGAGGACGGGATGTCCACTCCCCCTGATCTCGGGTGCCCTCGGCCTGCAGCGCCCTGAGGCAGGGTTTCGGTTCCCAGCCCGATATCGAGGGCAGGCACTAGACCCCCCGGGACCAGTGGCAAGATCCTAACCTATCAGCTGTGCAGAAACAAATTTCCACATACAGTTAGAAAGTAGTGAAACAAGTGTTGACTAGGAGGAAAAAGAATACAGTGTGTGTGGATAGACTGACAGGCAGGCTCAGAGTTGTGCCTTTCTGGTGGTTTGAAATCACCTTTCTGGGGCATTTCTTCTGAGTTTGCTTTGGTCAGTCATCCTGCTTTGCCTGGTCCTGTATCTCAGGGTCCTCCCATGTGTGCATGTGTGTCTCTTAGCCAAGATGGATTCTAGCGAAGAGGCCTGTGGGTAGGTTGCCATCACTTACTATGGGGTGACACCCTCTCTTTTGACCTCCAAGGAGACTTTCTGCACAGGTGTCGCCGGGGAGGTCTTCCTAACTTCAGGAATGAGGAGTATGTGGTCTTTTGTCTTTTATCTGGACAGGGCCCAGCCTCCTACATCATCCTGCTTTTATGGAGTTTCTGTCCACAGGGAAGAAACTGTTCAACCTGGGGTCCATCCATCTCCTGCCTCAACGCTGCAGTACCATCTTTTAGGAAGAGCTTCTCCCCTTTGGAGGAGAGGAGCTGTGGCAGGCCTGAAACCTTTCCTGAACAGCTGGCCTCACTTGCTGGGAGTCCAGTGAGGCAGGCGTCTGACAGTAGTACCGACTTCTCCCCGTCTCGCCTCTCAGAACAGGGCCTCTGAACACAAGCTGAGCGGTCTGTGTACCCAGCCTTTCTTCCTGCATGCCGCGATTGAAGCGGGCTGGAAAGCACCTGCTGTAGCCATTCGTTCTGGACCAGAGGGCAGGTAGGAGGTCCCTGAGGCAGAGCACACAGCCTTGCAGACATGGGAAAGGGAAGCTCATTTCAGGACTGAATGACGTTTGGCCCCTTCCTCTCGGGTGAAACTCACAAGCTGGTGGTGGGACCAGCAGGGGCAGAATCTTCCCATTGCCTGAGTGAGGGAAAGAGGGGCTTTGTGGTGATTTTCTAGGGGTGCTCCTGCATAGACTCAGGCCCTGGTCCCTGCGGAGCAAATGTTCAGGGGGCAGGAAAACAGGCCTGAGCTCAGCAGAAGTCAGAACCAGGTGCAGGAGGTCCAGGCTCAGAAACCAGCTGAAGTCCCTCTTTATCTTTAAAAGACCAACATGCTTCTATACTCCATTCCAATTTAGAAGGAGGGCTAAGTTACCAGGGAGCATGAAACCAGGAGATGATTTCCAAGACCCTTTTCCGTCTACTTCCTGCTCTACCAGCTCTGGTCCTAACGCCCTCTTCAGTCTCCCAAGGAGGTCTTCCTGGGCTGCTGTCCTGCCCCTGTGCCCTGCTTCTCCCCACGTGCACCTGGACGCTGACTGTAAGATCCCTAACAGGCAGAGAGAATGAGGAAGTAGGACCCTCAGGGGTGAGAGAGAGCAAACCCAATGAATTGGGCCATTGCTGTGAGTTAGATGTCCTTTGTTAGAAAGGGGGAAATTGCTATGACTGTGACTTTCAGAGTAAAGTTCCTTTCGAAAGCCTGTCTCTCACCTGTCCAGAAGAGAGATTGTACATCCTTCAAGCCAGAAACCACACTTGGCAGTTTTTCTCTTAACTGTACAGATAGACGACTGCTTTTTTCAGATGCCTTACAGGCAGCCCATTCCCTGCTCACAGAAACTAGTCTCTTTGCAGGCTGAGCAGGACAGAAGGGCTCCATGTAAGCCCAGCAGTTTTTTCCCCTAGGTTAACAGAGTTTCGCCTGGATTGTCCAGCTCGGGCACCGTCCGGCTGGACGAGGGGCACTGCGAGAGCTGACCAGGTACCGAGGCTCCATGCAGCATCTTCTGCCCTCGGTGCTGTCTGATCTTACCTTGTGTCAGCCTCGATGGTCATCAGTTTCCCTTTTATTCACACTGCAGGGCTTGAAGAATCAGGCCCGGGTGAAGCTGAATATCGTGAGGTGTCCCCCGGTGACCACCGTGCTGATCAGGAGACCAGACCTTCGCTACCAGCTGGGGTTCAGCGTCCAGAATGGAATTGTAAGTTCAGCCCCATACCTCTTCCAGAAGTCTGACCCACGAAACCAAGGCCCAGGGTTTGGGTCTTTGGGGGTATTTTTAAAGCAGGTCTGTTCCCAGAAAGAATCTGGTAAGAGAGGGGCGTATGGGTGAAGGCAGACCCCCTTCCTCCATGGCCAGAGAATTCATTGCCTCCCCTGGGAGGAGAATGGCCCTCCCAGCTGCCGACTTTAGATAGTTTGGGAGGTACCCACCTTCCCCACAGCCTTGGCTGAGAACCTGGCCCTGTGGGGGTTATGTGTGAATGACTTCCTCTGTGCCTTCTTGACCTGAATTTGGCAGTTTGGGGATAAAGTGTATTTTCATCACTTGGATGTCTGCTTTCAAATACTGGGTTAGCCAGAAAGTTCATTTGAGTTTTCCTACAAGATGTTATGGGATGAACCCAAACAAATTTTTGGTCAACTCAGTACTTCCCTTTTTTCCCCTTTATTGTGATAAAACATACACAGTAGTAAGTTTGCCATTTAAACCATTTTTAAACATACAGTTCAGTGCCTTTGTAGGACATTCATGAAGTGGTTGTGACCATGCTTCCAAAACATCTTTATCTCAAACAGAATCCCCATATTCAGTACTACTCCCCTTTCATCCTGGTTTGCCTTGTTCTAGACTCATAGTAATTCTGGGCTTTGGTGACAAATCTGTAACCTTCTAGATACTATAGATTTTGGATGTGCCCTCCCTCTCTTTGCATTCATCTTTTAAGATAGAAAAACCTATACTTTTTCCTCTCTTAAATTTTAATTGACTTGTAGGTAATTAAAATTTTATTCCAAGTGTGTCTTAAGAAATACCTTTGAAGTTCCCAGTTGGAGTTGAAATACCTAACCCACTTTAACTATTTTTTGTACCCATGTAGCCTCATTTCCTTAAGAGAAGAGCCAAGGTTACTCCTTATAGTTTTGGTCTGACTACCTGTTTTTATCAGTTTAAACTTCCTTGTGTGTGTTTTTCCAAAGTTGAATAATATTGGAAGTTGTTCAGTTGTTAACAGAGGATTGTCCTATAAGAGATGCAGAGCCCTCAGTTTTATCTCAAGTGTGGGAAGCACCCGAGGGCCTGACTCCCAGAGTACCTGACAGGCTGAAGGGTCCACACGCTCACAGGTACAGAAAGCGTCTTGTCCTGAGATGTTGCAGTGTCGTCTTCATAGGCTTTTAGAGAAAGGTGCACAGTCAGGAGTGAAAAGCCAGCTCTGTTAACTCAAACCATGTTCCTCTGGGACAATTCCAACTGCTTTGTGGGTGAGGTGGGGGTGCCTGCAGCTGCAGGCTCAGGCCAGAGCCCTCCACCAGCCTCCAGCCTCTGCCCACCACCGTGCCTGGCTGCACTGAGACAGAAAACCGCCACGTTAGCATTTCTGCCAGGGGCCAGTGGAACAAGGACCACTGCGCTGGGAAGGCCGATGAGCTGCCCTCCAGCTGGCCAAAATGTGGCACACACAGCGGGGTTCTAGCAGGTTCTAGCCCCAGTGTAAGTCATGTAACTGACCCTAAGAAGCCAGCTGCTAGCATCACACAGTTCAGTGTTTGAGTCCTAGATAATACTAACCTGCGTTACGTAGACTGACAGTTTGAAAACACTGGCAGCTCTGTGACAGGCCCAGACAGCTCTTTTTACCAAAGCTGAGCTGGGATGAAAAGTAGTCTGAATTCACAGTGCCGTGAAATCCAGTGATGTGCTGTGTTCCCTGTGCAGAGTGCGTGAACACGAGGGGGCCGCCTGGGGGTCCAGAGTCCTCTTGTTTGTAGAAACAAAGATGTCAACGTCCAAAGCCTGACCCTGGCAGTTTCTCAGAGATGAGAGCACTGGGGGGTGGAAAATTCCAGAAAAGACAGTCTCCTGCCCCGATGGGTTTCCTAGCAGGCGGTGCCCCCCCGGGATGGGTCACTTGGCCTCTGACTAAATTTGGCCTTCGACTCTGACAGATCTGCAGCCTCATGCGAGGGGGAATAGCAGAGAGAGGAGGCGTCCGTGTGGGACACCGCATCATTGAAATCAACGGGCAGAGCGTGGTGGCCACCCCACACGAGAAGATCGTCCACATCCTCTCCAATGCCGTGGGGGAGGTAGGGGAGGAGCCCGGGGTGGGAGTCCCCTGGCACCCCTCGTCCCAGCCAGGAAGCCCTCCTGAGTGTTCTTCCAGATCCTGAACACATCCCTATAACCAAACTGTCTTGGACCAGAATTGAAACCCAATAACAAGTGGTTGTCTGAGAGCTGCTCCTCAAAAACATCATCACATCACCTAAGCCTTCTCCTCTGGCAGCATCTACCCACCTCCTCTTCTAGTTCTCTAATCTGGGCATAGTCTCTCCGTGGCTACCCAAGTTTTCTCCATTTTTCCCAGCTAATCCCACCAAATGTGCCTGCAAGATTTAAGTCTCAGATTCAAGTCTAATCTGCAGCTTCCTGGTACGGCCAGGCTGAACGGAGGGTCTGAACAGCTGTTCTGGGGGAGGGAGGGAGGCAGGAGCAGCCAAAACCCCACAGTTGTCCTGCTCCTGTTTTAAGGGGTTTTCTCCTTTAAAAAAAAAAAAAAAAAGGCCAAAGCCTGGTGAGAGCCAGAGCTTTGGGGAAAGTAGAGCATTCTGGTTTTCGTTCTTCACTCTCTATCACCCCTAATGTTTTAGAAAGCCCATGGATTCTGCTCTTCCTGGAGGCTGCCTGGGTCAGATCCATGTTAGAAAGGGGGTGAGGGGGGAAGAGGGCTGTACCCTGAAAGGTGCCCCAGCCATGCGGCAGCGCCCACACAGCCCCGGAGCCCCGGCCCGCTGCTGACATGTGTTTCTGCCTGCAGATCCACATGAAGACGATGCCGGCTGCCATGTACAGACTGCTGACAGCCCAGGAGCAGCCCGTCTACATCTGAGGCCGCGCCCCGCGGTGGCATGCATGGAGGCCTCTCCTCACTTGTGGTTGTGTTTCTCGTGCTGCATCTGTGTGCCCATTGAGACCTTCCCCTCTCACGCCCAGCACTCGGTTTGACACGGAGGAAGAGAATCCGCAGCGACCTCCCTCTCTCTCTCTCTCTGGTTTGCTTTGTTTGTTTTAAATGCCAGGGAAGTTTTGTATACACTCTTGTGAGGCTGGAGAGCAGGTCAAAGCCACCCAGAGTCTGCCGAGGACCTTCCTGAAGGGCCCTTGCGGGAGGGGGGCCTGAGGAGGGTTGTCACCACCCCGCACCCTCCCTTTTCAAGAGGTGCAGACCTCTTCGGAGGAGCCCCTAGGGACAGTGAAGAAGCCGATTCCGCAGTGCCTACGATCCAATGGCTGATCTCTGCTCTCTTCCAGTCAGTTCATGCGAATATGGTAGTAATGGGGGGGCCGGCCCACCATGTACTTGGGGCATCATACGCCATTTCCTCCCAGAATTTCTGAGCCAACCTTATGCCTCTTCTTTAGCCAGTTTTAGTTTCAACATAATTGTATTTTCTAATGTGAACCTTTTCACCCCGGGATAGAAAGGGAACTACTGGGACGCGGATACCCATGCAGAGAACTGGGCGATTCCCAAGGTTACCAACTGTTAGATAAACACAGGCAGGTACTTCTGCCTTCTTCTACACCACACATACGTACACACGTCTCACTTGCATATATTCCACCCTGCCCTCCTGCCCGCCACCAGTGAGGCACCCAGAGCCCCTGGAAAACCCACATGTTCTCTCTGTGAGGCCCCTTCCCCCACAGGTGAGGGCCGCGGGGGCCGGTGAGCCCTGTCCAGAGAGAGACAGCCCTCTGAGGCTGAGGTCCAGCCCTGCCGGCAGCTCCTTGGCTCAGGGGGTTCTGGTGGACTCCCATGCACCTCCCCCCACCCAACACACACACCTCCCACACACACTGGGAGTCTGGACAGGATGGACTGCTCCCCTTGAAGATGAGGAACCTGATGTGATCGTGTTACGCTTCCTGGTCCAAGGTGAGACCGGCCTTCTTCTATTCTCAGGGCCACGAGGCAGGATGTGACATTTGAGAGGCCAGCGCGGTACACAGACCACCAGACTAAGGGGACAGTCGGGACCTCATGCGATGCCTAAGAATCCCCAGATGAATTCCAAAAACATCTTGCTGCCTCGGGGGCCTGAAAAAGCTTTTACTTGGTGTGGAATGTTACGTGTTCTCATCAGGTGCCTCACGTCCGTGGGTTTCGTTCGTCTCAGTTCGGTGCAGATGTTTTTGTAATACCATGATTCTGAGCCAGTTTTCACTTACTCTTGGTCCAAAGAGCACTTTTGTTTTCATGTGGGTGGGGTGTGGCTTCGTTTGGTTTTCGTTTTGTTCCGTTTGTGACCTCAACAGAGACAGGGTAAGAGAAACTATTTTGTGATACTATTATAGTCCCTGTTCTCAACATCTGGGCTATTTATGTTGTGTCTGTGGAAATAGCAACCTGGTGAGCACATGTTGGGTGGTATGGATTTATACCTCGAACAGAGGGATTTCAGGGAGGGAGAAAGTGAATGAGAAAAGACTGGGAACAAGAGACTTCTGCCAGAGAGGTGGTGCAGTCTGGGATCTCTGTGCTGAGTTTTCTGCTTAGGTAGGAAAGCCAGGTGCTTCAGTGGCGTTAGTGGCTGGACTCCCAGTGTGACCGTGGGTCAGACCCTGCCAACGAGGGGCTATGCTACCCACACATCCCCCCTGGGATGGGGCTGCCCCTTCTCCAAGGGTTCAGGGTGGGCAGTATGGGACCCCTGGACAACTTTTGAGGACAATTAGCTGAATGTTGCTAAGTTGCTGCTAAGTAGGAGACCAGCCCCAAGGCTAACCCCCTGCGAACATGAGGAGCCACGAACCTCAGTACCCTTTACCAAACTGTAGTGTCTGATGACATACAATTAAATACTAAAGAGTCCTGAGTTCACCTTTGCCAGAGAGAATGGATAAAACAGGAATGCAGCATTCTGGGTGGTATTTGGATATAACCGGAGAGAGGCTCGTGCCGTCTGCCCCCACGCCCATTCAGAGGCATCGGTGATCGGCCACTGGCCAGGAATCCCGCCAGCACATCCCTGTGCAGCCCCCCACGTCATTACAATGCAGCGTCTTCACCCAAAGCAGAGGAGGAGGCAGGCTACACTTTCTATTGCTACTGTACAAAAATCTAGAAAGTCTGATGGGTGTTTTTGCCAGTTTGGTAAACTGTCCTAGGAGACTAATGTTTTAGTATAAGATTATTCCACCACATACCTTTGTATCAATAAGAGTGGCTCCTCACTCCCGGATAGCCAGATCTCTAGCTTGGTGGAGGTTCAGTCAGCTGTAGTGTATTCTTACCGGCCTGGCTGCCTGAGGGGAGTCAGCCCATCTTCAGAAGTTAACCAGGAGGCAGGATCTTAACAGTAACTCTTAACAGTAACTCCGTTTGCGAAGTCTCACGGGAAGTAATGGCCTGTTTCCCTCTGACATCCCAGTATATATAGTTACATATGTAAATATCTAAAAACCCCATGCAATGGTGAAGACTGTGTACAGAGCAGCCTTCCCAAACGTGGCCCTAGGCAAAAAGCCACTCTTGCCACTTGGCTTGGATGTGCTGGTGACTCAGCTTTGGGAATAGATTCCCAGATCCATCTACTCTTCCTGGTCCAGCCAGGATGCGCCAGAACCTGCCCTGCCTCTGCCTTCTCAAATGTGACCATTTCAGGGAGCCACCCTCAGCCTTGGGTTCACGAGAGGATGAAGCCCCCAGAGACCAGTAGCTGGAGCCTGCTCCCCTAGGCCTGGAGCCCATCACGGGGCGCTGGACTCTGAGTCCCTGCATCCGGGTCTGCTTTCCCAACATTGCCCATCAGCCCCGGCCTCAGAGAGTCCCAGAGTAACCTACTACCTCCCCATCGCTCCCGCTATCCCGGTCACACCCACCACCCCGTCTGCACGCAGATGAGACCCGCCCCCCAGCCCAGCAGTGAGGCTGTTACCAATGTTTACAATTAGGGGCACCTCCTCTGAGGCGTGTTTACTCCCCCACTCCCAGGGCCACTTGCTGGTCTGAGTTTCATGTCCGTCTGCCCCTTCCCTGGTTGAGGCCGACTTGAACACACAACCCTGATCTTACGTCCCGACCCTCCATCCGTCAAGGCCATGGTGAGGACTGTGTGGGAAGGATATTCCTTGTACATACTCAGCACAGCCCCTAGAGTTTGGACTTGTACTATTGTTCTGTAAAGAGGGTGAAATAGAGCTTATTGTAAAGCGTTGGGAGAAGTATAGTATTGTATTTGTAACAATATGGTTCTTTGTATACACAAAACTCAATCTCTATATATAATTATAAATATATATAAATAAGATATATATACACGTGAGCCTGGAATGTTGATGCCGCACACCCACTGAATGTATTTCCCCTGACAGTCTGGTCACTGGACTGGCCCACCCTCCCCTCCTCCGTACTGTTTTGGGGGTTGTGATGTATTTAATGTGTTCTCTTCCTTTATTTAACTGAACGCTAATGTCTGTAAGAGCTGCCACAACAATAAACAAGAACGTCACCTCTTGGCCCTGGCTGAGCGTCTTCATGTTTCAGGGGAGGGACAAGACTGAAAGTGGGGGAAAGATGTCATCAGCCCAAAGGCCACCTCCTCCCCACCCCGTGGGGCCTGCTCAGTGCTCAGAGCCCATTGCCTAAACAGGCAGGTTCTGTGAAGCTAGGAAACACAAGCAGTCGTGTCAGCTGTTAGAAAGTCCACTGTCTCGTCGGCCTCCTGGGAGCACACTGAATGAGACATAGGAACCCTCTGGGCTTCTCAGTGAGGGAAGGGAAGTAGAAGCGAATTACCTTCCCCAAGAAATCTCCAGGGAGGGGAGGTAGCCCTGCTTAAGTGGAGTGCAGAAGGAAAAGTTCCCTGTCCCATCCCCCACCCCATCACAGAGGACAGAGGAGCCTGGCAGGCTGCAGTCCATGGAGTGGCAAGAGTCAGACACGACTTAGTAACGGAACAATAACTGAATCATTGCTGCACAGCAAAAATTAACATTGTAAATAAACTATAACAACAAAAATCTGACTCATACAAATATAGAATGAACATGTTATCAAATATAGAATGAACATGTATCAAATATTTATTAACTCACTAATTGGTAACATCCGCTGGATCATCCAAAAAGCAAGAGAGTTCCAGAAAAACATCTATTTCTGCTTTATTGACTATGCCGAAGACTTTGACTGTGTGGATCACAATAAACTGTGGAAAATTCTGAAAGGGATGGGAATAACAGACCACCTGACCTGCCTCTTGAGAAACCTATATGCAGGACAGGAAGCAACAGTTAGAACTGGACATGGAACAACAGACTGGTTCCAAATAGGAAAAGGAGTACGTCAAGGCTGTATATTGTCACCCTACTTATTTAACTTACATGCAGAGTACATCATGAGAAACACTGGGCTGGAAGAAGCACAGGCTGGAATCAAGATTGCCGGGAGAAATATCAATAACATCAGATATGCAGATGACACCTCTGTTATGGCAGAAATTGAAGAGGAACTAAAAAGCCTCTTGATGAAGGTGAAAGAGGAGAGTGAAAAAGTTGGCTTAAAGGTCAACATTCAGAAAACGAAGATCATGGCATCTGGTCCCATCACTTCATGGGAAATAGATAGGGAAACAGTGGAAACCATGTCAGACTTTATTTTTTTGGGCTCCAAAATCACTGCAGATGGTCATCGCAGCCATGAAATTAAAAGACGCTTGCTCCTTGGAAGGAAAGTTATGACCAACCTAGATAGCATATTCAAAAGCAGAGACATTACTTTGCCAACAAAGGTCCATCTAGTCAAGGCTATGGTTTTTCCAGTGGTCATGTATGGATGTGAGAGTTGGACTGTGAGGAAAGCTGAGTGCTGAAGAATTGATGCTTTTGAACCGTGGTGTTGGAGAAGACTCTTTAGAGTCCCTTGGACTGCAAGGAGATCCAACCAGTCCATCCTAAAGGAGATCAGTCCTGGGTGTTCATTGGAAGGACTGATGCTAAAGCTGAAACTCCAATACTTTGGCCACCTCATGCGAAGAGTTGACTCATTGGAAAAGACTCTGATGCTGGGAGGGATTGGGGGCAGGAGGAGAAGGGATGACAGAGGATGAGATGGCTGGATGGCATCACCGACTCGATGGATGTGAGTTTGAGTGAACTCCAGGAGTTGGTGATGGACAGGGAGGCCTGGTGTGCTGCGATTCATGGGGTCGCAAAGAGTCAGACACGACTGAGCAACTGAATTGATGAAACAGGTAAGATGGGAAGAGTATTTTGAAGAACGAAGTATTAAGTTTTTTAAAAGGACTTAGAATGAAACCTCTAGGTTAGATATAATTGGTTAATGTCCTTTAAGGCCCTATACCTATCACCTTTGGAATCCTCTTTTCTAAGCAGAAATCATTTGCATCTCTAGTTGGGGGTACAGGGAAGACTGTTAGATGATAATAAAAGCCATGCAGATGAATAAAGCACGAAAAAAGAATCAAAAGCAGGGGCTCCAACAGATATTTGTGCACCCATGTTCATAGCAACTTAATACACAGAAGTCATACTGGAAGCAACCTAAGTATCTATCAAGGGATGAATGAATACCCAAGATGTATGCATATAAAATGGACTATTATACAGCCTTAATAAGCAAATTCTGACACATGTTGATGTTTGAAGACAAACATGCTAAGTAAAATAAGCTAGTCAAAAAGGGACAAATATTGTATGACTCAACTTACATGATCTATCTAGAGTAGACACATTCATAGACACAGGAAGAATGGTGGTTGCTAAGACTGAGGGAGGGCAGAAGGGGGAGCTATTGTTTAATGGATATAGTTTCCATTTAGGAAGATGGAGAATGTTCTGGACATCGGTGGTGGTTATAGTTGCACAACAATGAGAACGTACTTAGTGCCTCAGAATTTTAACCTTAAAAATGCTTTAAAAGGTAAATTACGTATTATGTGTATTTTACCAAATTTTTCTAAAGTGCACAAACATGGAATGAGTTTAAAGGTGCTGTTTTACACGGGATAGTTAGAGAAGGCCTCACTGAGAGGAAGAGGGCCCCTGTGGATGTCTAGGGATGCGGGTTCCGAGCTGCAGGGACAGCACACACAGGCCTGAGGGAGAGCCGGAGGCCAGTGGTGCTGGAGCAGAGAGGGAGGCAGCGAGTGGTTGGAGATGAAGGCGGTGGGGTGGAGTGTGATAGTGGTAAATGTAGGTGGTGGAAGAACTCTGGTGATGCACACATGCACACACACACACACACCTTGAGTGATTTTGCTTCCACTCAAACCCACACACTCAGCTCACACGCCTCATCAGCTCCTCTGAGTGCTCATCACTAGCAAGAGCTGGGATTTGGCGCCCTCTGGTGACACAACTTTGGAAATACCAAATCCAGACAAGCTAGAATCTCAGACAGTGATTGAGGGAATGGGGAATCTTGGCCACCCATTACAGGCCCCTTGTTTTCCAAATAAGGAAACAAATGCCCTAAACAAGAATAGGACTCACAGAAAGCCATACAGTGAGTAGTCCGCTAGAACCGCACTCCCTGGCTCCCAGGCTCCCGCTCCTTGGTCTACTCCCAGCTGCTGACCCATGGGGTGAGGGGAGTATCCTCTCCCTACTGGCTAGGCTCGGGGCAGCCTGGAGACAGGCTCAGCACTTTGGTGACCTCAGCCTTGGGCCACCTCCAGAGCCTTTGTGAGAGCTAGACAGAAAAGCACAGCAAACTGCTGGTTCGCCAACCCTCCTGCTAGGCTGGGAGAAGCCACGCCTGGAGGGCTGAGGATGCCGTCGTAAGAAAGAGAGAAGGGAGAAGGCGAGAAGCACAGCCTCATCACTACTCTGCACCCCTTTCCCAGAGCCCAGTCCACACTCTGCTCCTATTGGCCATCTCATCAGCTGTCCGACCACACGACAGCTCTCCTCCCCTCCACTACATAGTTGCTTATGGGTAGGGACCTACTTTTTCTCAACTTTCTAGTCAGGACAGGTTATAATTAGAAGAGTCACAGACAAGGATGTAAATTACAGCTCAGCTGTTATATTACTTATATTCTCCCTGTGTGACCCTGGGCAAGTTAATTAACTACTCTGAGCCACTATGTATCATCTATAAAACAGGCACAGCTTGGCTCAATTCTTAAGATTAGAGATGCTGTCCATGAGGCTCAGGAAGTGCAGTACAGACAGTCATTTACAAAGTATAGAACTGGTCCTGGAGAGAAACTGTCAGGGAGCTCTTCTTGGAGGAGATATATTTCTGCAGGGTTTTTAAGGCACAATAGGAGTTTGCCAGACACCATGGTTGGTGAGAACGTTCTGTGCAGAGGCATGGAGTGCTGGTGGCCTGGAAGAATGTGGTCAGAGGATCCCAAAGCACTTGAGGGACCTCCCTGGTGATTCAATGGCTAAAACTCCACATTCCCAATGCAAGCTGCCCAGACCCAGATTCAAACCTGGGCCCCCTGCACTGGGAGTGTAGAAGGAAATGTTTCCCGTAGCATCTCCCCCACATCATCTGGCTGAGTGTTCTTCAGATCTCTTTGTAATTCTGCTTTCTGAAGCTCACTGTAACCCTTCTGCTGCCAGTGGTGGGTTGGGGGCACCCAGTTCCCCAGTACAGAGTATCTAGTCCTGTTTCTAAAGCAAAATGCCCTTCAGGCTTTTTCTCTGTGGACACACTGCCCAGTCTTCCTGCAAAGCCCAGTCCAGTCCTTGAGGGTCTGCGAGTCAGGGCTGCTGCAAGCCTTGCGGGATGGAACTGTGTCTTGTACCAGGGGTCCTGTGGTAGCCTCCTGCAGCCTGGCCCCAGGGACCCCCTCCCCACCATTGTCCCCTCTCACCAAAGGCAGATCTCATCACACAGAGACATCCGCTTCAAGGAAAGTGGAGAGAAAACACATCTCACTGATGTGTGTGGAAGTCACGACTTGAAGAATGAGAAATAGCCCATCTTTTAGCACCTTCTATGTGGACCAGGCAATGTTCCAACACTTTCCACAGATTAACACTATCCCCACAGCGCCTCCAAGAGGTAGATTCAGCTAGTGTACCCATTATCTAGATGAGGAAACTGAGACACAGAAATCAAGGACTTACATTTATTTTTCCAGCTGCTCCCTAGCTGTGCTGGACTTCCTGTTCTGTCACAGCTGATGAACTCAGCATTATATGTTTTGGTCTTTTGGTCCTTACAATTTTCTTTCCAGATTCCTATCTTTTGCAAACCTCAATGGCTATTTTGTCAAAGCTGTCCCACCTCTTAAACATGTAAACTTAAGACATGAGACCATAAAACCCATAGAGAACATAGGCAGAACATTCTCTGAAATCAGTTGTACCAGTATGCTCTTAGGTCAGTTTCCCAAGACAAAAGAAATAAAGCAAAAATAAATAAATGGGACCTAATCACTTATAAGCTCTTGTACATCAAAGGAAACCTTAAACAAAATGAAAAGACAACCTACGGAATGGGAGAAAATATTGGCAAATAATGCAACTAACAAGGGTTTAACTTCCAATATATATAAACAGCTCATACAACTCAACAAAAACAAACAAACAAAAAAAGCACCTAACAACCATAACCAAAAACGGGCGGAAGACCTAAACTTCCAAGGAAGAAATATAAATAACTAATAGGCATATAAAATGATACTCAACATTACTAATTAGAGAAATACAAGTCAAAACTACAGTAAGGTATGACCTCACACCAAGCAGACTGGCTATCATTGAAAAGTCTATAAATAACAAAAACCGGAGAGGGTAGAGAGAAAAGGGACCCTCCTACACTGTTGGTGGGAATATAAGTCGGTGCAGCCACTGTGGAGAAATGTATGGAGGTGCCTCAGAAAACTAAATAGAATTACCATTATGATCCGGCAATCCCACTCCTGGGCACATATCCAGACAAAACTATAATTCAAAAAGATACATGCACCCCTGTGTTCATACCAGCACTACTCACAATAGCCAAGTGGAAACAACCTAAACGTCATTGGACAGATGAATGAATAAAGATGTGGCTCATATATACAATGGAATACTACTCAGCCATAAAGAAGATCAAATAATGCCATTTGCAACAATACAGATGCAACCAGAGATTATCATACTAAGTGGAGTAAGAAAGAAATATCATATGATATTATCTATACATAGAATCCAAAATATGACACAAGTGAACCTACCTATAAAACAGAAACAGAATCACGGACATAGAGAACAGCTGCTGGTTGCCAAGCGGGATGAGGCTGGGGAGGGATGGAGTGGGAGGTCTGGGTTAGCAGATAGAGTTTCTATATACAGAATGGATAAACAACAAGGCCCTACTATATACACAGAGGACTATATTCAGCACCCTGTGATAAACCATAATGGAAACAACCGAAAAAAGAATGTACACGTATGTACACCTGATTCACTTTGTTGTACAGTAGTAATTAACAACGGAGAAGGCAATGGCACCCCACTCCAGTACTCTTGCCTGGAGAATCCCATGGACGGAAGAGCCTGGTAGGCTGCAGTCCATGGGGTCGCTAAGAGTCGGACACGACTGAGCGACTTCACTTTCACCTTTCACTTTCATGCATTGGAGAAGGAAATGGCAACCCACTCCAGTGTTCTTGCCTGGAGAATCCCAGGGACGGGGGAGCCTGGTGGGCTGCCGTCTACGGGGTCGCACAGGGTCGGACACGACTGAAGCGACTTAGCAGCAGCAGCAGCAGCAGTAATTAACAACATTGCAAACCAACTATACTTCAATCTTAAAAAAAAAAACATCAAATAGCTGCCCCACCTGCGGGCTGGACTTGGGCTCCAGGTGCGGGGGGCAGGGCTTAGCTTCCGCCTCTCCCTCCCTCTCTGCACAGACCCTTTAAGGAAGGGCATGGGTGGGAGCTAGACAGAGATTTCCCCACTTCAGACGTTACTCTTGGCAAGGTCACCTGCCTCTCCCTGTCTGATCCAGTTCACCGTCTAGGGTCTGAACGGAGATGAATGACAAGCAGCCCCTCCAGCACTCGGCTCCATCCCCACACTGGCCCCTAAACTAGTTTTCCAAAGTGTACCCATCTTCAACCCGAGCTTTGTCCTGAGCAAGTCTGCAGCCCCTAGTCCCAACAGCCAACAAGCTCAGTGACGTCCATTCCCCTCACCCCTCAGAGGGCACAAGGCCAGGCACCCTTGACCTCTCACGTGGCCATCGCATGAACCCTGTCTCCACCAACAATGCCTCCCGTCAGCCAATCCCTCAGATAAGATGGTCTCCAGTGTGGGGGGTGGGTTCAAGCACCCCAACTTTCCAAGTGGTTCTTTTGGGGTCCCCTCCCTTGGCATGGGGCAGGAGAAATTATTCTTGCCTAGACCCCATGGGAGAAAGGGGAGTAAAGAGCTTCTTTCTTGCATTTGCTCTCCTCTACAAGGCGGCACGCCCACCCCCGGCAGTCCTCATGTCACCAGGATGACGAGGGACTGCAGCTGCTGAAGGCTCCTATCCTTTGGCTCCTCTCACAAGAGCCCTGGAGGTGCGCCGCCCCCTGCGGGTGGTGTCTGCCCCCCATGGGTGAGGCTGCCTCGACCACAGACAGGACCTCACACTTTTCCCTCTCAGCTCTGATCTCCACTGTAATTGTGGAACCCAGAAAAAAATCCACCCACCATTGCATCACACACAGAACTGTTCATATGAGAACCATCACAGAACCTCCAGCTCAGTCTGTCCTCTCTCATTTCCCCTCACACCACCATGACCTCAGTTCCTTAACCCCCAAAGCTTGTTTCCTCCTCTGCAAAATGGTGTCTGCCTTGTGCAGACTGTGTGAGGGTCAGGGGGCTCATTCTCTCCTGGCCCCACAGATCTGGGTCCTCTTAAGCTCCCTGGGATTTGCATATCCTCGGACTGTACCAGCAAGGGCCACACCTCAGGAGGGCCCCGACACCTCAGGGGGGCCCCGACACCTCAGGGGGGGCCCCGACACCTCAGGAGGGCCCCGACACCTCAGGGGGGCCCCGTCACCTCAGGGGGGCCCCGACACCTCAGGGGGGCCCCGACACCTCAGGAGGGCCCCGAGCCTGTAAGCACACGTACTGATGGTGGCTGCACTTAGTGAGGGACCCCAGGACACCTGCAGCCCCAGCCTGGCGTGGGGAGCACTATGCACTGCTAAAGTGTTTAAT
Organism: Bubalus bubalis; assembly: GCF_019923935.1. Classification (NCBI taxonomy): domain Eukaryota; kingdom Metazoa; phylum Chordata; class Mammalia; order Artiodactyla; family Bovidae; genus Bubalus; species Bubalus bubalis. The sequence continues at coordinate 107,976,543 of NC_059159.1, read as the reverse complement.
TTCCCACAAATGCAGATTCTAGTTCCTAGTAGAAACTTCTGGAATGTCAATGCATCAATTTTTAAAAGACAAAAATCTCACTCTCAAATACAATCAACACTACAACGAAGCACCACTCACACCAATCTGATTAAAAAATGTGTTAGTCGCTCAGTCATGGCTGACTCTTGTGACCCCATGGACTGTACCCCACGGACTGTACCCCACCAGACTCTTCTGCCCAAGGGATTTCCAGGTAAGAACACCGGAGTGGGTAGCCATTCCCTTCTCCAGGACAGCTTCCCAACTCAGGCATCAGATCTGGGTCTCCTGCATTGCAGGCAGATTCTTTACCATCTGAGCCACCAGGCAGAATGGCCATCATTAAAAACTGTACAAGGAACAAGCTGGAGAGGGCGTGGAGAAAAGGGAATCTTCCTGCACTGTTGCTGGTCGGTGCATAGTTGGCACAGCCACTATGAAGAATGCTATGGAAGTTCCTCGGAAAACTCGAAATAGAATTGCTGCATGATCCTGCAAGCCCTGTGCTGGGCATGTATCCAGACAAAACTCTAATCCAAAGAGATAACATGCATTCCTCTATGTTCACAGCAGCACTGTTCACAGGACCCAAGGCATGAAAGCAACCTAAATGTCCACAGACACATGACTGGATAAAGAAGATGTGGTTCATATATACAACGGAATATTAGCCATAAAAAGGAATGAGATTGGGTCATCTGGAGAGACAGATGGACCTAGAGACTGCCAAACACTGAAGTCAGAAAGAGAAATACTGCATGTTAATGCATATATGTGGAATCGGAAAAAATTGGTATAGACGTTCTTATCTATGAAGAAATAGAGACACAGATGTTGATGGATACCAAGGGGGAAAGGGAGAGTGGGATGAATTTTGAGAAAGGGATTGACATATATACACTATTAATGCTATGCATAAAATAGATAACTAATGCCTCTTGATAAACCTATATGCAGGTCAGGAAGCAACAGTTAGAACTGGACATGGAACAACAGACTGGTTCCAAATAAGAAAAGGAGTACGTCAAGGCTGTATACTGTCACCCTGCTTATTTAACTTATATGCAGATTACATCATGAGAAACGCTGGGCTGGAAGAAGCACAAGCTGGAATTAACATTGCCGGGAGAAATATTAATAACCTCAGATATGCAGATGACACCACCCTTATGGCAGAAAATGAAGAGAAACTAAAAAGCTCTTGATGAAAGAGGAGAGTGAAAAAGTTGGCTTAAAGCTCAACATTCAGAAAACTAAGATTATGGCATCTGGTCCCATCACTTCATGGGAAATAGATGGGGAAACAGTGTCAGACTTTATTTTTTTGGGCTCCAAAATCACTGCAGATGGTGACTGCAGCCATGAAATTATAAGACACTTACTCCTTGGAAGGAAAGTTATGACCAACCTAGATAGCATATTGAAAAGCAGATACATTACTTTGCCAACAAAGATCCATGTAGTCAAGGCTATGGTTTTTCCAGTGGTCATGTATGGATGTGAGAGTTGGACTATGAAGAAAGCTGAGCACCGAAGAATTAATGCTTTTGAACTGTGGTGTTGGAGAAGACTCTTGAGAGTCCCTTGGACTGCAAGGACATCCAACCAGTCCATTCTGAAGGAGATCAGCCCTGGGATTTCTTTGGAAGGAATGATGCTAAAGCTGAAACTCTAATACTTTGGCCACCTCATGCAAAGAGATGACTCATTGGAAAAGACTCTGATGCTGGGAGGGATTGAGGGCAGGAGGAGAAGGGGACGACAGAGGATGAGATGGCTGGATGGCATCACTGACTCGATGGACATGAGTCTGAGCGAACTCCGGGAGTTGGTGTTGGACAGGGAGGCCTGGCGTGCTGCGATTCATGGAGTCGCAAAGAGTCGGACACGACTGAGCGACTGAACTGAACTGAACTGAATGAGAGCCTACTGTTTAGCACAGAGAACTCTACTCAATGCTCTACGTTGACTTAAATGAGAAAGGAGTCCAAAAAAGAAGGGGATATATGTATATGTACAGCTGATTCAGTTTTCTGTGTAGCAGAAACTAACACATTGTAAAGCAAATACATTGCAATAAAAAATTTTTTTAATGAAATAATGCCATTTTTAGAAACATGGATGCAAAGTTAGATTATACTAAATGACATATTTAGTCAGAAAAAGAAACACAAATATCATCCTTGTATGTGGAATCTGAAGTATGACACAAGTGAACCTGTGCAACGGAAGCAGAATCATGGGCTGAGAGGACGCACTGGTGGTTGCCAAGGGGGAGGAGGTGGCGGAGGGATGAAGCGGGAAGTTGGGGTTAGCAGGTGCAAACTGTTACATGTTGAACAGATAAACAAGGTCTACCACACAGCACAGAGAACCACATTCAATATCCTGTGATAAACCAAAGTGTAAAGAATATATATACATATATCAACTTCTCTGGTGGCTCAGATAATAAGGAACCTGCCTGCAACGCAGGAGACCTGGGTTTGGTCCCTGGGTCAGGAAGATCCCCTGGAGAAGGAAATGGCAACCTACTCTAGTGTGTGTGTGTGTGTGTATATATATATATATGTATATTATATATGTATTATATATGTGTGTGTTATATAATATATATAACTGAATATTTAAAAGGAATTTGTATGTGTGTGTATATATATATACACACTTATGAATCCCATGGTTAGGAAGATATCCTGGAGGAGGAAAATGGCAGCCCACTCCAGTATTCTTGCCTGGAAAATCCCATGGACAAAGGAGCCTGGTGGGCTACAGTTCATGAGGTTGCAAACAAATTGGACATGACTTAGCGACTAAACTACATCTGAATCTCATACAAATACAGAATGAGCATGTATCAAATATAGAACGAACATGTATCAAAGGTTTATTAACTCAATAACAATGAAACAAGATGGTAAAGCTGATTTAAAGAGTACTTTGAAGAACTAAATATTTATAGTTTTTTTAAAAAAGGATTTAGAATGAAACTGCTGGGTTAGATACAATTGGTTAATGTCCTTTAATGCCCTATTACTATCACCTTTGGAATTAACTTTTTTAAGCAAAAATCATTTGCATCTCTAGTTGGGGTGAGAAGGAGGACTGTTAGATGATAATAAAAGCCATGCAGAAAAATAAAGCACGAAAAAGAATCAAAAGCAGGGGCTCCAACAGATATTTGTGCACCCATGTTCGTAGTAGCTGTATACCCAGAAATCAGAGTGAAAACCACCCAAGTATCTATCAAGGGATGAATGAATAAGCAATGTGTCATATACATATAAAATGGAATGTTATACAGCCTTAATAAGGAAGCAAATTCTGACCCCTGCTACAATAGGGATGACGCTTGAAGACAATCATGCTAAGTAAAATAAGCTAGTCAAAAGGGGGAAAATATGTATGACTCCACTTAGATAAGCTATCTACAGTAGATAAATTCATAGCACAGGAAGAGGAATGGTGGTTGCTAAGAGCTGAGGGAGGGCAGCATGGGGAGTTATTGTTTAATGGATATGCAATTTCCATTTAGGAAGATAGGGAAAATTCTGGACATGGTGGGAAGTTATGGTTGCAAAACAATGGCAATGTACTTAATGCTACAGAACTTTACATGTAAAAAAAGTTAAAGAGGTAAATTTCATGTTATGTATATTTTACCAAATTTTTCTAAATAAAAATACACAAACATGGACTGAGTTTGGAGGTATCATTTTATATTCTTTAGAGAAGGCTTCACTGGGGGAAAGTAAGGGGGGCCCTGTGGATGTCTAGGGGATGCAGGTTCCGAGCTTCAGGGGTAGCACCCCAGAGGCCTGAGGGAGAGCTGGAGGCCAGTGGTGCTGGAGCAGAGAGGGAGGCAGCGAGTGGCTGGAGACGAAGGCAGCGGGGTGGAGTGTGATAGTGGTAAATGTAGGTGGTGGAAGAACTCTGGTGATGCACACATGCACACACACGCACACACACACACACACACACACACCCCTTGAGTGGTTTTGCTTCCACTCAAACCCACACACTCAGCTCACACGCCTCATCAGCTCCTCTGAGTGCTCATCACTAGCAAGAGCTGGGATTTGGCGCCCTCTGGTGACACAACTTTGGAAATACCAAATCCAGACAAGCTAGAATCTCAGACAGTGATTGAGGGAATGGGGAATCTTGGCCACCCATTACAGGCCCCTTGTTTTCCAAATAAGGAAACAAATGCCCTAAACAAGAATAGGACTCACAGAAAGCCATACAGTGAGTAGTCCGCTAGAACCGCACTCCCTGGCTCCCAGGCTCCCGCTCCTTGGTCTACTCCCAGCTGCTGACCCTTGGGGTGAGGGGAGTATCCTTTCCCTACTGGCTAGGCTGGGGGCAGCCTGGAGACAGGCTCAGCACTTTGGTGACCTCAGCCTTGGGCCACCTCCAGAGCCTTTGTGAGAGCTAGACAGAAAAGCACAGCAAACTGCTGGTTCGCCAACCCTCCTGCTAGGCTGGGAGAAGCCACTCCTGGAGGGCTGAGGGTGCCATCATGAGAGAGAGAGAAGGGAGAAGGAGATAAGCACAGCCTTGTCACTACTCTGCACCCCTTTTCCAGAGCCCAGTCCACGCTCTGCTCCTATTGGCCATCTCATCAGCTGTCCAACCACACGACAGCTCTCTTCCCTTCCACTACATAGTTGCTTATGGGTCAGTTCAGTTCAGTCCCTCAGTCGTGTCCGACTCTTTGCGACCCCATAAATCGCAGCACACCAGGCCTCCCTGTCCATCACCAACTCCCGGAGTTCACTCAGACTCACATCCATCGAGTCGGTGATGCCGTCCAGCCATCTCATCCTCTGTCATCCCTTTTCCTCCTGCCCCCAGTCCCTCCCAGCATCAGAGTCTTTTGAGGTGGCCAAAGTATTAGAGTTTCAGCTTTAGCATCATTCCTTTCAAAGAACACCCAGGGCTGATCTCCTTTAGAATGGACTGGTTGGATCTCCTTGCAGTCCAAGGGACTCTCAAGAGTCTTCTCCAACACCACAGTTCAAAAACATCAATTCTTCGGTGCTCAGCCTTCTTCACAGGCCAACTTTCACATCCATACATGACCACAGGAAAAACCATAGCCTTGACTAGATGGACCTTTGTTGGCAAAGTAATGTCTCTGCTTTTGAATATGCTATCTAGGTTGGTCATAACTCTCCTTCCAAGGAGTAAGTGTCTTTTAATTTCATGGCTGCAGTCACCATCTGTAGTGATTTTGGAGCCCAAAAAGATAAAGCCTGACACTGTTTCCACTGTTTCCCCATCTATTTCCCATGAAGTGATGGGACGAGATGCCATGATCTTCGTTTTCTGAATGTTGAGCTTTAAGCCAACTTTTTCACTCTCCTCTTTCACTTTCATCAAGAGGCTTTTTAGTTCCTCTTCATTTTCTGCCATAAGGGTGGTTTCATCTGCATATCTGAGGTAGGGACCTAATTTTTCTCAACTTTCTAGTCATGACAGGTTATAATTAGAAGAGTCACAGACAGGATGTAAATTATAGCTCAGATGTTATATTAATTATATTCTCCCTGTGTGACCCTGGGCAAGTTAATTAACTACTCTGAGCTACTATGTCTTCATTTATAAAATAGGCACAGCATGGCACCCCACTCCAGTACTCTTGCCTGGAAAATGCCATGGATGGAGGAGCCTGGTGGGCTGCAGTCCATGGGGTCGCTAGGAGTCGGACACGACTCAGCGACTTCACTTTCACGCATTGGAGAAGGAAATGGCAACCCACTCCAGTGTTCTTGCCTGGAGAATCCCAGGGACGGGGCTGCCGTCCATGGGGTCACACCGAGTCGGATACAACTGAGGTGACTTAGCAGGAGCAGCAGCAGCAGGCTCAGTTCTTAAGATTAGAGACTCTGCTCTTGGAGCTTTAGCAAGTGCAATATAGGCAGTCATCCTGTACAAAGTACAGATGGTCCTGGAGGGAAAGCATCAGGGACTTCTTCTTGGAGGAGGTAATATTTCTGGCGATAGGAGTTTGCCAGGTGCCATGGTTGGGAAGAACATTCCATGAAGAGGCACAGAGGCCTGGAAGAATGTGGTAAGAGGATCCAAAAGCACTTGGGGTTTTTCCCTGTCGGTCCAGTGGCTAAGACTCCATGCTCCCAATCAGGGGCCCAGGGTTTGATCCTCGGTCAGGAAATTAGATATCCACATGCCCCAGTTAAGAGTTCACATGCTATAATTAAAAGATTCCGCATGCCACAATTCAGACCGAGTACAGCCAAAGAAATAAACATATTTTTTAAAAAACAGAAGCACTTGGTACTATGTAAGTGTGGTGGTTGCCTTTACACTGAGTCAATTTAGCTAAGACTTAACATAGTCTTGGTTTTTAAGACTTCCCTTCCCTGTGTGATTCCAGGAGAAGTTGATTGACCACAAGAGAAGTCAGAGTGAGATCTGGAGGGCAGATATGAAGCATTAGCCAAAATACCCTGAGAGCATACAGAGAGATGAATGCTGCCACAGCGCACACACACGGTCACTGGGCTGCTGGGTCCACTGTCTGCTCAGGGTGGGGACCCTTCAACAGCTCCTCCAGACCCTCCTCCAGTCCGAGTCCTGAGCTAGGTCTACACAGTAAGTCCCCTACATACGAACTTTCAAAAACGCAAACGCATCTTTGCTTCCAGCAACGCTGAACCAGAACCTGTGCCATGAGGGCTGGCGCTGGTGGGTGAAACTGCAGCTTGCCCTCCAGCTCCTACCGCTGACAGTGCTTCGGCTCCACCACTCCCACCTCCTCGCCCTCCTCCAGTCACTAACTCTTGCCTGTTCACTCGCTGCTAGCCCCTGTGCGCCAGCTGTTGTACTGCACTACTGTGATTTTCAAGGGACTATGCTGTAAGATTTTAAATGTCTATTTTTATGTTTGTTTTTTAATGTATTATTTCTGTGAAAAGTATTATAAACCTATTACAGTATAGTACTATATAGTTGATTCTGTTCGTTGGGTACCTAGCCTAACTTCATTGGACTTCTGAGCAAATTGGACTTATGAATGTGCTCTTGGAATGGAATTCATTTGTGCGTAGGGGACTTACTGAATTTACAGTACACATGCACATGTGTGTGTATGTGTGTGGCTATGCACACATTCATATGTTTCCACCAGGGAGCCGGTTGTTAAGCCCTTACCAGCACACCTGCTCCAATCCAGCTCCTCCAGTTGGCTTGGGTCATTTCTAAGCTTACTTGTGGAGAGTTAGCCTGCAAATCTTTATTTGCAAAACAAAACACTCACCACTCACCAGGGTTTGATAAATTCCAACCAGCCCCGCTAACCCGTCACAGGGAAAACTTGCATCCTTTGACTGCCTCGAAGGTGCAGGCAGAGGAGTTACACGTATGTGAGTTACATCATTTCATCATACAGCAGTATCTCAAAGCAGTTATGAGGAAAGATTTGAACTCAAGGAAGTTGCCCAAATTACCAGAGTGATGACTTCATGTCAGTCCTGGCTACGCATAACCGTCCACTCTTCCTGCACGAGGGTGTGCTCAGGGGCATGGCCTCCATGTATACAGGTATGTGGACTGCCAAGCAGGATGCTCAAGCTTGGCACCAGGGGGATTTGGTTGGTGGTGAGGACAGAGGGTTGAGAAGATAGATGCACAGCCATCCTAGAGGAAGGGGTTAGGATCAGGAAGTGTGGGGAACAGTCAAGTCACAGTGCATCTGGAAAGGTTGGCTAGACTCAAATTTTGAGGCCCACTCACTGCAGCCAGGAGCAAGGCCATTTGCAACTTCATGTGATTTCCCTCTTCACTATGGAAGAGCTCTAGGGGAGGGCACACAGAAATCCTACCTGTACTGATACTTGCCAGTTTCCATTCTCACCCTTGAGACTTCCTTGGTTCGTTTCTTCAACTTCTGAGCATGGCTTGGTGCCGCCACTGTGCTGGGAACTGAGGGAACAGGGGAGCTGGACCCAAGGGGCCATTGGTGCTGGGGGCTCAGTCGGGACCTGGCCCAGCTGTGTGGAGGGATGTAAGTGCGTGGTGAGTTCTAGTTCCTTCACTACCTGGGCCCTTAACAGCAGGGAAGTGTTTGGTAAGTTACTTCATCTCCTCTTAGGCTTCTACAGCAGGTGAAGACAAAGCATGGAGTAAACATTTTCTATTCTATTGCTTTGCTCATGTAACTTCCATACAAAAATAGATTAGGTGCATACAGAATGAAGTCAGAAAGAGAAAAACTAATATTGTATATTAATGTATATATGTGGAATCTAGAAAAATGGTATAGATGATCTTATTTGCAAAGCAGAAATACAGACACAGATGCAGAGAACAATAGTATGGACATCAAGTGGGGAAGAGAGGACTGAATTGGGAGAAGGAATTGACATATATGTACTATTGATACTATGTATAAAATAGATAAATAATGAGAAGTTACTGTATAGCACAGGAAACCCTACTCAGTGTTCTGTGGTGACCAAAATGGGAAGGAAATTCAAAGAGGGGACATACGTATACATACACACATACAGCTGAGTCACTTTGCTGTACGATAGAAATTAACACAACACTGTAAAGCAACTACGGTGGTCGTTTAGTCGCTAAGTCACGTCCAACTCTTTTGCAATCCCATGGACTGTAGCCCATCAGGCTTCTCTGTCCATGAGACTTCCCAGGCAAAAATACTGGAATGGATTGCCATTTCCTTCTGCAGGGGATGTTCCCAACCCAGGGATCAAACCCATGTCTCCTGAATTGGCAGGTGGATTCTATACCACTGAGCAACCAGGGAAGCCCAAAAACAACTATACTCCAGTAAAAATTAATTAAAAAAAAATAGGAATAGAGGAAATATCTGGCTCGAAGTGGGAGGCAGGGGTGAGGTCTCTAAGAACCACACCCTGAGTTCCAGAACCCTCCATCCAGCACAGTGGCTCTCATTGGCCAAGGTTCCAGGGGTCCGGGCCAGTCCAGCTGGGGTGGGGGTGTTTTTCCTGGGCTGGGACTCCACAGCTTTTGACACTAAAAGCAAGGGATACCACCTCGGATGCCACAAGCACAGTGCAACCTGGGTATGTTTTAACATCGGCCTGGAGTCGCTTTCTCAGTGGAGGCTGGGTATTGATGCCAGGAACCCCCCAAAGGAAAACCACTGATGCCACCCTTGGACTAGCACTTCTTCAACCCAGAACCAGTCCCAAAGTTGCTACCAAAGACCAGGGTTTGGGGGAGCCTGGTGGGCTGCTGTCTATGGGGTCGCAG